>NC_088233.1:55036891-55359391 GCF_036934945.1 Oncorhynchus masou masou
TGTGGGCATAGGTCTGAATTTGGCAGGTGCTTGGGAGTTTGATGACTTCCCTGCAGTTTAGGATGGTGGTGCGCGTTAAGGCTTGGCAGGAGTGCACCGGCATGGTGGTGACCCTATGTCGACTGCGGCCATAGTTGTCAATCGTTGCAGTGCATATGGGAATGAGTAGATTGCGGAGAGTGTAACTAACAGCCAAGAAACATGGTGGAAGCTTTTATAATATAAACGTGTGGATAGAAGTTAACTTTCGTCACCTAAATTAGAAGCTCTATAAACACTTCATGTCATTCTACCCGAAAGTGGAGAGTTGATCTGTTTGTACATATTTGATCATTTAACACCTTTATGGAACAATATTGCTCTGCAGATGCGCAGCTTAGTCTACAGTCTAAAAATAGACAGCATTAGCTAGAAAAAAGTGGTCAAACGGATGGCAGCAGTAGACGAGAGATCACGTCCAGACTGTCCCCAATGTTTCACAGTGCCCGGTCGGTTCTGGCACTGCCTCTGTGGGGTGACTTTGATGTAAAGATGTTCTTTAGCTGCCATCTTAACCCTCGTACCATTACATTGGTATTTCAGCCCTCAGTTCCACTGAGGCTACACCTTCCTAATCAGCCCTACAAAACGTAACAGTGAATACAGTGCACTGTTTTGTTTGCAAGTGTGCCTTTCAATAATCAAGATCTAGGACAAACCGATTATTGTGAATGACAGAAATCATCTGGTGTGTGTGTGTACGGATGCTACAAGAAGAATGTAAGATGAAAATGTTAACATCAACAAATAACATTTTATTATTAAATAATATTATGCACAGTCAATATATGGAAAGCGCAATTCTATTACAAAATGAGTCCTTCAGAGACAATGTCCTCCATGTAAGCATTATGCTAATCTACAAATTAAGTAAGTGTCAATCTTAAAATTCTCAAAAATATACAGTACCAGTCAAAAGTTGACAACTATTCATTCCAAGGTTTTTTTTTATTTTTTTTTTACTATTTTCTACATTGTATAATAATAGTGAAGACAACTATCAAATAACACATATGGAATCATGTAGCAACCAAATAAGTGCTATATTTCAAATTCTTCAAAGTACCCTTTGCACACTATTGGCATTCTCTCAACCAGATTCATGAGTTGGTCACCTGGAATGCATTTCACTTAATTTTTTAACCTTGTTAAAAATGTATTTGTGGAATTTATTTCCTTAATTAATGCATTAGAGCCAATCAGTTGTGTTGTGACAAGGTAGGGGTGGTATACAGACGATAGCCCTATTTGGTAAAAGACCAAGTCCATATTATGGCAAGAACAGCTCAAATAAGCAGAGAAACAACAGTCCATCATTCCTTTAAGACATGAAAGTAATTCAATGTGGAATAAGAAAGTTTCTTCAAGTGCAGTCGCAAAAACCATCATTATCATGAAACTGGCTCTCATGAAGGGTCTTAGGGTCTTCCTCAGGAAGGTTACCTCTGCTGCAGAGGATAAGTTAGAGTTACCAGCCTCAGAAATTGCAGTCCAAATAAATGCTTCAAAGTTGAAGTAACAAAACACAAACACATCTCATCAGAGGAGAATCAGGCCTTCATGGTTGAATGGCTGCAAAGAAACCACTACTAAAAGGAACACCAATAAGAAGAGACTTGATTGGGCAAAGAAACACGAGTCCAAATTTGAGATATTTTTTCCAACCACTTTATCTTTGTGAGATGCAGAGTAGGTGAATAAATGATCTCCATATGTGTGGTTCCCACCGTTATGATGGTGCTTTGCTGGTGACACTGTGATTTACTTAGAATTCAAGGCACACTTAACCAGCAGGGCTACGACAGCATTCAGCAGCCATACGCCAACCCATCTGGTTTGCGCTTAGTGGGACTATCATTTGTTTTTCAAAAGAACAATGACCCATTACACCTCCAGGCTGTCTAAGGGCTCTTGACCAAGAAGGAGAGTGATGAGTGCTGCATCAGATGACCTGGCCTCCACAATCACCCGACTTTAACCCAATTGAGATTGTTTGGGATGAGTTGGACCGCAGAGGGAAGGAAAAGCCGCCAACAAGTGCTCAGTATATGTGGGAACTCCTTCAAGACTGTTGGAAAAGCACTCCAGGTGAAGCTGGTTGAGAGAATGCCAAGCGTGTGCAAGGCTGTCATCAAGGCAAAGGGTGGCTACTTTGAAGAATCTCAATTATAAAATATATAACATTTTTTGGGTTACTACATGATTCCATGTGTTATTTCATAGTTTTGATGTCATCACTATTACTCTACAATGTAGAAAACTGTAAAAATAAAGAAAAACCCTTGAATGAGTGGTGTCCAAACTTTTGACTGGTACTGTATATTGCTTAAACCTGACTCGAATTCATCACCTTGTGTGATTTTTCTGTGAGCACAATATAATTTCTTTGGAATGCGCAACCTGATCAAACTTACAAAGAAAGAGACCATGTACAGCTCCAGAAGCCTGGTTGCCAGTCTGTTCCTGGTGTCTTGACAACTCCTCAGGAGTTGTCATGACAGCACAAACAGATCTGGGACCAGCAACATCGCAACAAGCAGATGCAATAACAACACAATGGAGTTTGATTCTAATACTAACACAATGCCAAACAAATGTCTGTATCTATCGTAAACAAAACATATCACATATTACAACTCACTGAAAGCATGAATTTAACACACTAGGTATGTGTACCACAACTGCACCAAATACCCTATACAATGCACTACTGTATGAGACCTGGTCCAAAGTAGCGCACTCTGTAGGGAATATTTTGCAATTTGGGAAAAGCCATAAAAGAAAGCAAGGCATGTAGTAATAGGATTAGAAAATTAATGGCCAGTGTTCTTTAAGATTTCATAAATTCATTTCCAGTTTTTCTCCTCCCCTTACATTTCCTTGAATGCGAGATTTCTTTCACAGAACGGAGGCACTTGAAAAATATGAAGTATAAGTGAAAGTATTTTTTCAAATCTATACAGTCACCACAAAACAGTACAGTTGTAGGTAACTGCCAGTTAGAGAAATATTCATGTTGTTTTTAGAAACATATGGAATAAAAATGTTAAAAATCCAACCACACCAAGTCACGCCTATCCACAGTGAGCAGGTATAAGGGGCAGTGGTATTGTCATATATAGGCTATGTCCCAATTATCTCTTCTACCCCCAAAGTGTGCACATGTTCACTTCCCTTCGCTGATTTGAAAGAAAATGACTGGTATAAGAAATACGGTGGAAACACCCACTAACCCATGCCTCCAACAACCCAATGCTTTGAGATGTGTAGGAAGGAGTGACCGACAGCACACTTCAGGAGAAAGGGGAGATGTTATTGGGACGCGGCCATAGTCACTAGTTGCTGTAGACTCCTGGGTATATCCGGGACATGTGTTGCACGCCCTGGCTATACCACGAAAGAAGACTTCTGTCTGAATTCCCCCTGAAACAGACACAGAAGATTGCGGTTACGAAAGGAGGCTACACCTTTTCACTGAAATACAAAAGATGAAAAGGACAGCAACAATTAACTCTTTAGAGATGGTACTGCATGTGGTCCTCTGTAACTCAGTTGATAGATCATGGAGCTTGCAACGGCAGGATAATGGGTTCCATTCACGAAAAGCACCCATAAGTAAAATTTCTGCACGCATGACTAAGTCACTTTGGATAAAATGATCTGCTGAATGCCATATATTACACATTACAGGAAAGGGAACTCAGTAAAAATCATTTCCCTGACAGCCAAACCATATAATACACTACGATCACAATAATGATCTAGGGATGTAAAGGGCTTTGTTTATCGAAAATGGAATTTCCCTATGAGAGCAAACCGAGAGGAGGAGAACTAAGCATACACAAATGATTTTCAGCAGCTGAGAGTTCCTCCTAAATAGACAAATGCTATTGTCTGTTCTTTTCAATAACATTTTCTGTTTGCGAAAACAAACATATGATGGGAGAAATACTCCTGAAATGAAAAGGCCAAAAAAACAAAAGCCTCAGACTTGTAAGAAGTGGAAAAATACAGATGAAACTAACATCTTCTTCATCGCCGGACTCCGATGTTGGCTGGTAGACCACTGAGGGTTTGGGTTTGCTGCAAGAGAAACAACATATGAAGCCAGCAGAAACATCTGTATATCTATCAACTTCTTTACAGTGTACCGTACTGTTGTATTATCAACTGTTTGTAAGATGTGCAAGGAAATGTTAACACAAAACGTGGACGTAAACTGTACACATAACACAATTGAAAAACCTCCAAACTAGTGTAAGCCCTCAACTCTGGCACTGTAAAACCAATCTGCTAAGTCACGCATTAACAAGAAGATATCACAGATAGAAAGTAATCAGTTACCTTTCACTCTTTCCTGTAAGGGCAAAAGAAAAAAAAAGTATAAATAGTGAGACAAATGTGACATTTGAAGGTTAGAGACATTATGAACTGCAAGTTATCAGTCCCTGATCTGGCCCTGTATTTATAGTGTCTTAAAGTAGGAGTATAGATCACAGATCAGGTTCCCTCTGTCCATGTCATATTTTTATTTAACTAGGCAAGTCAGTTCTTATTTACGATGACGGCCAGCCAAAAGGCAAAAAAGGCCTCCTGGGATTTAAAAAAACAATATACGACAAAAACACACATCACAACGAGACAACACTACATAAAGAGACCAAAGACAACAACATAGCAAGGCAGCAACACATGACAACATGTGTTTTAAATAGGCATCAACCAGTGGGTCTTGTGACGGATATACAGAGATGACCAGTTTACAGAGGAGTATAGAGTGCAGTGATGTGTCCTATAAGGAGCCTTGGTGGAAAATCTGACGGCCGAATGGTAAAGAACGTCTAGCCGCTCTATAAATTATGTCTCAGTAATCTAGCATGAGTAGGACTGTCATCTGAATCAGGGTTAGTTTGGCAGCTGGGGTAAAAGAGAAGCGATTACAAAAGAGGAAATCAAGTCTAGATTTAACTTTACCATGTAGCTTTGATATGTGCTGAGAGGAGGACTCCCAAGTACTTGTATTAGGTGACTACCTCCAGCTCTACACCCTCAGTGGTAGTAATAACACGTGTGGAAAGAGGGGCATTCTTCTTACCAAACCACATGACCTTTGTTTTGGAGGTCTTCAGAACAAAGTTAAGGGTAGAGAAAGCTTGGAAACTAAGAAAGCTTTGTTGTAGAGCATTCAACACAAAATCCAGAGAGGGGCCAGCTGAGTATAAGACTGTATCATCTGCATATAAATGGATGAGAGAGCTTCCTACTGCCTGAGCGATGTTGTTGATGTAAATTGAGAAGAGCGTGGGGCCTAGAATTGAGTCTTGGGGTACTCCCTTGGTGACAAGCAATGGCTGAGACAGCAGATTGTCTGACTTTGTCTGACTTTATACACTGCACTCTTTGAGAGAGTTATTTAGCAAACCAGGCCAAAGACCCCTCAGAGACACCAATTCTCCTTAGCTGACCCACAGGAATGGAATGGTCTACCGTATCAAAAACTTTGGCAAAGTCAATAAAATAGAAGCACAGTATTGCTTAGAATCAAGGGCAATGGTGACATCATTGAGGACCTATAAGGTTGCAGTGACACATCCATAACCTGAGCGGAAACCAGATTGCATACCAGAGAGAATACTATAGACATCAAGAAAGCCAGTCAGTTGATTATTGACATAATTTTCAAACACTTGATAAACATGACAAAATAGAAATAAGCCTATAACCGTTAGGATCAGCTTGATCTAATTCATTATCATCTAAAAGGCCAATTAGATTCTAGATCAGCATTCCTAGTAGACACTTTAACACAGGATGAGGAGTCCTTAGGGTGAATAGGGGATATAAACTCACTGGGCATGTATCCTTTGCGGTGGGCGTACCACAGTCCGAAGCACAGCAGGGCCAGGGCCAGGAGAGCCACGATCACCCCAGCAACAATACCTCCAGTGTTTATGTTGCCTAGAGAGAGAGAGAAAGAGAGAGACAGAGCATTATAGAAAGTGGGAGGGAAATGAGATGTGTTACACTGGCTCACATTTCTAAACGACAAAGTCAAAATGGGAGAGTGAAATAGTTTCAATATCTCAAGTTCAGTTGAACACTATGGTCCTCGTGTGGAAAAGCAATATGTGAGTTCTGTATGCAATAAAGAACAAAGCAAATAATACATCTAGACCAAACCGCTGATGAAAAAAGGCTTTAGAAATACATTTGATGGATTTGATTGATGAAAACAGTGTGTGTAACAACTAGCACCAACTAGCACTGTTTATGATTTCAAAAGGTTGTTTGGCAACATCACTACCAGCCCAACCAGCATGGCAACATTTGAGGTTTACAGGTCACATGTGAATCTGCTGCAACAGCAGGGCTCCACACTAACATTTCCCCCACTATCCTGGCAGTCCCTGGAATAGAACCCACTATCCTGGCAGTCACGGGAATAGACCTAACTGTCCCGGGAATAGAACCCACTGTCCTGGCAGTCCCGGAAATAGACTCCACTGTCCCGGGAATAAAACCCACTGTCCTGGCAGTCCCGGGAATAGACCCCACTGTCCCGGGAATAGAGCCCACTGTTTTGGTGCGACTAAATTATGAGCATGTGGCACCAACTGAAAAACTTAGTGTCACGAGGGCCACCAGCCAATGATTTGGTCACACCCCAAAAAAATGGTGGGGTTGCGAGCATGGCTCCGTTGGTAGAGCATGGCTCTTGTAATGCAAGGATAGTGGGTTCGATTCCCGGAACCATCCATACATAAAATGTATGCACGCATGACTAAGTCGCTTTGAATAAGAGCATCTGCTAAATGACATAACATCCTCCCCATTATCATCATATCAAGTCATACAGAGTTCTTCATTAAAAAGTGTAATAGACTACTGAAATGGTATTCAAGAAATAAGTTATTTTTTCACATTTGAATGTGCCACCTAATCCAGTGATGGGGGGGGAGTGGGGTAAAAAAGAAAAGACAAACAGTCAGTATCTGGTGTGGCCACCAGCTGCAATAAGTACTGCAGTGCACCTCCTCCTCATGGACTGCACCAGAATTGCCAGATCTTGCTGTGAGATGTTACCCCACTCTTCCACCAAGGCACCTGCAAGTTCCCAGACATTTCTGAGGGGAATGGCCCAAGCCCTCACCTTCCGATCCAACAGGTCCCAGACATGCTCAATGGGATTGAGATCCGGGCTCTTCGCTGGCCATAGAAGAACTGACATTCCTGTCTTGCAGAAAATCACACACAGAACAAGCTGTACGGCTGGTGGCATTGTCATGCTGGAGGGTCATATCAGAATGAGACTGCAGGAAGGGTACCACATGAGGGAGGAGGATGTCTTCCCTTGAGATTGCCTGCAATGACAACAAGCTCAGTCCGATGATGCTGTGGCACACCACCCCAGACCATGACGGACCCTCCACCTCCAAACTGTTCCCGCTCCAGAGTACAGGTCTCGATGTAACACTCATTCCATTGACAATAAACGCAACTCCGACCATCACCCCTGGTGAGACAAAACCGCAACTCGTCAGTAAAGAGCACCAGTCCTGTCTCGTCCACCGACAGTGGGTTTGTGCCTATAGGCGACATTGTTGCCGGTGATGTCTGGTGAGGACCTGCCTTACAACAGGCCTACAAACCCTCAGTCCAGCCTCTCTCAGCTTATTGCAGACAGTCTGAGCACTGATGGAGGGATTGTGCTTCCTGGTGTAACTCGGGCAGTTGTTATTGCCATCCTGTGACTGTCCAGCAGGTGTGATGTCTGGATGTACCGATCCTGTGCAGGTGTTGTTACACGTGGTCTGCCACTGTGAGGACGATCAACTGTCCGTCCTGTCTCCCTGTAGCTCTGTCTTAGATGTCTCATTGTACAGACATTGCAATTTATTGCCCTGCCTACATCTGCAGTCCTCATGCCTCCTTGCAGCATGTCGAAGGCACATTCACACAGATGAGCAGGGACCCTGGGCATCTTTCTTTTGGTGTTTTTCAGTCAGTAGAAGGGCCTCTTTAGTGTCCTAAGTTTTCATAACTGTGACCTTAATTGCCTACCGCCTGTAAGCTGTTAGTGTTTTAACGACCGTTCCACAGGTGCATGTTCATTAATTGTTTATGGTTTATTGAACAAGCATGGGAAACAGTGTTTAAACCCTTTACAATTTTTTATTTTATTTAATTTCACCTTTATTTAACCAGGTAGGCAAGTTGAGAACAAGTTCTCATTTACAATTGCGACCTGGCCAAGATAAAGCAAAGCAGTTCGACACATACAACGACACAGAGTTGCACATGGAGTAAAACAAACATACAGTCAATAATACAGTAGAAAAACAAGTCTATATACGATGTGAGCAAATGAGGTGAGATAAGGGAGGTAAAGGCAAAAAAAGGCCATGGTGGCAAAGTAAATACAATATAGCAAGTAAAACACTGGAATGGTAGATTTGCAGTGGAAGAATGTGCAAAGTAGAAATAAAACTGCTCTGACAGTTGGTGCTTAAAGCTAGTGAGGGAGATAAGTGTTTCCAGTTTCAGAGATTTTTGTAGTTCGTTCCAGTCATTGGCAGCAGAGAACTGTAAGGAGAGGCGGCCAAAGAAAGAATTGGTTTTGGGGGTGACTAAAGAGATATACCTGCTGGAGCGTGTGCTACAGGTGGGAGATGCTATGGTGACCAGCGAGCTGAGATAAGGGGGGACTTTACCTTGCAGGGTCTTGTAGATGACATGGAGCCAGTGGGTTTGGCGACGAGTATGAAGGGAGGGCCAGCCAACGAGAGCGTACAGGTCGCAATGGTGGGTAGTATATGGGGCTTTGGTGACAAAACAGATTGCACTGTGATAGACTGCATCCAATTTGTTGAGTAGGGTATTGGAGGCTATTTTGTAAATTACAAGGGTATGTTTGGCAGCATAAGTGAAGGATGCTTTGTTGCAAAATAGGAAGCCAATTCTAGATTTAACTTTGGATTGGAGATGTTTGATATGGGTCTGGAAGGAGAGTTTACAGTCTAACCAGACACCTAAGTATTTGTAGTTGTCCACGTATTCTAAGTCAGAGCCGTCCAGAGTAGTGATGTTGGACAGGCGGGCAGGTACAGGTAGCGATCGGTTGAAGAGCATGCATTTAGTTTTACTTGTATTTAAGAGCAATTGGAGGCCACGGAAGGAGAGTTGTATGGCATTGAAGCTTGCCTGGAGGGTTGTTAACACAGTGTCCAAAGAAGGGCCAGAGGTATACAGAATGTTGTCGTCTGCGTAGAGGTGGATCAGAGACTCAGCAGCAAGAGCGACCTCATTGATGTATATAGAGAAGAGAGTCGGTCCAAGAATTGAACCCTGTGGCACCCCCATAGAGACTGCCAGAGGTCCGGACAGCAGACCCGCCGATTTGACACACTGAACTCTATCAGAGAAGTAGTTGGTGAACCAGGAGATGCAATCATTTGAGAAACCAACGCTGTCGAGTCTGCCGATGAGGATGTGGTGATTGACAGAGTCGAAAGCCTTGGCCAGATCAATGAATACAGCTGCACAGTAATGTTTCTTATCGATGGTGGTTAAGATATCGTTTAGGACCTTGAGCATGGCTGTGGTGCACCCATGACCAGCTCTGAAACCAGATTGCAGAGCAGAGAAGGTATGGTGAGATTTGAAATGGTCGGTAATCTGTTTGTTGACTTGGCTTTCGAAGACCTTAGAAAGGCATGGTAGCATAGATATAGGTCTGTAGCAGTTTGGGTCAAGAGTGTGTCCCCCTTTGAAGAGGGGGATGACCACAGCTGCTTTCCAATCTTTGGGAATCTCAGACGACACGAAAGAGAGGTTGAACAGGCTAGTAATAGGGGTGGCAACAATTTCGGCAGATAATTTTAAAAGGGTCCAGATTGTCGAGCCCGGCTGATTTGTAGGGGTCCATATTTTGCAGCTCTTTCAGAACATCAGCTGAACGGATTTGGGAGAAGGAGAAATGGGGAAGGCTTGGGCGAGTTGCAGTGCTGTTGACCGGGGTAGGAGTAGCCAGGTGGAAAGCATGGCCAGCCGTAGAAAAATGCTTATTGAAATTCTCAATTATGGTGGACAGTGTTTCCTATCTTCAGTGCAGTGGGCAGCTGGGAGGAGGTGTTCTTATTCTCCATGGACTTTACAGTGTCCCAGAACTTTTTGGAGTTAGTGTTGCAGGAAACAAATTTCTGCTTGAAAAAGCTAGCCTTGGCTTTTCTAACTGCCTGTGTATAATGTGTACAATGAAGATCTGTGAAGTTATTTGGATTTTTACGAATTATCTTTGAAAGACATGGTCCTGAAAAAGGGACAGTTCTTTTTTATTTTTTTATAATACCCACTGCTAGTAGCCATGTATAAATCTAACAGTAAAATGTCCCAAAAAACCTTGCAGTTGTAGCCTACCGCCCCAATGAGGCCTATTCACTCACAATGGCATATTCACATTTTGCATGCTCCGTATCACAAAGGCATATAAAATATCTTGTTTGCAAAATAGTTAGAGCTCAAAATTGAGAGTTGAGAAATAAACAAAAGTATACCTACAGAAACCGGAGAACCTCCTCACTCCAACCATGACAGCTGTGTTTTCCAAGCAACTGGATATTAAAATGTTATTCAAATCAGGACACTTTTTCCCCCAGGAAAGGGAGAGAGTGGCTCACGTGACACACCATGCCACAACAAAATAGGTACAGGGTCAGGGAGGCTTTTATTACAGGAATCATGAGGATAATGTACTATACTGTTTGACCAAATCCTGGTTTTAGAAAAAGGATGTTTTGAGTGAAGTGACCATGTAGAATGTGCAGCTGCACCGATGTGACCAATAAAAATATTCCCTCGCACAGCCAAGTCAAAGGGTGTCAAAATGAGACTAAATGGTCGCAGTCTGGAGACCTGAACAGGCCGGGGGATTAAACGGCCCGTTTCTGAATGTAAAATGCACCCAGTCAATTGAGATGCGTCCAGCCAATGCGCCGAAGAAGGGGAGAAACCTAACGCTGGTAATATGGTCAATCTTTGAACGGTTTAGGCTCGAGACAAGCGGTTATCTGTGATGTAATGGTGCAAACACTGCTTGCTTTTTCTCTCTCTAGGGCACTCAGAAACAGCGGTACTGTGAAGCCTAATCATTAAAACAATTATATCTGGTAGATTTGTTTTCTAGGAGCTAAACATTCCGAGCGGCACTAAAATATTTCGGAGCATATGCGATATGTCGCACATTAGAGCCTTGCCTATGACCTATATTTCAGTGTGCAGGAAACACTTAACTTTATCGCCTTCCTATAAATATCTTTTTTTATTTGTCAGTGAGCTTTCAACCAAACCATAGTGTTTTACATCGAGTTGATGGACCAGTAAATAAGTTAGTTGAACAATTCTATATTTCTTTTAATTTTGGTAAAATGTTTATTCTTATCCCCGGTTTAGCCCAGGCTAGTCTGCAATGGGCTTTTCCCCAAAGAAAGCAAAGGGCACTTACGGACTTCCATCCTCACAGCTTGACAGCGTTGAACAGGGCCGGCATCGTTCATAGCTTCACAGCTGTAGTCTCCTGTATCTATCACCAAAGCAGAGGGAAACTCCTGCAGCAGAGATATGGAGATGTATTTTAAATCAGTGACTTGTAAACAAAATGAACAACTGAAATGAGAGAAAGAGAGAGTGAGAGAGAGATGTGAAGTTGCCAAACAGTACTGTTGTGTTAAGGGCATTCGCATGCTTCCCAGCCAAAACAGTTCGTAACAGTTTGTGCATATGACAACATTTTGGTCTTCGGCAAGCTGTTTTTTTTTCTTGGTTGTTTGTCCGCACAACATTTTTTTCTCTAGGCAATCCAAAGTCCTCAGCCAAAGTACTCAGCCAAAGTCAACAGCCAAAGTCAACAGCCAAAGTCAACAGCCAAAGTCAACTCCCCTTCGTTGGTGATTGGTCAACAGTAGAGATTCTTCAATTAAGTGTTTGTTGTCATTCAACGTAATAATAAATAATTTATCCACATTTCTTCACTACTGCACCAAAAATATTAGCAAGATGTAAAATAGCACGACTAAGATCTCCTCGCCAAAAACGTCCAAATTAATGACAGATGTCTTGAGTTACCAGATTAAATTTGACTATTTTGAGGCGTCTCAAGATGGAAAAAGTACTATTGCCGCTTTTTAAAATGTTTTTCAAGCAAAGGTTTTTTAAGGGAGTATGCAAGCACACTTGATAGTTTTGCCTAGCTGAGTTTGGCTAGCCGAACTGAAGCATGACGACTCCTTTCGCCTGCCGAGTTGACCATTCAGCACAAACACATCTGGGACCTGGGTTGTACTAATTAGGCTCCTCCCCAAAAATATATTGTTTTTGTTGTCCATTGCAAAATGGTTTGATACAGTGTGCCCTTATGAATATGATCCAGGTGAGGTGTATTCAGCACCACTGACCAGGTTGCCATTGAGAGGATTGATCTTGTAGGTGTAGTTCTTGAAGGCAGGGAACTGGCTGGGGTTCTCAGGAAGAGGGGTCTTGTCCTTATACCACTTGTAGGTGGGGGAAGGAGACCCCTCTGCATCATGACAGGAGAGTAGCACGCGATGCCCCGTCGTCACAGAGGTAGGGATCCTACACATGGGCACGGATGGAGGTACTGCAGGAGGATGTAAGAGAGGTGGTGAGAGGCAGCAGAGAGTGAGAGCAGAGAGGCACTAACCTGTTTTAGTGACTCGAAAACCAGCTTGTTGCTGTTCTTATGGTCTGTGTGTTTTATTTATTTATTGGCTGGTGCAATCATCAATTAATAAAGTACTCTTATTTGATTAAATAATATTTACATCTTATGGCCGTGGTATCACAAATCAATTCACTCATATTGTCATAGCATCATGGCAACATGAAATGGTTTCTCAGTTTCTCACACTGGGATGAATGCAGTCCCACAAATAATCCTTCAAAAGCAGTGTCTAGCTCTGTTCTATAACAATAATAATTATAAACTGGGTGGTTCTAGCCCTGAATGCTAATTGGCTGAAAGCCATGGTATATCAGACTGTTTACCATTGGTATGACAAAACATTGAGGGCTGTGTCCAGGCACTCCGCCTTGCATCGTATGTAAGAACAGCCCATAGCCGTGGTATATTGGCCATATACCACACCCCCTCAAGCCTTATTGGTTAATTAACAGGAAATGATAGATATGTTGCGCAACAGTTAGATGATAAGACTCTCCTTACCTAAAACAGTGAGATTCACGTTGACATCCCCAACATACTGTTTGTTAGACACCTCACATTGATACTGCCCGTTATCTTTGCGCGTCACCTTGCTGAACCTCAGCATCCCATCAAACTTGGTGACACGGCCCTCGTAAAGTGCTGAGAGAGAGAGAGCAAGAAAATCAGCGATTATAAAAAAAAAACGTCATTATTATGGCAGGTAACTAATTTGTGAGAAGTATATCTAGCCCTAATGGTAGAAAAATGCAGAAGCAATCACGACACAAAGACAAGAAGGCATAGGTCATGCATTTCTTAGGAATCAAGTCTGAACAGTTTGTGTACTTACTGGTGGGTTTCCCATCGAAAATGACATAGGTCGTAGAACCCTTCATGTCCCTAAACTTCCACTCCACTCTGGCATCTGCCCCAAAGTCAGCCGAGGGAGTACAGTAAAGATCAGCCCCTGTAGAGATGAGATCGATCATTATAACTACATTGCTTGGGGATAAATATGCAAAATAGCATATAATAAATACAATAGATTTTCTAAAATACATTTTTCCTTGCTTGTAACACACACACACACACACAATGACAGGTGAAAGCTCTTGTTTATTTTAGAAACTGCCCATTTAGAGCTCATTTCCATTCTCCAGGACTTACCCTCATTCTCTTTAGCCCTCACATTTGGATTTTTGGTTGTAACCATGAAGGCCTCTACACCTGGGGAAAGGGAGAGAAAAGTAAAGCGAGCAGTCAGGGAAATGAAAGAGATGACATTGCATCTTTGGTATTCAAAACACCAAGTGCTCCAGTCTTACCACCACAACAGAAACACACACCTTCAGAGATGACCGGTTTAGTTTCTGCTGAACTTAGGAAGAACCTTTTAATGACACGCCCCTATCGCATTTTAAAGCCCTAAGAGCATGTCTGGTGCTCTGCCAACCAATGGCCTGAAGCCTTCTGACTGCTGACAAACTCTGGTAAATGTGACTCACTCCTCTGAAGTGAGCCAGAAACCTTCATGTGGAACTGGGCCAAAACAGTCTGAAGGGCCCTTTCAGAGTGGGAAACCAACAACACTAGATTATTTCCTGCTTAATAGAAATTGGATGGACATTTGGACAATAAAGCCTCTTTCTAAATTTGAATAGACTGGACTGTCAGTATGTCCACTCCAGACATTTAGAGCCTATGGTCCAGCCAGAGACCGACTGAGCAGTCACGCCATTCACCACCAAAAGTATGTGGCAGAGGCAGGTGGCACACATGACATTAGTAACAGTCACAAGCTGGGTAGTAATACTATACATTCCTTCGTCAGGTACATGCAGGATAGGACAGCCTAGCTCATTTCTACACACTAGTGTTGTATTAGAGGATATTATATATCCAGCCAGTGGTGTAAAGTAACTATGTAAAAATACTCTGTATTTTACTATTTCTGAAAACTTTTACTCCCAGACATTTTCACTGACACCCAAAAGTACAATACATTTTGAGTGCTCATGCAGGACAGCAATATAATCCAATTCACACACCTATCAATATATCACGGTATCATCCCTACTGCCTCTGATCTGGTGGATTCACTAAACACAAATACAGCGTGTGTAAATTATACCCAAGTGTTGGAGTGTGTAAATTATACCCAAGTGTTGGAGTGTGTAAATTATACCCAAGTGTTGGAGTGTGTCCCTGGCTGTTTGTATTTTTTATATATTTTTTATAATAATTTTTCCTTATGGTTTGCGTAATATAAAGAATTTGATGTATAGCATTTGCTTATGTTTAGCTCAACGCTTGAAACTAAGATTATAAATCACAGTGTTTTTGTACAGCACAAAGGCTGCCCAATAGTTCAGCGTTGCTCATAAGTGTCTTGTTAAAGGACCATATCACTAGGCCGACTTGACTCACAGCGGACTACAGCTTGAAAGTAGCTACACATTCTAACCGAGATGTAAATGCTTCCATACAGCGTTACAGCGTCGCTAGTGGAAAACCCGATACGTTTAGTTCTCGATTCGGAAGAATCTTGTCTCTTATAAATTACCGTGTCCAGTTACAGGTGGTACTCCAAAAAACAGAGAATATTTAGAAAGATAAATGGCGATTCCACACCAGTGGAGGAAGAAACTATTTTTTGCATCTTAGGTTGCCAGAACAATTTTCACCGAGAGACTTAAATTGGGAGTAAGGCTGTTTGACGTCCTTTTTACATTTGTATCACAATCATGATGAAAGTGGCCATTTTAGGCCATTTTTAGACCTACACCTGCCTACTGTAAGGCTTGATGATCTGTGAACCGTACATGATACAGACAACATCACGGTGTCATTATATTCCTTATAGTGTGTTCTAACATATGGAATATGCATTAGATTCTGAAATACAAACACGGACATTAATTTACTCAACATTAAAAAAATATTAACATGAATCTCAAAAGTATACTTTTTTGATTTGGCTAATTTTAAGACCTATACTTGTCCAAACAATATAAGTACATAACATTTCCAGAGTGGGCTCTCTGCTAATTCTGAAGTTTGAATCAATATCAGGAGCAATCCTAAAGGAGGGCTGTGATTGATTAATTACCTATAATGTCAATTTCTATGTACAAAATGGGTACTATCATTAAAAGTACCAGAGCCTACTCTGGAAATTGTACGCGTTTGAAAAGTATATTGTTCCCTGTCAACTCTGCTTTCAAGTTAGCTACACATTGTAATGGTGCAATGAAAATGCTTCCATACAGCCGTTACAACTGCTAGCGGAAAGCCCCGGCAGCAAGATTATATTGGACAAATTCAGGTAGGTCCCTCCCCATTTTGCTTAGTTTGCTTCTATTTGGTTCTTAAAAATGGGAAAAGGGTTGCAAGACATAATGAATGAACGGGCACACACACAGTACCTGGTGATTACTGGAAGTGATTAGGAAGCGCATGTGCAATCTATATATATGGTTTGATGTTGTTTTTAAGTGAATTTCAAGGACATTCTAAACAACCTACATTCCCAACATGTTCATATCGCCGAGGTCCTACTGTGAAATCGGGCAATTTCTCAACTCAATTCTCCTCCCCTTCCATCCCCCCACAGGCCCAGGAGGAGGTCCAGTCTCGTCCCACCCCTGGTATCTCTCTGACCCAGAGCCACTCCTCCCAGACCAAACAGTCCTCCTACCAGCAGGTCAGCGGTGGAGAATAACACACAGTTATTCTGCTAGGATATGACCATGATTCACCGTAGAGTGAGGGGAAGAATTACGGTCAGTTTCAGCTCAGATGAATGGGTTGTTTCCTACACCGATATAATCAACAAATTAGTTTAAACATTTCAGATGCCCTATTATGGTTCTGACATTGACTTCAAGCAGGTCAACGTGTTTAAGATAACACTGAAATGTAGCATAGATGAGTGGCCGAGACCGAGACGCACAGCAGTGTAGGCACAAATTGAGGTTACAAGACATGTCCGCCTAAGGAATGACAATCACGAATGTCATTCATAACACTGATGTTTTGTAAGTGATGTCTCTTTGCATTTATCAAATGGCACTGTTATGGACGATGGAATTATTTTAGAGTGGAGTAGTCTAATAGTTGGAATACTAACTGAAATCTGGACACTGACTGTACACCTCACATGCAGCCTATTAGAATATTAACTCCTGCAGAATTAAGTAGTCCTCGCAGTACAATGATAGATCAAATGGTAATTTTGTCACTGGAACATGAAATGTGATTCATTTCTTTCAGCAGCTTTGAGAATAAGGATGCGCACTTCGGGACTGTGTCGTGTAGCATAGATGTGCAATTTCTTTCAGTGACAAAAGCTGACAGTATTTCATTTTTAACCACATAAAATATGTATCCAAGACAAAACATGTTGGATCATTTTCACAGCTTTTAATTTCCTTGAAACCGGTCCCCAAACATCCTCGCTCTGTGAGAGAAGGAGACATTTTGTCAACTAGACTGTTGATGCATTGATCACTTTTTTTATACCCATTTTCTCCCCAATTTCCTGGTATCCAATTGGTAGTTACAGCCTCATCGCTGCAACTCCCAGACGGACTCGGGAGAGGCGAAGGTTGAGAGCCGTGCGTCCTCCGAAAACACCACCCAACCAAGCCGCACTGCTTCTTGACACATTGCCCACTTAAACCGGAAGCCAGCCATATCAATGCGTTGGGAGGAAACACCGTGCACCTGGCGACAGTGTCAGCGTGCACTGTGCCCGGCCCGCCACAGGAGTCGCTAGTGTTCGATGGGGACAAGGACATCCCTGCCGGCCAAACCCTCCCCTAACCCGGACGACGCTGGGCCAATTGTGCGCCGCCCCATGGATCTCCCGGTCACGGCCGGCTGCGACAGAGCCTGGACTCCAACCAAGAATCTCTAGTGGCACAGCTAGCACTGCCTTAGACCACTGCGCCACTTGGGAAGCCTTGCATTGATCATTCTATTGGTTTATTACATTCTGGTGAGCAAGGCTTTATTTAGTATTCTAGAAGAGCATCAAGTAATGACAGAAGAGAATCTGCATGCATTCCAATTATAGACAAGTTGACGAACAAAGCCAACCAAATGTCAAAGTATAGGCAGAATTTTTTTTTTTAAAGGCTGAAAATAATTTGTTCCCCCCACACCATGTCAATAAAATCTTTCTGCTGTCCCTGAGTAATGTGCCTACATGAGCCTTTTGAAGTAATTGTTTTACAATCAGATGAAAACATCATGACTGGTTGTGTTTATGCCACATTAAAAAAAAGATAGGCACATACATTTTAAAAGTTAGATGACATTGTATTATTAGGCCCACAGAGATCACATTAAATTATTAGGGATTCTATATGTAATTCTATGCTTAGGCCCCAAAAAAGTATTTAAAAAAGCATGTGCAGGTCCCTGTATCTGGAAGGAATTAAATCTACTTTCATCCCCGAGTACTGCTTGGCGTAGCACAGAGAATTCGTGACCAACCTTAACTAGACGATACTTCCTCAATTTCCGACTTGGAAGACAACCAATGTCTTCTAAATGTCCATGTCTAGTTGCAGGGGGTTTGTTTGAACTTAGAAAATGCTCAGTTAATAAATTAAAATGTTTTGCTCCCTGATGTAATCCAACAATGTGTATGCCGACACCTTGTCCATTTCAGATCTTCTCTCATTGATTGAGACAGGTCAGGGTCATGACATGCAGCACTTTAGGGTGGGCACGCACCGGTCTCAATCAATGAGGGGATTCAAATCATCTAAGCGTGTTTTGCACAGGGTGAAAGTCGATTGCATTCGTTTTGGAACCGGGCTGCCTCCCGGGCGTGAGCCAGGTGCCCCGTTCAAATCCGACAGTAAAGCTTGTTCAAAACAAAAGGGAAATAATAAACATGAGGAATAATGAGTAGGATACTGTGTTTTCACACAAAAAAAGTGATTGCTTTTGATAAACACTTCATCTGCCTTCCCAGTGAAAACTGGCTTGACAATTCCAACATACAGTGCCTTCAGAAAGTATTCAGGCCCCTTGACTTATTACAATTTTTTTGTTAGGTTATAGCCTTATTCAAAAGTTGATAGTTCCCCCGCATCAAACGACACACACACAATAAAAAAACCTGAAATATCACATTTACATAAGTATTCAGACCTTTTACTCGGTACCTTTTGGCAAACTCCAAGCGGGCTGTTATGAGACTGTCCCCTTTCGTCATTTCCGGTCACAACTTCCAGACTTGTTTACGTGTTGCTGTGCGTTTTGTTGCCAACCTATTTTGCTACCTGACAACTTTACGGTTTTTACTTTTCAAAACAAATGACGTTTTTGTCTTTTGAGCTTCTAGTCATGAAATCTATGCAGCCTACTCAATCACTGTTTATAGCTACTGTTTACAGGCCTCCTGGGCCATATACAGCGTTCCTCACTGAGTTCCCTGAATTCCTATCGGACCTTGTAGTCATAGCAGATAATATTCTAATCTTTGGTGACTTTAATATTCACATGGAAAAGTCCACAGACCCACTCCAAAGGCTTTCGGAGCCATCATCGACTCAGTGGGTTTTGTCCAACATGTCTCTGGACCCACTCACTGTCACAGTCAAACTCTGGACCTAGTTTTGTCCCATGGAATAAATGTTGTGGATCTTGTTTTTCCTCATAATCCTGAACTATCGGACCACCATTTTATTACATTTGCAATTGCAACAAATAATCTGCTCAGACCCCAACCAAGGAACATCAAAAGTCGTGCTATAAATTCAAAGACAACACAAAGATTCCTTGATGTCCTTCCAGGACGCCAGAGGACAAAAATCAGTTTACCACCTAACTGAGGAACTCAATTTAACCTTGCGCAATACCCTAGATGCAGTTGCACCCCTAAAAACTAAAAACATTTCTCATAAGAAACTAGCTCCCTGGTACACAGAAAATACCCGAGCTCTGAAGCAAGGTTCCAGAAAATTGGAACGGAAATGGCGCCACACCAAACTGGAAGTCTTCCGACTAGCTTGGAAATACAGTACCGAAGAGCCCTTACTGCTGCTCGATCATCCTATTTTTCTAACTTAATTGAGGAAAATAAGAATAAGACAGTATCATTTTTTGATACTGTCGCAAAGCTAACTAAAAAGCAGCATTCCCCAAGAGAGGATGACTTTCACTTTAGCAGTGATAAATTCATGAACTTCTTTGAGGAAAAGATTATGATTATTAGAAAGCAAATTACGGACTCTGCGTATTCCTTCAAAGCTCAGTTGTCCTGAGTCTGCACAACTCTGCCAGGACCTAGGATCAAGAGAGACGCTCAAGAGTTTTAGAACTATATCTCGACACAATGATGAAAATAATCATGGCCTCTAAACCTTCAAGCTGCATACTGGACCCTATTCCAACTAATCTACTGAAAGAGCTGCTTCCTGTGCTTGGCCCTCCTATGTTGAACATAATAAACGGCTCTCTATCCACCGGATGTGTACCAAACTCACTAAAAGTGGCAGTAATAAAGCCTCTCTTGAAAAAGCCAAACCTTGACCAGGAAATATAAAAAAACTATCAGCCTATATCGATTCTTCCATTCCTCTCAAAAATTTTAGAAAAGGCTGTTGCGCAGCAACTCACTGCCTTCCTGAAGACAAACAATGTATACGAAATGCTTCAGTCTGGTTTTACACCCCATCATAGCACTGAGACTGCACTTGTGAAGGTAGTAAATGACATTTTAATGGCATCGGACCGAAGCTCTGCATCTGTCCTCGTGCTCCTAGACCTTAGTGCTGCTTTTGATACCATCGATCACCACATTCTTTTGGAGAGATTGGAAACCCAAATTGGTCTACACGGACAAGTTCTGGCCTGGTTTAGATCTTATCTGTCGGAAAGATATCAGTTCGTCTCTGTGAATGGTTTGTCCTCTGACAAATCAACTGTAAATATCGGTGTTCCTCAAGGTTCCGTTTTTACTATATATTTTACCTCTTGGGGATGTTATTCAAAAACATAATGTTAACTTTCACTGCTATGCGGATGACACACGCTGTACATTCCAATGAAACATGGTGAAGCCCAAAAATTGCCCTTGCTAGAAGCATGTGTTTCAGACATAAGGAAGTGGATGGCTGCAAACTTTCTACTTTTGAATTCGGACAAAACAGAGATGCTTGTTCTAGGTCCCAAGAAACAAAGAGATCTTCTGTTGAATCTGACAATTAATCTTAATGGTTGTACAGTCGTCTCAAATAAAACTGTGAAGGACCTCGGCGTTACTCTGGACCATGATCTCTCTTTTGAAGAACATATCAAGACCATTTTAAGGACAGCTTTTTTCCATCTACGTAACATTGCAAAAATCAGAAACTTTCTGTCCAAAAATGATGCAGAAAAATGAATCCATGCTTTTGTCACTTCTAGGTTAGACTACTGCGATGCTCTACTTTCCGGCTACCCGGATAAAGCACTAAATAAACTTCAGTTAGTGCTAAATACGGCTGCTAGAATCCTGACGAGAACCCAAAAATTTGATCATATATTACTCCAGTGCTAGCCTTCCTACACTGGCTTCCCGTCAAAGCAAGGGCTGATTTTAAGGTGTTACTGCTAACCTACAAAGCATTACATGGTCTTGCTCCGACCTCTCTCTCTGATTTGGTCCTGCCGTACATTCCTACACGTACGCTACAGTCACAAGATGCAGGCCTCCTAATTGTCCCTAGAATTTCAAAGCAAACAGCTGGAGGCAGGGCTTTCTCCTATAGAGTTCCATTTTTATGGAACGGTCTGCCTACCCATGTCAGAGACGCAAACTCGGTCTCAAACTTTAAGTCTTTACTGAAGACTCATCTCTTCAGTGGGTCATATGATTGAGTGTAGTCTGGCCCAGGAGTGGGAAGGTGTACGGAAAGGCTCTGGAGCATGGAACCGCCCTTGCTGTCTCTGCCTGGCCGGTTCCCCTCTTTCCACTGGGATTCTCTGCCTCTAACCCTATTACAGGGGCTGAGTCACTGGCTTACTGGGGCTCTTTCACGCCGTCCCTGGAAGGGGTGCGTCACCTGAGTGGGTTGATTCACTGATGTGGTCATCCTGTCTGGGTTGGCGCCCCCCCTTGGGTTGTGCCATGGCGGAGATCTTTGTGGGCTATACTCAGCCTCGTCTCAGGATGGTAAGTTGGTGGTTGTAGATATGCCTCTAGTGGTGTGGGGGCTGTGCTTTGGCAAAGTGGGTGGGGTTAGATCTTTCCTGTTTGGCCCTGTCCGGGGGTGTCCTCGGATGGGTCCACAGTGTCTCCTGACCCCTCCTGTCTCAGCCTCCAGTATTTATGCTGCAGTAGTTTGTGTCGGGGGGCTAGGGTCAGTTTGTTATATCTGGAGAACTTCTCCTGTCCTATTCGGTGTCCTGTGTGAATCTAAATGTCCTTTCTCTAATTCTCTCCTTCTCGCTCTCTCTCTCGGAGGACCTGAGCCCTAGGACCATGCCCCAGGACTACCTGACATGATGACTCCTTGCTTTCCCCAGTCCACCTGGCCGTGCTGCTGCTCCAGCTTCAACTGTTCTGCCTTATTATTATTCGACCATGCTGGTCATTTATGAACATTTGAACATCTTGGCCATGTTCTGTTATAATCTCCACCTGGCACAGCCAGAAGAGAACTGGCCACCCCACATAGCCTGGTTCCTCTCTAGGTTTCTTCCTAGGTTTTGGCCTTTCTAGGGAGTTTTTCCTAGCCACCGTGCTTCACCTGCATTGCTTGCTGTTTGGGGTTTTAGGCTGGGTTTCTGTACAGCACTTTGAGATATCAGCTGATGTACGAAGGGCTATATAAATAAATTTGATTTGATGTGCCTTTTACTGAGGAGTGGTTCCCATCTGGCCACTACCATAAAGGCCTGATTGGTGGAGTGCTGCAGAGATGGTTGTCCTTCTGGAAGATTATCCCATCTCCACAGAGGGACTCTGGAGCTCTGTCAGAGTGACCATCAGGGTCTTGGTCATCTCCCTGACCAAGGCCCTTCTCCCCCGATTTCTCAGTTTGGCCAGGCAGCCAGCTCTCGGAAGAGTCTTGGTGGTTCAAAACTTCTTCCATTTAAGAATGATGGAGGCCAGCTGGGTTCTTGGGGACTTTCAATGCTGCATAAATGCCTTGGTACCCTTCACCAGATCTGGGACTGGACACAATCCCGTTTCGGAGCTCTACGGACAATTCCTTTGACCTCATGGCTTGGTTTTTGCTCTGACATGTACTGTCAACTGAGGGACCTTATATAGACAGGTGTGTGCCTTTACAAATCATGTGGTAAATTCTATTGATCGGACAGGTGGACTCCAATCAAGTTGTAGAAACATCTCAAGGATGATCAATGGAAACAGGGTGCACCTGAGCTCAATTTCATGTCTCACAGGAAAGGTTCTAAATAATTACGTAAATAATCTTTTTTTTGTTTTTAATACATTTGCAAAAAATTCTAAAAACCTGTTTTGCTTTTTCATTATAGGGTATCGTGTGTAGATTGCTGTTTTTTTATTTTATTTCATCCATTTTAGAATAAGGCTCTAACGTAACAAAATGTGGAAAAAGTCAAGGTCTGAATACTTTCCGAAAGCACTGTATTTTACAGAAAAGAGATGTTTCCGGAGGATGCATCATGTTAACAACATGACCGATCATCGCAGATTACTGTTCGATTTGAGAAGGACGCTCCTCTCTCACCACTGTTGGCCGATCACATCACGGGCCATGGACCGGTGCGCAGCAAAATCAAAGATTTGAAATAGTCAAGATGGCGTACACATTGTCAGATTACTTCATGGAGCGAAAAAAAAATACTACATTTCATTTTCTAAATTCAAATTAACCACCTGCAACTGGACATGGACGTTTAGAAGACATTGGTTGTCTTTCAAGTCAGGAAGTATTGGCAAAATAAGGTTTGGTTGGAAATTCTCTGTGCTTTGCCAAACCTATCTAATAACGCCCCTCAGCCAGCTGCAACAGAGTCATTTTTTACGTCCATTTATTTAACTAGGCCAGTCAGTTTAGAACAAATTCTTATTTACAATGACGGCCTACCCGGACTAAACACTACCCGGAGGACCCTGGGCCAATTGTGCACTGCCCTATGGGACTCTCAATCACAGACAGTTGTGATACAGCTTGGAATCAAACCAGGGTCTGTAGTGACACCTCTATTACTGGGTTGCAGTGCCTTCGACCACTGTGATACAGCCTGCTATCAATTCAGGGTCTGTCGTGACACCTGTAGTGACGAGATGCAGCGCCGTAGACTTCACTTGGGAGCCTACCTAGTAATGGTCTGACTCGGTTATATTTTTAATAGCTAGTCAGATGTATGTGAATCACTGTAGATCTATTGTTTCCTACTTTTTAAAAACTGTGTACAAAGACTTAGCCAAGGCAAGCCCCTACTGATCCCAGGTCTGTTAATTATGTTGTTTTCTTATTTTGGGTTGGGTAAACTGATGTATGACCTGTGCCTACCTGTGGGCCTAAAGTGAAAGTTTAGAAAATATACAGCAATCAGGTGCATATCTTACTAATACAATAAACACTACATTGAAACGTAGGATAGTATAAACGTAGGGCTAGTTTAACGTCATGAGGAGTTTAGATCGACAGAAGGAGCACTCACCTGTTGCATGAAAGAATAGAAACACCGAAACCAAGCCGCTGACAAACATGTCGGACCAACACCTGAAGCCTTTGTTTGAAAAGCCAGCGATGTGTCCGATTTCGGTAATAAAAAAACTATTCGATTATTTCAGCAATCAAAGTGCAATTCAGTAATTGTTGACACGTTGGCCCACTCGGTTTGAAATATATTCTTTCGACGAACAAGAACCCTACGCCCTTCCGCACCGACCGACTGCTCCTGTAGAAAAGTATGATAGGTATTCCGCCGAAACTGTGACGCAACCCATTACCTACGTGACGTGTGTCAATATAAAGCAGTCTATTGGTTTATTTCAATAACCGGTTTCACTTGATTAGTATTTCACAGTATATTCTTTATAGTGACATACAGTATTTGAAGTATTAGCCTATGTAAACGCCTATGTGGTGTTTAAAATCTCAATCATCACAGCTGAAGATACAAGGTACATAGTCCACTCATGATAGTGAGATTGTAAATAATGTTAGTTGTTTTCATTTTCAGTGTAGAAGATTTACAGTGTCCCTGTGTAAATGAGCAAATATGTCTTTCACATGAATGTAATAGAAATTACAACAAATTAATCTATAACATAAAATAATAATAGATGCTGAGGGTGTTATTAACTTCATAGAAAAGTTTGTCAAATTTTGGAAATATGATGGAATCAAAAATAAAACAAACTTAGAATACACAAAGAACCATCAAGTTCATTATTTGCTCAGTGACTCCAATAACAACTGATACAGGACACCAATGACAGTCAGCTGTTAGCAGAGGTGAAAAAGTCAACCAACAGACATGGTGTTCGGCTTAGTTTTGCATTTAAATAAGCCTTTCCATAATAATTTTTATTTCTAAGATAAAAGGCACCACCTTTTATTCAAAATAATATGTCTGCAGCAAGTGAGTGTACATACACTCAGTGGTCAGTTTATTAGGTACACCCATCTAGTATCGTGTCTGACCCCCCTTTGCCTCCAGAAAAGCCTGAATTCTTTGCGCATGGAAACATTGGTATTAAGGGACCTAACGTGTGCCTGGAAAACATTACCCACAATAATTGTCATAACAATAACGAGGCTATATACAGGGGATACCGATACCGAGTCAATGTGCAGGGTACAGGTTAGTCGAGGTCATTTGTAAAGTGACTAAGCATAGATAATAAACAGAGAGTAGCAGCAATATAAAAAAAGAAAGAAAACAGGCGGTAATTATTTAGGCAGGTTACCTTCGCTTCGTTTGATACAGATCTGCATTACAAACTCAGTCAGTGAAAGATTGAAAATGTCAGTGATGACACTTGCCAGTTGGTCCATGCATGCTTTGAGTACACGTCATGGTAATCCGTCTGGCCCCGCAGCTTTATGAATGTTGACCTGTTTAAAGTTCTTTCTCACATCGGCTACGGAGAGCACAGTCGTCCAGAACAGCTGGTGCTCTCATGCATGCTTCAGTGTTTCTTGCCTTGAAGCGAGCATAAAAGGCATTTAGCTCGTCTGTAAGGCTCGTGTCACTGGTCAGCTCGCAGCTGTTTGTTGTCTGTAATAGTTTTCAAGCCCTGCCATATCTGACGAGCGTCGGAGCCGGTGTAGTATGATTTCAATCTTCGCGGTGTATTGACACTTTGCCTGTTTGATGGTTCATCTGAGGAAGTAGCGGGATTTCTTATACGCGTCCGGATTAGTGTCCCGCTCCTTGAAAGCGGCAGCTCTAGCCTTTAGCTCTTTGAAGATGTTTCCTGTAATCCATGGCTTCTGGTTAGAATATGTACCTACGGTCACTGTGGGGACGACGTCGTCAATGCACTTATCAATGAAACTGATGACTGAGGTGACATACTCCTCAATGCCATTGGATGAATCACAGAACATATTCCAGTCTGTGCTAGCATAACAGTCCTGTAGCTTAGCATCCGCGTCATCTGACCACTTCCATATTGAGCGTGTCACTGGTAATATCTGCTTTAGGTTTTGCTTGAAAGCTGGAATCAGGAGGATAGAATTATGTTCAGATTTTCCAAATGGAGGTGAGGAAGAGCTTTGTATGCTTCTCTGAGTGTGGACTAAAGGGGGTCTAGAGTTGTTTTCCTTCTGGTTGCACATGTGACATAATGGTAGAAATTTGGTCAAATGGATTTCAGTTTGCCTGCATTAAAGTCCACGGTCACTAGGAGCGCGCTTCTGGATGAGCATTTTCTTGTTTGCTTATGGCCTTATAGTTGTAATGGTAAATAAAAGGCTACAAATAATATACAGTGGGGCAAAAATGTTTTTATTCAGCCACCAATTGTGCAAGTTCTCCCACTTAAAAATATGAGAGAGGCCTGTAATTTTCATCATAGGTACACTTCAACTATGACAGACAAAATGAGAAAAGAAATCCACCTAGTGAATGACCTGCAGAGAGCTGGGACCAAAGTAACAAAGCCTACCATCAGTAACACACTACGCCGCCAGAGACTCAAATCCTGCAGTGCCAGACGTCAAATCAAATCAAATCACATTTTATTTGTCACATACACATGGTTAGCAGATGTTAATGCGAGTGTAGCGAAATGCTTGTGCCTATAGTTCTGACAATGCAGTAATAACCAACAAGTAATCTAACTAATAATTCCAAAACTACTGTCTTATACACACAAGTGTAAGGGGATAAAGAATATGTACATAAAGATATATGAATGAGTGATGGTACAGAGCAACATAGGCAAGATACAGTAGATGGTATCGAGTACAGTATATACATATGAGTATGTAAACAAAGCGGCATAGTTAAAGTGGCTAGTGGTACATGTATTACATAAAGATGCAGTAGATGATATAGAGTACAGTATATACGTTTACATATGAGATGAATAATGTAGGGTATGTAAACATTATATTAGGTAGCATTGTTTAAAGTGGCTAGTGATATATTTTACATATTTTCCCATCAATTCCCATTATTAAAGTGGCTGGAGTTGAGTCAGTGTGTTGGCAGCAGCCACTCAATGTTAGTGGTGGCTGTTTAACAGTCTGATGGCCTTGAGATAGAAGCTGTTTTTCAGTCTCTCGGTCCCAGCTTTGATGCACCTGTACTGACCTCGCCTTCTGAATGGTAGCGGGGTGAACAGGCAGTGGCTCGGGTGGTTGTTGTCCTTGATGATCTTTATGGCCTTCCTGTAACATCGGGTGGTGTAGGTGTCGTGGAGGGCAGGTAGTTTGCCCCCGGTGATGTGTTGTGCAGACCTCACTACCCTCTGGAGAGCCTTACGGTTGTGGGCGGAGCAGTTGCCGTACCAGGCGGTGATACAGCCCGCCAGGATGCTCTCGATTGTGCATCTGTAGAAGTTTGTGAGTGCTTTTGGTGACAAGCCGAATTTCTTCAGCCTCCTGAGGTTGAAGAGGCGCTGCTGCGCCTTCTTCACGATGCTGTCTGTGTGGGTGGACCAATTCAGTTTGTCTGTGATGTGTATGCCGAGGAACTTAAAACTTACTACCCTCTCCACTACTGTTCTGTCCATTTGGATAGGGGGGTGTTCCCTCTGCTGTTTCCTGAAGTTCACAATCATCTCCTTAGTTTTGTTGACGTTGAGTGTGAGGTTATTTTCCTGACACCACACTCCGAGGGCCCTCACCTCCTCCCTGTAGGCCGTCTCGTCGTTGTTGGTAATCAAGCCTACCACTGTTGTGTCGTCCGCAAACTTGATGATTGAGTTGGAGGCGTGCGTGGCCACGCAGTCGTGGGTGAACAGGGAGTACAGGAGAGGGCTCAGAACGCACCCTTGTGGGGCCCCAGTGTTGAGGATCAGCGGGGAGGAGATGTTGTTACCTACCCTCACCACCTGGGGCGGCCCGTCAGGAAGTCCAGTACCCAGTTGCACAGGGCGGGGTCGAGACCCAGGGTCTCGAGCTTGATGACGAACTTGGAGGGTACTATGGTGTTAAATGCCGAGCTGTAGTCGATGAACAGCATTCTCACATTCCTCTTGTCCAGATTGGTTAGGGCAGTGTGCAGTGTGGTTGAGATTGCATCGTCTGTGGACCTATTTGGGCGGTAAGCAAATTGGAGTGGGTCTAGGGTGTCAGGTAGGGTGGAGGTGATGTGGTTCTTGACTAGTCTCTCAAAGCACTTCATGATGACGGAAGTGAGTGCTACGGGGCGGTAGTCGTTTAGCTCAGTTACCTTAGCTTTCTTGGGAACAGGAACAATGGTGGCCCTCTTGAAGCATGTGGGAACAGCAGACTGAGATAGGGATTGATTGAATATGTCCGTAAACACACCAGCCAGCTGTTCTGCGCATGCTCTGAGGGCGCGGCTGGGGATGCCATCTGGGCCTGCAGCCTTGCGAGGGTTAAATGTTTTACCCACCTCGGCTGCAGTGAAGGAGAGTCCGCATGTTTTTGTTGCAGGCCATGTCAGTGGCACTGTATTGTCCTCAAAGCGGGCAAAAAAGTTATTTAGTCTGTCTGGGAGCAAGACATCCTGGTCCGTGACTGGGCTGGTTTTCTTTTTGTAATCCGTGATTGACTGTAGACCCTGCCACATACCTCTTGTGTCTGAGCCGTTGAATTGAGATTCTACTTTGTCTCTATACTGACGCTTAGCTAGTTTGATTGCCTTGCCGAGGGAATAGCTGCACTGTTTGTATTCGGTCATGTTTCCAGTCACCTTGCCCCGATTAAAAGCGGTGGTTCGCGCTTTCAGTTTCAAGCGAATGCTGCCATCAATCCACGGTTTCTGGTTTGGGAATGTTTAAATTGTTGCTATGGGAATGACATCTTCAACGCACGTTCTAATGAACTCGCACACCGAATCAGCGTATTCGTCAATGTTGTTGTCTGACGCAATACGAAACATATCCCAGTCCACGTGATGGAAGCAGTCTTGGAGTGTGGAATCAGATTGGTCGGACCAGCGTTGGACAGACCTCAGCGTGGCAGCTTCTTGTTTTAGTTTCGTGTCCCCCTGCTTAAGCCAGTACATGTCCAGGCCCGTCTGAAGTTTGCTAGAGAGCATTTGGATGATCCAGAAGAAGATTGGGAGAATGTCATATGGTCAGATGAAACCAAAATAGAACTTTTTGCTAAAAACTCAACTCGTCGTGTTTGGAGGACAAAGAATGCTGAGTAGCATTCAAAAAACACCATACCTACTGTGAAGCATGGGGGTGGAAACATCATACTTTGGGGCTGTTTTTCTGCAAAGGGACCAGGACGACTGATCCATGTAAAGGAAAGAATGAATGTGGCCATGTATCGTGAGATTTTGTGTGAAAACCTCCTTCCTTCAGCGAGGGCATTGAAGATGAAACGTGGCTGAGTCTTTCAGCATGACAATGATCCCAAACACACCGCCCGGGCAATGAAGGGGTGGCTTCGTAAGAGGCATTTCAAGGTCCTGGAGTGGCCTTGCCAGTTTCCAGATCTCAACCCCATAGAACATCTTTGGAGGGAGTTGAAAGTCTGTGTTGCCCAGCATCAGCCCCAAAACATCACTGCTCTAGAGGAGATCTGCATGGAGGAATGGGCCAACATACCAGCAACAGTGTGTGAAAACCTTGTGAAGACTTACAGAAAACGTTTGACCTCTGTCATTGCCAACAAAGGGTATATACCATAGTATTGAGATAAACTTTTGTTATTGACCAAATACTTATTTCCCACCATAATTTGCAAATAAATTCATAAACAATCCTACAATGTGATTTTCTGGATTTTTTTTTCTCATTTTGTCTGTCATAGTTGAAGTGTACCTATGATGAAAATTACAAGCCTCTCTCATCTTTTTAGGTGGGAGAACTTGCACAATTGGTGCTGACTAAATACTTTTTTGCCCCACAGTATTTGAGAACTCTGTTGGTGGATAGTGTGGTCTACAGCTTACTCTACCTCAGGCGAGCAAAACCTTGAGACGTCTTTAATATTAGAAATAGAGCACCAGCTGTTATTGACAAATACACACACATCTTACCAGACACACCTTCTCTGTCCTGCCGATGCACGGAATACCCAGGCAGCTCTATAGTATCCATGTTGTCGTTCAGCCACGACTCGGTGAAACACAAGATATGACAGTTTTTAATGTCCCTGTTGGTAGGATAGTCTTAATAATCATAGATCATTCATTTTATATTCCAGTGATTGCACGTTGGCCAATAGTACAGATGGTAGTGGAAGTTTCCTCACTCACCTACAAATTCTCAGATGGCAGCCCCTCTGCCCCCTTTTTCTCTGTCTTTTCTTCATGCAAATGATGGGGTTTGGGTCTGGTCTCGAGAAAGCAGTAAAATCCTTTGCGTCGGACTCGTTAAAGAATAGATCTTCATCCAGTTGGTGAGTAATCGCTGTTCTGATGTCCAGAAGCTATTTTCGGTCATAGGACACAGTAGCAGGAACATTATACACAAAATAAGTGAAAATATAAGTTACAAACAATGCGAAAAAACAAACTAAATAGCACAGTTGGTTAGGAGCCTGTAAAATGGCAGCCATCCTCTCCAGCGCCAATTACTGAGATATCAACCTGTAAGGGGCAGAGAGTGAATGTCAGTGTGGTGTGAATGTGAGTTGTCATAGTAACCCACATCACCAGCTCTTGACCAACACGGCTCATGACTATTAAGAGCCATGAAAAGCAGCCTCAGGGTTTCTTTAACATTACTTTTGGTACTTCTGTCAAACATGTCTCATGGAACAATCTGTCTATCAGCGATAACTGCACACACAATTGTATACACCCACTATTGGATATGCTTTCACCTGTATTGTGAATAGGCATAGTATATCAATAGAGACGTACCATTCAAATAAATGATTACCTTTGTATTATGTAGTTAGATATGTAAAAAACGGTCAAATTGATTGTATGACTGTATAATTGATTCATTAATGCATACATGGCTATGTCTAAAAAATGTTTACAATAATAATAAATAATATAATAATAATAATAATAATAATAATAATAAATAAAATAAATAATAATAATGATATTGAACAAAAAAATTGTGCAAAGATTGAACAGAGCAGTAACTATCTTTCTGAATCAAGTGCCATTCTGTGGCTTTGGCTAATATGCCTTCTTTTTTGATGTGGTATCATTTTGGTATCGAGTATCATGATGGTATCGTGATACTAAACCTGGTATCAAATAAAAAACTTCTGATATCGTGACAACACTAGAGCCAGGTGTGGCAGAATGTTTCCAGTTCTATCATCATATTGCATCCAAAAATAACTAGTCATTATGTGATCAAGGTTAGCAAATCTATGCAGCGCCTTGCTCAGACCGATCCCCTTGAACGTGCCGATTGCTTACTAAAAGTTTAGACTAATTTACCAATTTTTTAAAAATTTTTTTACTGATCTGGGCTAATTGACTGCTGATGCACAACCAAATTTTGAAATTGCACCTTACGTATTCTATTATTCTAACTTTCAACAGTAAATTCAGTAAACTGAGTTCTTTAAAAAAGTATATACAGTACCAGTCAAAAGTTTGGACACACCTACTCATTCCAGGTTTTTTCTTTATTTTTTTATTATTTTCTACATTGTAGAATAATAGTGACGACATCAACACATTGAAATAACACATATGGGATCATTTAGTAACCAAAAACATGTTAAACAAATAAAAAATTTTTATATTTGAGAATCTTCAAAGTAGCCACCCTTTGATGACAGCTTTGCACACTCTTGGCATTCTCTCAACCAGCTTCATGAAGTAGTCACTTGGAATGCATTTCAATTAACATGTCTGCCTTGTTAAAAGATAATTTGTTGAATTTCTTTCCTTCTTAATGCGTTTCAGCAAGTCAGTTGTGTTGTAGAGTTGTGGAGAGGTTGGAGTGGTATACAGAAGATAGACCTATTTGGTAAAAGACCGAGTCCATATTATTGGAAGAACAGCTCAAATAAGCAAAGAGAAACGACAGTCCGTCAGTACTTTAACAAACTATAGTTTTGGCAAGTTGTTTAGGACAACTACTTTGTGCATGACACAAGTAATATTTTCAACAATTGTTTACAGACAGATTATTTCACTTATAATTCACTGCATCACATTTCCAGTGGGTCAGAAGTTTACATACACTAAGTTGACTGTGCCTATAAACAGCTTGGAAAATTCCAGAAAATTATGTCATGGCTTTAGAAGCTTCTGATAGGCTAATTGACATAATTTGTGTCAATTGGAGGTGTACCTGTGGATGTATTTCAAGGCCTACCTTCAAACTTCAGTACTTTTTGCTAGACATCATGGGAAAATCAAAAGAAATCAGCCAAGACCTCATCCTTAGGAGGAATTAGGAGGAATTTCCAAATGCCTGAAGATACCATGTTCATCTGTACAAACAATCGTATGCAAGTATAAACACGATGGGACCACGCAGCCATCATACCGCTCAGGAAGGAGACGCGTTCTGTCTCCTAGAGATGAACGTACTTTGATGCGAAAAGTGCAAATCAATCCCAGAACAACAGCAAAGGACCCTGTGAAGATGTTGGAGGAAACAGGTACAAAAGTATCTATATCCACAGTAAAAAGAGTCCTATATCGACATAACCTGAAAGGCCGCTCAACAAGGGAGAAGTCACTGCCCCCGTAACCGCCATATAAAAGCCAGACTACGGTTTGCAACTGCACATGGGGACAAAGATCATACTTTTTGGAGAAATGTCCTCTGGTCTGATGAAACAAAAATAGAACTGTTTAGTTATAATGACCATCGTTATGTTTGGTTGAAAAAGGGGGCTGTTTGCAAGCTAAAGAACACCATCCCAACTGTGAAGCACGAGGGTGGCAGCATCATGTTGTGGGGGTGCTTTGCTGCAGGAGGGACTGGTGCACTTCACAAAATAGATGGATAATAATAAATAGATGGCATCATAGACATTTCACTTTTTTTCATCTCTTTTCCCCACCAACCTGGAAAACCGAAGAGGGGACAATGTGCTGCCTTGTGCTGTTTGCCCTGATCAATAATCTGTTCCCTAATCAAGTCGCCTATTTGGTGAGCTATTATTATTTAAAAAATTACAATCTAGCTAACTTTAATAATGTTATACTATGTCCCCTCTGTTAGTAAGTGTAATTAAATATGTTTTACTAGAACTCAATGATAGAGACTAGACTAAACTAGGTTAGATTAGATTCATTGGTTGGATTGATTGATTGGGTTGATTGATTTATTGACTCATTGATTTAATTTTTTGGCTTTCCAAGTACTACACCCAAACCACCACACAGAGAGAGTCAGCCCCAGTATAGTGCTCCTCGAGCAGTTTAGGGGTTCAATGTGGACAACAGCAGGTGGCACCATCTAGCAGCAAACCTGGTGTGCAGATCACATTTCATTAGATATCTTTTCTATCCAGTTGCTCAAATGGAAAGAGGGCTGGAGGAGAGAAATGGAGAGTGCGAATAAAAGAGTTTGAATACAGAAATGCATGAAAACACAGTGAATGTTCTCCTTAAACAGCTTGAGAAGATACAACAAGAGGAAGAGAAGGTGAAAATAAAATGGATGAAGGACTGAAGAAGATGGCAAGAATAAAAAAAAAAGTTTTATTTTAGTGGATCTGGCAAGTCAGTTATTTACAATGATGGGATAACTGCCTTGCTCAGGGGCAGAAGGACAGATTTTTACCTTGTCAGCTCGGGGATTCGATCTAGCAACCTTTCGGTTACCAGCCCAAAACTCAGGAGAGATGATTAAAAAGGAAGAGAAGGAAATGGACATGATGAAAATAGATGTGGAAGAGAAGGTAAAGGATGAGGTAGAGTGATAGAATTGTTGGGGGACTTGAAGGAGAAGATGAATTGGAGAAGAGGAGGAAGAAGTGGAGAGAAAAGAGGGAGGAGTTTGAGAAGAGGAAGGAGGTGGAGCATGTGAAGTTGCATATGGATGAGAAGCTGAAGATGGAGGTAAGGAGGGAGATGTCAGACATGGAGAAACAGAAAGAGGAGGCGGTGAAGTTGAATATGGAGGAGTAGAAAATGGAGGTAAAGAGAGTGATGACATAGATGGAGGAGAAAAAAAGGAGGTGGATTAGTTCAAGGAGGCAATAGAGGAGAAATAGGAGAAGATGGAGAGTGTGAGCGAGTAAGAGATAAACAACAGAAATGTAATTGGAGGATGTGGAGAGAGTCCGAGAGGATTTGGAAGAAGGGATGAAACAGTTGAAAGAGAGAGAGGAAATGTTTAAGAAGAAGGTGGAGTAGGTGAAGCTGGAGAAGAAGGAGAAGGTCGAGATAGGAGGGTGAAATGAGGAGACGAGATAAGGCGGTAAGTGGAAACAGAGATGAAGCGAGTGAGAGAGTGGATTGAGAGAGCGAAGGAGAAGACGACAGAGAGAGGAGATCAAGAGGAAGAGGGAGGCGTTGGATCGAGTGAGGGGGGGAGTTGGAAGGTTTGAAGAAGAAAATGAAGGAGAGAGTCAGTGATGTAGCTAGGGTAATGGAGGAAATGGAAAAGAAAGAGAAGGAGAGGTGGAGAGGGAGAAGAGGGTCAAGAAGGAAATGGAAAAGAAAGAGAAGGAGAGGAGAGAGGGAGAAGAGGGTCAAGAAGGAAATGGAAAAGAAAGAGGGTCAGAGAGGGAGAAGATGGAAAAGAAAGAGAAGGAGAGGCAGAGAGGGAGAAGAGCGCAAGAAGGAAATGGAAAAGAAGGAGAGGCAGAGAGGGAGAAGAGGGTCAAGAAGGAAATGGAAAAGAAAGAGAAGGAGAGGCAGAGAGGGAGAAGAGGGTCAAGAAGGAAATGGAAAAGAAAGAGAAGGAGAGGCAGAGAGGGAGAAGAGGGTCAAGAAGGAAATGGAAAAGAAAGAGAAGGAGAAGGAGAGGCAGAGAGGGAGAAGAGGGTCAAGAAGGAAATGGAAAAGAAAGAGAAGGAGAGGCAGAGAGGGAGAAGAGGGTCAAGAAGGAAATGGAAAAGAAAGAGAAGGAGAGGCAGAGAGGGAGAAGAGGGTCAAGAAGGAAATGGAAAAGAAAGAGAAGGAGAAGGAGAGGCAGAGAGGGAGAAGAGGGTCAAGAAGGAAATGGAAAAGAAAGAGAAGGAGAGGCAGAGAGGGAGAAGAGGGTCAAGAAGGAAATGGAAAAGAAAATGAAGGAGAGGCAGAGAGGGAGAAGAGGGTCAAGAAGGAAATGGAAAAGAAAGAGAAGGAGAGGCAGAGAGGGAGAAGAGCGTCAAGAAGGAAATGGAAAAGAAAGAGAAGGAGAGGCAGAGAGGGAGAAGAGGGTCAAGAAGGAAATGGAAAAGAAAGAGAAGGAGAGGCAGAGAGGGAGAAGAGGGTCAAGAAGGAAATGGAAAAGAAAGAGAAGGAGAGGCAGAGAGGGAGAAGTGGGTCAAGAAGGAAATGGAAAAGAAAGAGAAGGAGAGGCAGAGAGGGAGAAGAGGGTCAAGAAGGAAATGGAAAAGAAACAGAAGGAGAAGGAGAGGCAGAGAGGGAGAAGAGGGTCAAGAAGGAAATGGAAAAGAAAGAGAAGGAGAGGCAGAGAGGGAGAAGAGGGTCAAGAAGGAAATGGAAAAGAAAATGAAGGAGAGGCAGAGAGGGAGAAGAGGGTCAAGAAGGAAATGGAAAAGAAAGAGAAGGAGAGGCAGAGAGGGAGAAGATGGTCAAGAAGGAAATGGAATATAAAGAGAATGAGAAGGAGAGGGAGAAGAGGGTCAAGAAGGAAATGGAAAAGAAAGAGTAGGAGAAGGAGAGGGAGAAGAGGGTCAAGAAGGAAATGGAAAAGAAAGAGAAGGAGAGGGAGAAGAGGGTCAAGAAGGAAATGGAAAAGAAAGAGAAGGAGAAGGAGAGGGAGAAGAGGGTCAAGAAGGAAATGGAAAAGAAAAAGAAGGAGAAGGAGAGGCAGAGAGGGAGAAGAGGGTCAAGAAGGAAATCGAAAAGAAAGGGAAGGAGAGGCAGAGAGGGAGAAGAGGGTCAAGAAGGAAATGGAAAAGAAAGAGAAGGAGAAGGAGAGGGAGAAGAGGGTCGAGAAGGAAATGGAAAAGAAAGAGAAGGAGAAGGAGAGGGAGAAGAGGGTTACGGAGGAAATGGAGCAGGTGAGAGATTGACGGCGCGAGCAAATCGTGAGAGAGAACATGGAAGGCGAGAAGGATGAAGGAGGAGAAAGATTAGGAAAAGTCAATATTGGAAAGTAAATCGATGGAGAAGGAGATGGACACCTGTTGAATGTGAGACTGAACACAGAGAGGACATGAGATGCCTTCATAAAGAGCCAGTAGTCTGAGACTGAGATCCACACCCTGGTTTGCATACGCCATAGAAATATAATACACTGTACTGCACATAGCCACAGCCATAGGAATAGGATAAGAATATCATACAGGTACCTCTATTATCACAGCCACTACTCACTAACATTAGCTTGTATGAATAGCGAGAGCCAGTATTCAGTTGAGATTTTATGAAAACCAGGTAGCATGCTCTTGTTTGTATGCATATACTAGCTAAAATGATGCTATAACTGTAGAAACAAATTTCCTTTCACTTTCAGATTCCCAGATGGGACAGCTACCATAATTTCATCGTTGACCTCATCAAAAGGGAGTAGGATAAAGAGAGGAACACACGCCCAAATTATAAATACAGGCATGCAAAGACAAATTGGTTATTGGTCCATGGCATGTGATGGAATGGTGACTGACTAGAGAAAATTGTTTATTTGGCATTTTATATGACATATCCTACCTTTATAAGTGTGACATTGATTTATAAGTATATCCTACATATGACCAATACATTTACTATTGTAATCGTGCAGATCTGACGATATCGCTATTGTCCTATCCATGACCATGCACACCTGTGCCAAGTGCTTGCCACGGTTTCTGCATTGATTGACAAACGTAACATTCTGTTCACCATGGCGGGTATACGTACAGTAAGCCCACTTGTCAGAACCTGTAATAGCCTATTCTCTCAGTGTATTTACCAAGTTCCTAACTAAAACATAGAATTTCTCGTTTTGCAATGTCATTATACATTTGTTCAATTCGGCCTATACCTTCTCTGACTATGCCTAGATAGTCATTCAACCAGACATATATGGTATATGACATCAACTTGTGAAACTGTGCCTACTCAACTGGAATACGAAATCAGAGAGTACCACCTAGTGGCATTTGTTAGTAGTAGCATCTCTTTTACAATCACATATCAAATTACAATCAATTTACAATCGCACATATCAATGCAGAGAAAACATTTATATGCAAAAATAATGCGTACATTTCTTAAGCAGTACATGATCCTAATAATCTTCAGAATCATTATAATTGCAAAGGCAGTTTTGAAACAAAATATACATAATAGACAATCTTCTGGAACAGTGTAATGCATACATCTTCAAAACAATCATTTAAATACATAAAAGCAATTTAACATTCATTTTTATTTTGTTTCATGTATAGTTTGGACTTCAAGTAAAGAGATTACATTGAATAAGTGAGCTTGTTGCATTCCCCGCTTTTTGCACGCAGAGCACTTGTGGAAGTACGAGAGCATTTGAACTCAATGCAGAGAGCAGAGGAGGTGGTTATTATTCATATTTCCTCAAATTTGTTTCTGTTAAAGGACAACAAAAACTAAAGACATAAAATACATGCTCTGGAACTTTGGCAACTACAAAACAAATGTATTAAATCTCGCTCTTTGGGCTGGATGTATCAACGTGTAGTTCATACATACATAATCTAGGAGCAAGATTACTGTCCTCAATTAGCCACGAAATTCCGAGTTTGAAAAGGAACTGTTTTTCTGGAAGCTGTGCTGTGCCATTTTCCCTGCATTTTCCCCCACATGGGTCAACCCCCAAGAAATTTGAGTTTTAGTCAATGAGTTTCAACCCGTCACCTAATGAGTGACAGCTAGCAAGATGCACACGCAGCAGAGCAAAAGAGAGACCAATGACGTGGTGCACATAAGGTGATGCGGTAAGCAATTATCAGGGACAACTTTTGGCTCGTGAGCCCTACTTCCAGAACGACTGGATAAAAAGTATAGAAAAGTACCAGAGAATCTCTTTAATGGTTATATTATCTCTGAGGGGTTGCCAATAGATTTTTTATTTAACCAGTTAAGTTGAATGAGAACACATTCACAGCAACAACCTGGGATGAATGAGCCAATTGGAAGTTGGGATGATTTGGTGGTATTATGGCCAGATTGGGAATTTAGCAAGGACACCAGGGTTAACACCCGTACTCTTACTCTTACAATAAGTACCAATTGATCTTTCGTGACCACAAAGAGTCAGGACACCCGTTTAACATTCCATCCGATAGACAGCACCCTACGCAGAGTAACATCCCCAAACACTGCCCTAGGAGATTTGGATGTTGATTTTTTTTAGACCAGAGGAAAGAGTGCTTCCTACTTGCCCTCCAACACCACTTCCAGCAGCATCTGATTTCCTATCCAGGGACTGACCAGGAAAAACCCTGCTTAGCTTCAGAAGCAAGCCATCACTGGGATGCAGGGTGGTATGCTGCCAACTCAAGGAACGATTTGGACCTAATTCTGTCCTGCCTGAGCTTTCAAAATGTAACAATGACATTTTTTGATGTCAGTGAAAATGGATGGGAGTAAAAAAGTGAATATTTTCTTAAGGAATGTAGTGGATTAAAAGTAAAAGTTGTCAAAAGTATAAATAGTAAAGTACATATACCCCAACAAATGACGTAAGTAGTATTTTAAAGTATTTTTACTTAAGTATTTTACACCACTGCTCATCACCTAGGGAATCACGTACATGTAAACAACTTAAATATAAAATCCTTCAACATTCAAATCTAGCAGACATAAGGAAGTGTTTTAAGAGAGTCATACCATGGATCATTTAGCTATTTGATTTGTAATTTTAGGACCCCTTTCAAATATAGAATTTGGCCTTTACTACTATAGCCCATAGAAACGCATTGAATAACACATTCATAAATGGCCACTAAATTCCTAGTTTGAAAAGCAACTGTTTTCTGGAAGCTGTGCTGTGCCATTTTCTCCCACGTGGGCCAACCCCCAAGAAATGTGAGTTTTAGTCAATGAGTTACAGCCCGTCACCAAAAAAACAGTAAAAAAAAATAAATCACAAGGAATAAGGTTTTTGAAGTGTCTGTCCTATATCTAGGAGATAGAGATATAGGAAAATTACAATACCAGTCAAAGGTTTGGACACAGCTACTAATTCAAGGGTTTTTCTTAATTTTAACTATTACTAGTTACTATTTTACTACAAGTGAAGACATCAAAACTATGAAATGCAACATATGGACTCATGTAGTAACCAAACAAGTGTTAAACAAATCAAAAGATATATTATATTTTAGATTCTTTAAGTAGCCACCCTTTGCCTTGCACGCTGTTGGCATCCTCTCGACCAGCTTCACCTGGAATGCTTTTCCAAAAGTCTTGAAGGAGTTCCCACATATGCTAAAAACGTGTTGGCTGCTTTTCCTTCTCTCTGAGTTACAACTCATCCCGAACCATCTCAATTGGGTTGAGGTCGGGTGATAGTGGAGGCCAGGTCATCTGATGCAGCACTCCATCACACTCCTTCTTGGTGAAATAGCCCTAATATAGCCTGGAGGTATGTTGGGTCATTGTCCTGCTGAAAAACAAATGATAGTTCCACTAAGTGCAAACCAGATGGGATGGCGTATCGCTGCAGAATACTGTGGTAGCCATGCTGGTTAAGTGTGCCTTGAATTCTAAATACATCACTGACAGTGTCACCAGCAAAGCACCCCAACACCATCACACCACCTCCTCCATGCTTCACGTTGGGAAATACACATGCTGAGATAATCTGTTCACCAACTCTCCGTCTCACAAAGTCATGGCAGTTGGACCAAAAATCTCAAATTTGGACTAATCAGAACAAAGGACAGATTTCCACCGGTCTAATGTCCATTGCTCGCGTTTCTTGGCCCAAACAAGTCTCTTCTTCGTATTGGTGTCCTTTAGCAGTGGTTTCTTTGCAGCAACTCGACCATGAAGGCCTGATTCACACAGTCCCCTCTGAACAGTTGATGTTGAGATGTGTCTGTTACTTGAACTCTGTTAACTGTTGACTCAAATGAATTTATCCTCTGCAGCAGAGGTAACTCTGGGTCTTCCTTTCCTATGGCGGTCCTATTGAGAGCCAGTTTCATCGTTGTCCTTGATGGTTTCAAAGTTCTTGAAATTTTCCACATTGACTGACCTTCATGTCTTAACAAGAAATTTGTGAAGTGGTTGAAAAATTAGTTTTAATGACTCCAACCTAAGTGTATGTAAACTTCCGACTTCACACCTGTTAATTGAAATGCATTCCAGGTGACTACATCATGAAGCTTGTTTTCAAATCAAATCAAATCAAAGTTTATTAGTCATGTGAGCCGAATACAACAGACCTTACAGTGAAATACTTACTTACAGGCTCTAACCAATACTGCAAAAAAGGTATTGGGTGAACAATAGGTAGGTAAAGAAATAAAAACAACAGTAAAAAGACAGTGAAAAATAATAGTAACGAGGCTATAAAAGTAGCGAGGCTACATACAGACACAGGTTTGTCGCTCTGATTGAGGTAGTATGACATCCAAGATGGCGTAGCAGTCAGACGTCCTTTGTCCTCGTCTTATCGTGTCCCGTGTATATATATTTTTATATTTTTTTCTTTGCATATCTTTTTTTATATTTTCTAAAACTCAACTTCAAAACACTCTCCTGCAACCCGCCTCACCCAATGTGGTGCGGATCTGTTTTTTCTAAAGTATTATTGCCCTCGAATAAGGAATCCCACAACAGAAGCTAGCCAGCTCACTAGCCAGCTCACTAGCTACTAGCTAGCAGTCAGCTAATCACTGCTAGCGGTCATCAGCTAATCTTTAGCTCAGAAAGCTCTAGCCAGTTTGTACAACGCGTCTCAAACCAGAGCATACCGGACTTTCTCTCCATATCCCTTGATTCCTACCGCTTGCTCTGGATATTTTCACGTGGATCATCGCAGCTAGCTAGCTGTTATCCAAGTTATTTTTATTTTTTTTATTTATTTTTTATTTCACCTTTATTTAACCAGGTAGGCTAGTTGAGAACAAGTTCTCATTTGCAACTGCGACCTGGCCAAGATAAAGCTTAGCAGTGTGAACAGACAACACAGAGTTACACATGGAGTCAACAATTAACAAGTCAATAACACAGTACAAAAAAGGCGAGTCTATATACATTGTGTGCAAAAGGCATGAGGAGGTAGGCGAATAATTACAATTTTGCAGATTAGCACTGGAGTGATAAATGATCAGATGGTCATGTACAGGTAGAGATACTGGTGTGCAAAAGAGCAGAAAAGTAAATAAATAAAAACAGTGTGGGGATGAGGTAGGTGAAAATGGGTGGGCTATTTACCAATAGACTATGTACAGCTGCAGCGATCGGTTAGCTGCTCAGATAGCACGTTTGAAGTTGGTGAGGGAGATAAAAGTCTCCAACTTCAGGGATTTTTGCAATTCGTTCCAGTCACAGGCAGCAGAGTACTGGAACGAAAGGCGGCCAAATGAGGTGTTGGCTTTAGGGATGATCAGTGAGATACACCTGCTGGAGCGCGTGCTACGGATGGGTGTTGCCATCGTGACCAGTGAACTGAGATAAGGCAGAGCTTTACCTAGAGTACTGGCTAACGTCGGTCCCGGAGCAAGCACCAATTAGCCTGGAGCTCATGCTAGGCCCTTTCTCCCGGCTTGCTAGAGGCCCATCAGCCACTCCTGGGCTACAATACCCGGACCCCTTCTACTGCCGGTACGGGGCACGGAACCCCGCCAATCCTTCACGACTGGACTACGACTTAATCTGCTCGAGGGGGGGTACTCAACTGGCCTCTACATCGCGACCACCCTGAATGACTCGGAACCCTACTAATCCATCATGACTGGTCTATCGACGTCATCAACTCGGAGACCAAAACAGACTTTGCTCCGTCGAGACATCCCTCTAGCTTGCTAGCCCCGGTCTGCTAGCTCGTAGCCCCGACCTGCTAGCTGTCTGAATCGCCGTGTCTCCAACCCGGTTACGCATGCCTCGCCGTAATATCAATATGCGTTGTCCACTACTGTCCTGGTTAGTGATTATATTCTTAATTCACTGTAGAGCCCTGCTCAATATGCCTTAACCTACCATTTTGATCCACGTCCCACATATGCAGTGACATCACCTGGTTTAAACATCTCTAGAGACAATATCTCTCTCATCATTACTCAATGCCTAGGTTAACCTCCAATGTACTCACATCCTACCATGCCGACAAGATAGAACTGCGGTGTTGCAATCTACTGCAGATAACCATCTTTCCAGAAACAAGTCTCTCACTGTTGCCGCTTGCTATAGACCACTCTCTGCCCCCAGCTGTGCTCTGAACACCATATGTGAATTGATTGCCCCCCATCTAGATTCAGAGCTCATGCTAGGTGACCTAAACTATGACATGCTTAACACCCAGGCCATCCTACAATCTAAGCTCGATGTCCTCAATCTCTGGTCTTGTGTCTTGTGGGTAAAAACTGTTGAGAAGCCTTTTTGTCCTAGACTTGGCACTCCCATACCGTTTGCCATGCGGTAGCAGAGAGAGCAGTCTATGGCTGGGGTGGCTGGGGTCTTTGACAATTTTTAGGGTCTTTCTCTGACAGCGCCTGGTGTAGAGGTCCTGGATGGCAGGCAGCTGAGCCCCAGTAATGTACTGGGCCGTACGCATTACCCTCTGTAGTGCCTTGCGGTCGGAGGCCGAGCAGTTGCCGTACCAGGCAGTGATGCAACCAGCCAGGATGCTCTCGATGTTGGAGCTGTAGAACCTTTTGAGGATCTCAGGACCCATGCCAAATCTTTTTAGTTTCCTGAGGGGGAATAGGCTTTGTCGTGCCCTCTTCACAACTGTCTTGGTGTGTTTGCACCATTGTAGTATGTTGGTGATGTGGACACCAAGGAAGTTGAAATTCTCAACCTTCTCCACTACAGCCCCGTCGATGAGAATGGGGACGTGCTCGGTCCTCCTTTTCCTGCAGTCCACAATCATCTCCTGAGAGAATGCCAAGAGTGTGCAAAGCTGTCATCAAGGCAAAGGGTGGCTACTTTGAAGAATCTCAATACAAAATCATTTTTGATATGTTTAACACTTTTTATTACTAAATGATCCCATATGTGTTATTTCATAGTTTTGATGTCTTCACTATTATTCACCAATGTAGAAAATAGTAAAAATACAGAAAAACCCTTGAATGAGTAGGTGTGAACAAACTTTTGACTGGTGTTGTATATACCTATTATGACACAGTTATTATGCTGGACCCACAAACATCACATCAAGTTCACATCTCTTCCTATAGTAGGAGACTGGCTCTAAGCCACCACATATTTGGGTAGTATTCAATATGTGGTTCAGGTCCTGTAGTGACGTTAGCATGATAATAAGGCATAATATATGAATGAATACAGGGCAGCATAAGTTACTGAGTTCATCAGCTGGGTTGAGCCGAGGTGGGAGGAGAGGAGACGGAAAGAAGAGCTGAGGAGAGGGAGAGGATGCTAGAGGAGATGGGGAGTACAGGAGAATGGAGGAGAGGAGAGGAGAGGAGAGGAGGAGGAGGAGAGGATAGGTGGGTGGCTGGCTGTGTTTTGATGGCTATGAAACATAAAAGCTGTCTGAGAATGTGCATGAAAAAGACAGAACATTCTGTCTGTACACTGGATTACAGACAGCTATTTCTAGCACTGGTGTTTAGGGAGACATGATGCCATCAGGGGCAGCTGTGGCTGACTGGGCCGGGCCGGGTGGATAGGGCCATGTCTGGCTCTAACCCAGTAAACAGACAGATAGGGAGAGAGAGGGGGGAGTGGGAGAGAGGGGGAGCAAAGGAAAAGGAGAGGAAGAGAGAAAGAGAGAGAGAGAGAGCGAGAGAGAGCTAAAGGGAGGGAGAGATGTGGAGATATAGAAAGAGCGATAGACAGAGAAAGAGAGAGGGAGGGGTCTCTCAGAGTTCTGCTCTGATAAGTCCTGACGGTTGTGTATTAAGAGAAAGAGACACGGTGACTGAGTTTAGTAGAAACTAGGTCAGGTGAGTTGGGCCCTGTCTGTCTACGCCCGGAACAAACTCAGCGCACTGTGGTATTGTCTGAAATGGCACCCTATTCCCTATGCAGTGCACCACTTTTGAGTGAATAGGGTGGGTTGCAATTTCTCCCGCAGACAGAGCACTGAGACTGCTCAGTAGTGCATGGCCCTTTCAAAAGTAGGGAATATGGTGTCATTTTAGACTCAGCCTGTGTGTCCTCAGGTCTGTCTGTATGTCTGAGGGGGGAACAGGAACAGTGACAGCGGGTCGTGTTCTGAGTGAGGAGGCAGAGGCAGAGGCAGGCAAACTGGGTCACCACAGACACAGCCAGAGGAAAAAATAAGATTACACAGGCAGACAACGAACAGCACTGTGAGCAGAATTAGATGGTAGGGTTTTTAGGACAGCCTTTTATGTAACAGCCAGAACACGACAGAGCAGAGCAGGGCAGACAGCTGAAACACTGGGAATATTTTCTCTCTCTTGCTGTTTGAGAACCACGATTTGGTTAAAACACTGTCCGTTGATCACCAGTTAAACTACATTTACTTATATCTTCTGTACATTCTTTCAATGGTCGTAGTATATCATGACATGATGCATGCATCCCAAGAACACTTTTCTAAATGTCTCTGAACGTCTTAGTTAGCTTCTACATGTTGAACAGTGGAGGAGGTGGTTTACGGAGCCTCAAATGCGAAAAGCTGAAATGCACAAAACAATTTGTTTTTCCATTATTGCTTTATTCGGTTCCTGGTTAGAATGTATAACCCATAGACAGTGATATACCAAAGCATCCTCTTTTCAGTGCTGTTGCCTATGAGGGAAGAGGGACGTATCATATATTGTTAGTGCTTATGACGCAGAATAGACAGGGAGTTATTCTGCTGTGAGGCAGCCTTTTCTCAGCACTGCCTTTAGGGGTAATAGTGAGGTGTAAACTCAGTGAAGTGTGAGGTAGACATCTCCAAGGTTGGGGTCAATTCAATTTGAATTCCAGTATATTCTGGAAGTACATTATAATTTCATTCCAATTCTCTTCAACCCGCTTTTCAAATAGGAACATTTGGAGTTGGAATATTGTTTGCTGTCTCAATTTATTTGATTTCAAATGGAACTGACCCCAACCCTGCTCTTCTGAGTGCAGCCTTTAGGGGGAACAGTGTGGTATAGACTGTGAGGTAGACTCTTCTCAGTGCCGCCTTTAGGGGGAACAGTGTGGTATAGACTGTGAGGTAGACTCTTCTCAGTGCCGCCTTTAGGGGGAACAGTGTGGTATAGACTGTGAACAGTGTGGTATAGACTGTGAGGTAGACTCTTCTGAGTGCAGCCTTTAGGGGGAACAGTGTGGTATAGACTGTGAGGTAGACTCTTCTGAGTGCCGCCTTTAGATGGAATAGTGCAACCTGGTCTCAGAGCATTTCATATTATTCTGTACGTAATTCCTAGACACTCCATTTGGAATGATATATTACGTTTCAGATAGTATGTATTAATTTGTGGATGTCCATCACCCATGTTGTATGATTTGCTACCAATTACAATTCGTATTATATGTTCCGGATTTGCAAAATGTACAATGGTTCCAAATTAACGAAACATGCATTATGTTACAAATTTCACCCAACACATGATATGTGTCACACCCTGGTCGAAATATATTATTTTATTCTTCATTTATTCAGTCAGGCCAGGGTGTGACATGAGTTATTGTGGTGTGTTTTTGTCTTGGGGTTTTGTGGGATGTCTAGCTTTAGTCTATGGCTGCCTGAGGCGGTTCTCAATCAGAGTCAGGTGATTATCGTTGTCTCTGATTGGGAACCATATTTAGGAAGCCATATTCTTTGTGTGTTTCGTGGGTGATTGTCCTTAGTGTCCTTGTTCCTGTCGCTGTGTTAGTTTACACTAGTACAGGCTGTTTCGGTTTTCGTTACGTTCATTTCGTTCTTTGTTTTTGTAGTATTTGTATATAGTATTAATTCGTGTTTACGTTTGTTGATTAAACATGGATCGCAATCTACACGCTGCATTTTGGTCCGACTCTCTTTCACCGCATGAAAACCGTTACAATATGTTACGAATTCTCGCTTGGTGGCTAATGTTAGCTAGCTGGCTAACTTTAGCTAGGCTATGCTAGGGGTTAGGGTTATGGGGTTGGGGTTAGGGTTAAGTTTAGGAGTTAGGTAAAGGGTTAAGTACAGGGTTAGGGGAAGGATTAGCTAAATGGGTTAGGATTAGGGGAAAGGTTAGCTAACATGCTAATTAGTTCCAAAGTATACTGAACACAAATATAAATGCAATAATTTCACGTAAGGAAAACATTCATTTGCAATGAATTCATTAGGCCCTAATCTATGGATTTGTTGTTCACAGATACCTAAAAAAATCGGCCTCACAGTGGGCCTCAGGATCTCGTCATGGTATATCTGTGCATTGAAATTGCTAGATAGATAAAATGCAGTTGTGTTCATTGTCTGTAGCTTATGCCTGCCCATATCTTAACCCCACCGCCACCATTGGACACTCTGTTCACAACAATGACATCAGTAAACCGCTCACTCACACGATGCCATGCATGTGGTCTTTGGTTGTAAGGTTGTAAGGCCAATTGGTCGTACTGATAAATTCTCTAAAACGACGTTGGTAGAAAATGTATGTTCAATTCTCTGGCAACAGAGATGCCATTTGCATGCTCCCTCAAAACTTGAGACATCTGTGGCATTGTGTTGTGTGACAAAACTGCACATTTTAAAGTGGCCTTTTATTGTCTCCAGCACAAGGTGCACCTGTGTAATGATCATGCTGTTTAATTAGCTTCTTGATATGCCACACCTGTCAGGTGGATTATCTTGGGATAAGGAGAAATGCTCAATAACATGGATTTAAACAAATTTGTGCACAACATTTGAGAGAAATAAGCTTTTTGTGCTTATGAAACATTTCTGGGATCTTTGTTTTCAGCTCATTAAATATGGGACCAACACTTTACATATTTGAAAAGTTGCTAATTAGCTAAAAGTTGTCCATGATGAGATTTGAACTTACATCCTTTGGGATGCCAGGCGTTCACGTTATACACCTGACCAACCACCCTACTTTCTTTTCTGTCTTAAGTATTTGTCTTATGTTGCCATACCAAACGCAACATATCATACTCATTGTAGTACTTTAAGCTACCCTATACTCCTAGGGCCAGATTCTGACCCGAGTTAAGCATGAGTAAATGGAAGGTTTTCTCTCTACGTGTATCTCTAGGTGTTTGTTTTCATTACTCCATTGTCAACATAGTCAGGAATCAAGTTTTCTAACTTTCAATATACAGAAATCCTCCCCATGTCTACAGATCCTATTTTGACCTTGACTTAATTCCATCACCTTTAAGGTGAGGAAACCATGAATAAGGTCTAGCGAACCTACTGGTTCCAAGTGGAAAAAGCATCTACTTATTTTTTTCTCATAGAAATAACACCATTTCCATGCACTGCAATTTACAACTTGATAAGAGCTATTGATAAGAGCTAGGTAAATGAGTAATCCGTTTGGATAAGGGAATTGTAAACATAAATTACACTTGTTTTAGATTTATTTGACCTTCATAGAGCTGAAATGGAATGGTGTGCCATTATGGGTAATTTAAATTATAGAGCCTTTTAACTTGCAGAGATGTTGTCCCTGCACTTTTGGTGCAGATATTATGCTTTATGGCCATACATGCACACTCATACACAAGTACAGCAGGGCGTGCAAACACTAACCCTAACCCTAACCCACACATGAAATCATTTTATTTGTGGTACAAAACCAAAACGGTTTCAGTTACTTTAGTCTAATAACATCCTGGCGTACTGATCAGAGTTACGGTGAACGTTTAGCGATTGGAGGTTTTAATAAAGAAATCTGATTTACTGTCACTGTATACTCCCCCTCCGGCGCTCTAGGTCACCTGGCTGCTCATTATTACGCACACCTGTCACCGCCAGTGCATCATCAGACTCACCTGGACTCCATCGAGGACCACTTTGGAAATAAGCATTTTAATTAATACTTTCAAGTGATATCCTCTGGGTCCACATTGTACATTGTGTTGTATATGTCTGTTGCCCAAAATAAAGTCAATTCAATCATCTGCCTGATTTCCTTCCCTGTATATGTCTGTAAGGGCCAGTGCAGGACAGGAGAAGCAGGTACGGGCAGTCAGACATTTATTGGGGAACAGACATAGAACAAGACAGGAACAGCATCAGCACACGGGTAACACGGACATATGGCAGTCAATGCAGCAGCGGGGGACAGAGCAGGGGAACTGACAAATATAGGGGAGGTTATTAACAGGTGATAAGTGAGTCCAGGAAGGTGTGCGTAAATGATGGTGGCAGGAGTGCGTAATGCAGAGCAGCGTGGTGGGGGAAGAGCGGGAGCAAGTGTGACAATGTCACTCCCTTTGGTTCCTTCCCTATATATGTCACTCCCTTTGGTTCCTTCCCTATATATGTCACTCCCTTTGGTTCCTTCCCTATATATGTCACTCCCTTTGTTTCCTTCCCTATATATGTCACTCCCTTTAGTTCCTTCCCTATATATGTCACTCCCTTTGGTTCCTTCCCTATATATGTCACTCCCTTTGGTTCCTTCCCTATATATGTCACTCCCTTTAGTTCCTTCCCTATATATGTCACTCCCTTTGGTTCCTTCCCTATATATGTCACTCCCTTTAGTTCCTTCCCTATATATGTCATTCCCTTTGGTTCCTTCCCTATATATGTCACTCCCTTTGGTTCCTTCCCTATATATGTCACTCCCTTTGGTTCCTTGCCTATATATGTCACTCCCTTTGTTTCCTTCCCTATATATGTCACTCCCTGTGGTTCCTTCCCTATATATGTCATTCCCTTTGGTTCCTTCCCCATATATGTCACTTCCTTTGGTTCCTTCCCTATATATGTCACTCCCTTTGGTTCCTTCCCTATATATGTCACTCCCTTTGGTTCCTTCCCTATATATGTCACTCCCTTTGGTTCCTTCCCTATATATGTCACTCCCTTTGGTTCCTTCCCTATATATGTCACTCCCTTTGGTTCCTGCCCCATATAAGTCACTCCCTTTGGTTCCTTACCTATATATGTCACTCCCTTTGGTTCCTTCCCTATATATGTCACTCCCTTTGGTTCCTTCCCCATACAAGTCACTCCCTTTGGTTCCTTACCTATATATGTCACTCCCTTTGGTTCCTTCCCTATATATGTCTCTCCCTTTGGTTCCTTCCCTATATATGTCACTCCCTGTGATTCCTTCCCTATATAAGTCACTCCCTTTGGTTCCTTCCCTATATATGTCACTCCCTTTGGTTCCTTCCCTATATAAGTCACTCCCTTAGGTTCCTTCCCTATATATGTCACTCCCTTTGGTTCCTTCCCTATATATGTCACTCCCTTTGGTTCCTTCCCTATATAAGTCACTCCCTTTGGTTCCTTCCCTATATATGTCACTCCCTTTGGTTCCTTCCCTATATATGTCACTCCCTTTGGTTCCTTCCCTATATATGTCATTGCCTTTGGTTCCTTCCCTATATATGGCATTCCCTTTGGTTCCTTCCCCATATATGTCACTTCCTTTGGTTCCTTCCCTATATATGTTACTCCCTTTGGTTCCTTACCTATATATGTCACTCCCTTTGGTTCCTTCCCTATATATGTCTCTCCCTTTGGTTCCTTCCCTATATATGTCACTCCCTTTGTTCCTTCCCCATATAAGTCACTCCCTTTGGTTCCTTACCTATATATGTCACTCCCTTTGGTTCCTTCGCTATATATGTCACTCCCTTTTGTTCCTTCCCTATATATGTCACTCCCTTTGGTTCCTGCCCCATATACGTCACTCCCTTTGGTTCCTTACCTATATATGTCACTCCCTTTGGTTCCTTTCCTATATATGTCACTCCCTTTGGTTCCTTCCCCATACAAGTCACTCCCTTTGGTTCCTTACCTATATATGTCACTCCCTTTGGTTCCGTCCCTATATATGTCTCTCCCTTTGGTTCCTTCCCTATATATGTCACTCCCTGTGGTTCCTTCCCTATATAAGTCACTCCCTTTGGTTCCTTCCCTATATATGTCACTCCCTTTGGTTCCTTCCCTATATAAGTCACTCCCTTTGGTTCCTTCCCTATATATGTCACTCCCTTTGGTTCCTTCCCTATATATGTCACTCCCTTTGGTTCCTTCCCTATATATGTCATTGCCTTTGGTTCCTTCCCTATATATGGCATTCCCTTTGGTTCCTTCCCCATATATGTCACTTCCTTTGGTTCCTTCCCTATATATGTCACTCCCTTTGGTTCCTTACCTATATATGTCACTCCCTTTGGTTCCTTCCCTATATATGTCATTGCCTTTGGTTCCTTCCCTATATATGGCATTCCCTTTGGTTCCTTCCCCATATATGTCACTTCCTTTGGTTCCTTCCCTATATATGTCACTCCCTTTGGTTCCTTCCCTATATATGTCTCTCCCTTTGGTTCCTTCCCTATATATGTCACTCCCTTTGTTCCTTCCCCATATAAGTCACTCCCTTTGGTTCCTTACCTATATATGTCACTCCCTTTGGTTCCTTCGCTATATATGTCACTCCCTTTTGTTCCTTCCCTATACATGTCACTCCCTTTGGTTCCTGCCCCATATAAGTCACTCCCTTTGGTTCCTTACCTATATATGTCACTCCCTTTGGTTCCTTCCCTATATATGTCACTCCCTTTGGTTCCTTCCCCATACAAGTCACTCCCTTTGGTTCCTTACCTATATATGTCACTCCCTTTGGTTCCTTCCCTATACATGTCTCTCCCTTTGGTTCCTTCCCTATATATGTCACTCCCTGTGGTTCCTTCCCTATATAAGTCACTCCCTTTGGTTCCTTCCCTATATATGTCACTCCCTTTGGTTCCTTCCCTATATAAGTCACTACCTTTGGTTCCTTCCCTATATATGTCACTCCCTTTGGTTCCTTACCTATATATGTCACTCCCTTTGGTTCCTTCCCTATATATGTCATTGCCTTTGGTTCCTTCCCTATATATGGCATTCCCTTTGGTTCCTTCCCCATATATGTCACTTCCTTTGGATCCTTCCCTATATATGTCACTCCCTTTGGTTCCTTACCTATATATGTCACTCCCTTTGGTTCCTTCACTATATATTTCTCTCCCTTTGGTTCCTTCCCTATATATGTCACTCCCTTTGGTTCCTTCCCCATATAAGTCACTCCCTTTGGTTCCTTACCTATATATGTCACTCCCTTTGGTTCCTTCGCTATATATGTCACTCCCTTTGGTTCCTTCCCTATATATGTCACTCCCTTTGGTTCCTTCCCCATATAAGTCACTCCCTTTGGTTCCTTCCCCATATAAGTCACTCCCTTTGGTTCCTTCCCTATATATGTCACTCCCTTTGGTTCCTTCCCTATATAAGTCACTCCCTTTGGTTCCTTCCCTATATATGTCACTCCCTTTTGTTCCTTCCCTATATATGTCACTCCCTGTGGTTCCTTCCCCATATAAGTCACTCCCTTTGGTTCCTTACCTATATAAGTCACTCCCTTTGATTCCTTCACTTTATATGTCGATCCCTGTGGTTCCTTCCCCATATAAGTCACTCCCTTTGGTTCCTTATCTATATAAGTCACTCCCTTTGATTCCTTCACTTTATATGTCGATCCCTGTGGTTCCTTCCCCATATAAGTCACTCCCTTTGGTTCATTCCCTATATATGTCACTCCCTTTGGTTCCTTCCCTATATATGACACTCCCTTTGGTTCCTTCCCTATATATGTCATTGCCTTTGGTTCCTTCCCTATATATGTCACTCCCTTTGGTTCCTTCCCCATATATGTCACTTCCTTTGGTTCCTTCCCTATATATGTCACTCCCTTTTGTTCCTTCCCTATATATGTCACTCCCTTTGGTTCCATACCTATATATGTCACTCCCTTTTGTTCCTTCGCTATATATGTCACTCCCTTTGGTTCCTTCCCTATATATGTCACTCCCTTTGGTTCCTGCCCCATATAAGTCACTCCCTTTGGTTCCTTACCTATATATGTCACTCCCTTTGGTTCCTTCGCTATATATGTCACTCCCTTTGGTTCCTTACCTATATATGTCACTCCCTTTGGTTCCTTCCCTATATATGTCACTCCCTTTGGTTCCTTCCCCATACAAGTCACTCCCTTTGGTTCCTTACCTATATATGTCACTCCCTTTGGTTCCTTCCCTATATATGTCTCTCCCTTTGGTTCCTTCCCTATATATGTCATCCCTTTGTTCCTTCCCCATATATCACTCCCTTTGTTCCTTACCTCCCCCTTTGTTCCTTCCCCATATATGTCACTCCCTTTGGTTCCTTACCTTTGGTTCCTTCCCCATATATGTCACTCCCTTTGGTTCCTTCCCTATATATGTCACTCCCTTTGGTTCCTTCCCTATATATGTCACTCCCTTTGGTTCCTTCCCCATATAAGTCACTCCCTTTGGTTCCTTACCTATATATGTCACTCCCTTTGGTTCCTTCGCTATATATGTCACTCCCTTTGGTTCCTTCCCCATATAAGTCACTCCCTTTGGTTCCTTACCTATATATGTCACTCCCTTTGGTTCCTTCCCTATATATGTCTCTCCCTTTGGTTCCTTCCCTATATATGTCACTCCCTTGATTCCTTCCCTATATAAGTCACTCCCTTTGGTTCCTTCCCTATATATGTCACTCCCTTTGGTTCCTTCCCTATATAAGTCACTCCATCACTCCCTTTGGTTCCTTCCCTATATATGTCACTCCCTTTGGTTCCTTCCCTATATATGTCACTCCCTTTGGTTCCTTCCCTATATAAGTCACTCCCTTTGGTTCCTTCCCTATATATGTCACTCCCTTTGGTTCCTTCCCTATATATGTCACTCCCTTTGGTTCCTTCCCTATATATGTCATTGCCTTTGGTTCCTTCCCTATATATGGCATTCCCTTTGGTTCCTTCCCCATATATGTCACTTCCTTTGGTTCCTTCCCTATATATGTCACTCCCTTTGGTTCCTTCCCTATATATGTCACTCCCTTTGGTTCCTTCCCTATATATGTCTCTCCCTTTGGTTCCTTCCCTATATATGTCACTCCCTTTGTTCCTTCCCTTCCCTATAAGTCACTCCCTTTGGTTCCTTACCTATATATGTCACTCCCTTTGTTCCTTCCCTATATATGTCACTCCCTTTGGTTCCTTCCCTATATATGTCACTCCCTTTGGTTCCTGCCCCATATAAGTCACTCCCTTTGGTTCCTTCCCTATATATGTCACTCCCTTTTGTTCCTTCCCCATACAAGTCACTCCCTTTGGTTCCTTACCTATATATGTCACTCCCTTTGGTTCCTTCCCTATATATGTCTCTCCCTTTGGTTCCTTCCCTATATATGTCACTCCCTGTGGTTCCTTCCCTATATAAGTCACTCCCTTTGGTTCCTTCCCTATATATGTCACTCCCTTTGGTTCCTTCCCTTTATAAGTCACTCCCTTTGGTTCCTTCCCTATATGTGTCACTCCCTTTGGTTCCTTCCCTATATATGTCACTCCCTTTGGTTCCTTCCCTATATATGTCATTGCCTTTGGTTCCTTCCCTATATATGGCATTCCCTTTGGTTCCTTCCCCATATATGTCACTTCCTTTGGTTCCTTCCCTATATATGTCACTCCCTTTGGTTCCTTACCTATATATGTCACTCCCTTTGGTTCCTTCCCTATATATGTCTCTCCCTTTGGTTCCTTCCCTATATATGTCACTCCCTTTGGTTCCTTCCCTATATATGTCTCTCCCTTTGGTTCCTTCCCTATATATGTCACTCCCTTTGGTTCCTTCCCCATATAAGTCACTCCCTTTGGTTCCTTACCTATATATGTCACTCCCTTTGGTTCCTTCGCTATATATGTCACTCCCTTTGGTTCCTTCCCTATATATGTCACTCCCTTTGGTTCCTGCCCCATATAAGTCACTCCCTTTGGTTCCTTACCTATATATGTCACTCCCTTTGGTTCCTTCCCTATATATATCACTCCCTTTGGTTCCTTCCCCATACAAGTCACTCCCTTTGGTTCCTTACCTATATATGTCACTCCCTTTGGTTCCTTCCCTATATATGTCTCTCCCTTTGGTTCCTTCCTTATATATGTCACTCCCTGTGGTTCCTTCCCTATATAAGTCACTCCCTTTGGTTCCTTCCCTATATATGTCACTCCCTTTGGTTCCTTCCCTATATATGTCACTCCCTGTGGTTCCTTCCCCATATAAGTCACTCCCTTTGATTCCTTCCCTATATATGTCACTCCCTGTGGTTCCTTCCCCATATAAGTCACTCCCTTTGGTTCCTTCCCTATATATGTCACTCCCTTTGGTTCCTTCCCTATATATGTCACTCCCTGTGGTTCCTTACCTATATAAGTCACTCCCTTTGATTCCTTCCCTATATATGTCACTCCCTGTGGTTCCTTCCCCATATAAGTCACTCCCTTTGGTTCCTTCCCTATATATGTCACTCCCTTTGGTTCCTTCCCTATATATGTCACTCCCTGTGGTTCCTTCCCCATATAAGTCACTCCCTTTGGTTCCTTACCTATATATGTCACTCCCTTTGATTCCTTCCCTATATATGTCACTCCCTTTGGTTCCTTTCCCTATATATGTCACTCCCTGTGGTTCCTTCCCCAGTCGTTATTGTTTCTGTTTCATGTCTGTGCGATGTTTCGTGTTTTGTATTGTTGGGTTTATTTATTAAATGATTCACTCCCTGAACCTGCTCCCTGACTCCCAGTGAACACATTATATTTACAGAGGTACCTTATTGTTTTATTGGTTTTATTGGAGACATCTAATCAAACAGGAAAAGAGAATTGAGAAATATACTATTTCGTAATTAGGGAGAGGCCTTTTTTTATGACAATGCTTTTAGATTGAAAAACTCAGTGCCCCCATACAAAAAAAAATCACCTTGAAGCACATTGAAGGGCAGTAAGACGCTGCACCAATAATGCATAGTCACTAGTCTTGCGCTTCTAGGTCTTCTAGGATTGCATCCCAAATGGCACCCTATTCTCTGTATTGTGCACTACTTTCGACAAGAGCCTTATGGACCCGGGTCAAAAGCAGTACACTGTATTGGGAATAGGGTGCCATCAGGGAGGCAGACCCAGACATCACACCATATTCTCCTTTGAGAAATGCAGAACGACTCACATGTATTACACACATATCTTCAGTGCATATTATTAAGATGCCTACAGCATACATTTCATGGAGAAAAAAAATCTAAGAACATATATAAAACACATACATGTAGCATCCTGTGCAGTGCGCGTATACAGTACATGCTCATAAACACAGAGTATGTTCACAAGCAGACAAACACACATGCTGGACTTAAGTCTGACTGCACTCTCACTGGTGGCTGCTCTGTCGAGAGAGTCGCTGGTTGGAGCTGGAGCGGCTGGGATGGGAGGGGGAGGATAACAGAGGAGGACGAACAGCCAGGATTGGAGTCCCACACAGGGGAGCTAGCCAGTGGGAAAGAAATCTGTGTTCATTTCAGTGTGCCTCTCTGTTAGGAGGGCGCTCTGCTCTCTGTGGCTGGCTATGTTTTCAGATGACTTCCAGAGTGTGTGCAGGCTCAGGCCTTTGTGTGCTCTCTGCTCTCTCTGTGCTCGCTCTTTCTTTTTTTCAGTCTCTGTTTATCAGGACTGTTTTGTTAGGAGCTGGTTGAGGAGTCGACCTGGCAGGAGAACGGCAGAACTGGATTTGAACGAAAGAATAAGAAAGAAGGGGAAGAAGAGAAGGGAACAAACATCGAAAAGAGAAGTGCAGAGAGAAGAGAGGAGTTTGGAACACGTATGTCTTCCATCTTAAGAGGAGAGAAATCTGAGGAACCAACGTCGTTGGAAAGACAGAGAGCGACTGAAAGGTACAACCTGCAAACAACAAGGTAGGAAGTGCATTGGAACTGTGGAGACTTCGACTATTTTAATTGCATTCAGAATATTCATTTATCTGAGAAAAGTTTAAAATAATGTTCAAATGTGTTCCTCGTATTCACGTGTGCACAGTTTCTAAGGTTGCTTGTGATGGACATTTCTATGTTAAAGTGTGTGTGTGTGTGTGTGTGTGTGTGTATGTGTGTGTGCTCAGCTGCATTGCTCTCTTTCTCCCAGGGCATGTCTGTGTCTCTTTGTGGTCAGACGTTCAGACGTCTCACACTTCCAGAAATAGAAACACGCACACACACACACACACACACACGCACACGCACACGCACACGCACACGCACACGCACGCGCACACACACACACACACACACACACACACACACACACACACACACACACACACACACACACACACACACACACACACACACACACACACACACACACACACACACACACACACACGCACACAGGAGAAGCAGCAGGCAGAGGACACAGCACCACTGTCTCTCGAGTCAGTCCACACTGTACTGAGTGAAATCCAGGGAAGAAACCCTCAGGGAAGAGTTTGGTTGGACAACATAATTGTCTGCCGGGTGAGAGAACACTGGCCTTGTCTCCAATAACAGACACACAAATACATTCAATTGCATGACTATCAGATATAAATAACATTCTGCAGTCCATAAGGCTATTGTTGATATATTCAAATGTCATTAATATTTTATGCTATTGTGTTGACATAGTTTTTTTCATATTATTATTGTGGTGCCTTTGTATTTCACTGAGGTTCAGGGGGTTTATGAACTCCTTGGTCTTTCGGAGTTTGTTTTCAGGCAGCACCAGCCATAAATTATGGTGCAATGATGTGAGATGATGTCAGCATGAATACATTCCTTAGCTCTACGCTTTTTTTATTATGATACTATTTGATTGTTATAATAACTAATAATTATGATACACTACATAACCAACAGTATGTGGACACCTGCTCGTCAAACATCTAATTCCAAAATTATGAAATCATGTGTATTAATATGGAGTTGGACCACCTTAGCTGCCATAACAGCCTCCACTCTTCTGGGAAGGATTTCCACTAGATGTTGGAACATTGCTGAAAGGACTTGCTTCTATTTAGCCACAAGAGCATTAGTGAGGTTGGGCACTGATGTTGGGCGATTAGGCCTGGCTTGCAGTCAGCGTTCCAATTCATCCCAAAGGTGTTGGATGGGATTGAGGTTAGGGCACGACAAACCATTTCTATATGGACCTCGTTTTGTGCACGGGGCAGTGTCATGCTGAAACAAAAAAAGTTGCCACAAAGTTTGAAGCACAGAATCGTATAGAATCTCATTGTATGCTGTAGAATTAAGATTTCCCTTCACTGGAACTAAGGGGCCTAGGCCGAAACATGAAAAAGAGGCCCAGACCATTTTTCCTCCTCCACCGAACTTTACAGTTGGCCTCTATGCATTCGGGTAGGTAGCGTTCCTCTGGCATCCGCCAAACCCAGATTCGTGGTGAAGCATGATTCATCACTCTAGAGAATGTGTTTCCACTGCTCCAGAGTCCAATGGTGGCCATCTTCATACCTCACCAACTGACGCTTGGCATAGCGCATGATGATCTTAGGCTTGTGAGCAGCTGTTCGGCCATAGAAACCAATTTCATGAAGCTACCAACGAACAGTTAGTGTGTTGACGTTGCTTCCAAAGGCAGTTTGGAAGCACCATGCTATGTGCTTTGCTATGTGCTTCAGAACTCGGCGGTCCTGTTCTGTGAGCTTGCGTGGCCTACCACTTTGCGGCTGAGCCGTTGTTGCTCCTAGACTTTTCCACTTCACAATAACAGCACTTATAGTTAACCAGGGCAGCTTTTGCAGGGCAGAAATTTGACGAACTGCTTTGTTGGAAAGGTGGCATCCTATGACGGTGCCACATAGAAACTCACTGAGCTCCTCAGTAAGGCCATTCTACTGCCAATGTTTGTCTATGGAGATGGCATTGCTGTGTGCTAGATTTAAACTACCGGTCAGCAACGGGTGTCTGAAATAGCCAAATCCACACATTGAAAGGGTGTCCACATACTTTTGCATATACAGTGTATGACGTATAATCTGTAACTGGGATGTTGGGCTAGCTAGTGTCACTGGAAGATACCTGTAAAGGTAGTGTATATACACTGAGTGTACAAAATATTAGGAACACATTCCTGATATTGAGTTGCTCCCCCTTTTGCCCTCGGAACAGCCTCAATTCTTCGGGGCATGGACTCTACAAGGTGGCGAAGGTGTTCCACAGGGTTGCTTGCCCATGTTGACTCCAATGCTTCCCATGTCTGACACCTACTACCATACTCAGTTCAAAGGCACTTAAATACTTTGTCTTGCCCATTCACCCTCTGACTGGTACATACAAACTCTTCTTTAACCTTTAACCTTCTTTAACCACTTAATCGACACTGATTTGAAGTGGATTCACCTGGTTAGTCAATGTCATGGAAATAGCAGGTGTTACATACACTCAGTGTATATGGGTTTTTCTAAAGAAGTTGTGCAAATGTATTTACATCGTGACTATATTCCAATTAATTCTAAGGCAATAACAAAAATAATGTTACATTAATAGTACAAAGTCATTGTTAATATACCCATTTTTATTGAGAGGTGGCTGTCCCACACCCAGACTCCAAAAGGTTATTTTAAATAAAGTAAAACCATATTTAACACTATTATTTCTGTACAACACCTTGAGTTGTTATATGATTACATTTGAAGATACTGATCTGATTAGTAGTTGTGTTTGTTTTGAAACATCTTTCACTGAAACATGCTGTCCCACCTTTTGTTGTCAGTACCAAAACACACATATTAAAAGACTATGGAATGAATCTGCCTTAATCCACACCCCTAAAAATATCACCAGGTGATGGGATGCACCCTGTAGCAACTGATAATGTAATTATTAAGTGATAATGCCCAAGAAGCTGCTGTTAGGAGGATATATTGGTATGGCAAACTATGCCAATATATCCTCCAAACAACGGCTTCGACTGTATTATCACTTTTATACAACGGGTTACCAACATATTCAAATAATGATTGACATATTTGAATTAAAAACGTTATTTTGATGAATTTATTCATACTATTTCATCCTTTCACAAGATATAGTCCTGACACAAATCTAGGGTTGCTACCTAAGCTTTCTTATTGTTTGTTCTATCGTTTTGGTTGCCAGAGACGACCCAGTCGTTGTCTTTGTATTCTAAATATTTGAACGCGACCCAGACGTTCTTATCCCTTCCTTGCTAGCTTGCCAATTTCAGTTAACACAGTCATGTCAAACAGTGCAGCCAGAATAACAGCAAAGTAGCTGTATTTCCATTTCTTTAAAGCTCTGTCTAGTGATTTTTTGGGGGGGGATACATTCATAACAATGAGCTAATGTTGCGTGATTTCGCTTGGCATAGAAAATGTGCTGTCTCGCCAGGACACTGTTCAGGAGGAGCTAGCCGACTGCAAACAATCACTTCAATCTGAAGCTGTAATGACAGAAAACTATCTGCGTTTCGTGTTTTTGTATTGGTATTTCTTTGCATATATCCATAAAAATTATGCTGATTCATGATTTCAACTGGCTGAGAAAAGCTGCCTGTCTCTCTCGTTCAAATCCCTACCCAAACATGTTCATTACTCTGGGACAGCTGGAGATCGGATTTCAGTGTTGAAACCATGTTCAATGTCAGAGAGACACGCAACACAGTTTATACAAATCTCAGCTGTTGAAAACCAACTGCTAGTTTAAAAGAAATTGGAGATTATATCTATGTGCTTTTCACAGTGGATATGAAGTTTCTAAATCGCCTGGCTGGGTTAATGAGACAGTGGATTGTGCAGTGAGCTGGAATAGAGTAACGTAATAACGTTTTTGCACATAATGAAATAATGATAAAAACATCATGCATTGATTATGGCATTTTATGCAATGGGTGGGTCTAATCCTGAATGCTGATTGGTTAAAAGCGCATTCCAGCCGGTGTCTATTCCACAACTTACCACTGTCTAAATCTATGACATTAAAATGCCTATTTACTCTGTTCCATCTGTCTCATCAGCCCAGCCAGGCAAGTTATAAACGATCTCTACTATAAAAAGCATCTAGACATTATTTCAAATGTATTTTATACTAACATAGATTTCAATAGCGGAGATTTGTATAAACCTTGCTATCTATTTCTCCGACATCTGCAACATTGTTTCAATATCAAATTCGATCTCCAGCTGTCCCATAGTAATGAACGTGTCGGAAGTTGGGACGAGACAGACATCATGCGCTCTGCACTGTTTGACGTGACTGTAAATTAGACACAGTTGGCTAGCTAGCAAGCAAGGGCTAAGAATGTTGACAGTCAGTATGGCAATGGAACATTTAGAACGAACGACTTGGTCGAGGCCCTAGATAGAGAACAAAAAGACTGAACAACTGGGTCGTGTCTCTGGCAACCAAACCAATAGAATAAATACCAGTGAGCAACCCTAGATTTGTGTTGGGACTATATTCTGTGGAAGGATAAAATAGTATAAATATATTCATCAAAATAAAGCATTTAATGAAAATATGTCAATCATTTTAATATGTTGGTAACCCATTGTATAAAAGTGATAATGCCCTCGAAGATGGTGTTTGGAGGATAAAATGGCACGGTTTGCCAGTCCTCGACTTCGTCTCGGGCCTAACAACACCCATGCCAATATATCCTCCTATATACACCAGCTTCTCAGGCAATATAACTTAAATAGATAGTGAATAAGTTGTAAAGACAAAACGCCACTGAAGCACTTTGCCACATGCCAGTGATAAGCTTATTTATGACAAACAGAGATGGAATGTGGCTAGCTAGTGTTTTTTGCCACTGATGAACAGTAGCGTTACACATGTAGCGTGTAACTTATTTACCATAGTTTGATAGCTGGCTGATGAAGTTGTAGACACTTTCTCAGATATCCGTCCTGTGCATAAACCGGATTTCAGCAGCAATATCAAGACATTCAAATGAAACAATTGGTTTATACTTATTTTGGACAGGCCAGATAGACCATCTGTAGATGCTCTACAGATAGTCTTATTATCACCAAACTATCTGTTAAAGGTTATAGTTAGGGTTTTGTTTAGAATAAGGGTAAGGTTAGGGTTAGGTCTAGGGTTAGGTTAAGGTTTAGAGTTAGTCGATAGTCTGTTGAAATGTTTCAGATAGTCTGTAGAGCATCTACAGATGGACTAATCAAATAAAGTGTTACCCACAATTGACCCCACAACCCCAGTCAGTCAGTGAATCAGTGAGTCTGTCTTTCTGTCTGTGTAAATGAGAGAGGTGAGAGTGATTGTGTGTGTGTGTATGTGTGTGTATGTACTACAAACTACTACTAAAATCTCAACTGATATGCAATGTTTTTATATTACACTGCAAAGAAGAATTTGTCGTTAGGAAGGAAAAGTCATGAAATGGTCGCCTAAAGTGGTAAGGACGTTGTGCCATGTTCCCCTTGAGGTTTTGTCTAGTTCCCGGTTTGTCAGGGGATGTAAACATGTCCTTGGGACGTTGTGTCATGGTCCCCTGGAGGTTTTGTCTAGTTCCCGGTTTGTCCCACAGGTATTGTCTAGTTTCCAGTTTGGCACACAGATCTTTGCCCCCGAGGTTGTTTTTTAAGAGTTTCTTGGGACATTGTTTCATGGTCCCCTGGTAGTTTTGTCGAGTTCCTGGTTTGTCCCATGGACGTCACCTGATGGTTGAAGAAAAATGCAATGTTAGACGCACACACACAGTGCTTTTACGATACAGTGTTTTCAACTTACATATTTGACACACTTTTATATACATGATAAGATTGTGTATGTTTAAATATACATCAATTATTACTCAACATGTCCTCACCTGGGATTTGACCACGCAACCTCTTGGTTCACAGCATTCTGATCTTCCTGCTACGCCACCATGTCTGTGTCAATCACTGATTTGACATGTATTTCGACACTGTGCGCTTCAAAGTAAATTTCACGTCTGTTAAAAATATTCTAATAAGAAACGATTATATTTATAATAGACATTCAGGAATAACATAAAAACAGAATAATATGCCCCACCAACATTAGACAACTGTAATGAAAACCCAAACTCAAATTGCTGAAAGTAAATTAAATCATTGATGCGAGAATAGTCAACTTAATGCAACCGCTGTGTCAGATCTCAAAAATGCTTTACCGTTCAGACAAAAAGTCATATTACAGTTCGTAGAAACATGTCAAACGAAGTGTCAAACGAAGTATAGAATCAATCTTTAGAATGTTTTTATTATAAATCTTTAATAATGTTTCAAACGGAGAAATCCTTTATCTATAAAAATGCAATGGAACAGAGCTCGCCCTCACTTGAGCGCATGTGATCAGCTCATGCCATTCTGGCAAACCTCTGACTCATTCAGCTCCTATTCCCCCCTCCTTCACAGTTGAAGCATCAAACAAGGTTCTAAAGACTGCTTCTAGTGGAAGCCTTAGAAAGTGCAATATGACCCCATAAACACTGTATATTCAATAGGCAATGACATGAAAAACTACAAACCTCAGATTTCCCACTTCCTGGTTGGATTTCTCTCTTGGGTTTTTGCCTGCCATATGAGTTCTGTTATATTCACCGCCATCATTCAAACAGTTTTAGAAACTTCAGAGTGTTTTCTATCCAAATCGAATAATAATATGCATATTTTAGCAACTGGGCCTGAGTAGCAGGGAACCTTATTCATCCAAGATACTCAATACTGTCCCCCAGCCATAAGAAGATAATCAGCAATACAAACATGTAGGAAGCTAAACTCTTCTTTCGGTGGTATCTACATATCAGAGGAGGCTGTCGAGGGGAGGACATCTCATAATAATGGCCGGAATGGAGTAAAAATGTGAATATCTCAAAAAGTATAAAGTGCAAGAACACGGTTGAATATTATATTTGAAGAGAAAACCTTTTCCCTTTCATACTGTGGTCTAATAAATCAGTTATACCTGAGCAGGCACACATAAGCCTTACATAGTCAACAAGAAAAGTACAAAGCAAAAGCAAAAGTGCCATTCAATGTTTAGCCTTCTATTGAATACCTACCCAACACATTAGAAAAACAATTAACCACTCTCAAAACGTAATATGTTACAAATTAGAAATTGCTATTTGAACATTAATAAAGTGAACCATGAACTAGTATTTAGAACAAAACTGATTATGAGAACAAAACAGATTATATCTGTTTGGGGGAAAGGATGGAGGTGTGTTTGTGTCTGTGTTTCAAGTGTTAACACTTCTGTCCCTTCTCTTCTCCTCTTGTGCCATGCCTGGCAACGCTTCCTGTCTACTGTAAAACAGAGTGGCACATTGCAAGACTCACATTTCTAAGGGGTCTTGTTTTTTCAGCCTTTCCTCCTCACACAGGTCACAGCACAGCCTGCCCTTGGTGGCCTTGACGTAGGCAGTGGTGAGTGAGGTGTCCACAATTGTGATGGGGTTGCAGTCCACCCGGCAGCCAATGACCCTCCTCGAGCCCCCACTACTGCCGCTGAAGCTTTAGCCTCCTCTTCCTCCATGTCGTCCTAGACAGACAGATATACAGATAGATGGATGAACATAAAGATGAATACTTTATTGATCACCACGGGGAGATTCATTATGATCATCAAGTAATAGAACAATATACACACACCTACCTCTTCCACCTCCTCCACACCACAGTCAGCCAGCTGCATGCAGAGGACCTCTCCGTACAGCCACTGTGTCGGGGGCTTCCTCCTCTTTTCCAGGGCCATCTCCTTGTGCAGTGTAAAGCTGTTCACCACCGCAATGTCAACAAAGTGGTAGAACAACTTCTTGTACCACTTTGGCGTCTTCTGAGCCTCATTGCACCACTTCGGGGGCATCAGACATGTCCACTCCCCCATGAAGCTGGTCCATCTCCCGTCATGGTTCCTGACTCTCTGCTGGACTGAGTCTCCATTAAATACCTTCTGGATGGAGGACAGCATAGTAACATCCCGAGTGTCCTTCCACTGGACGTACAGGAGTGGCCCATCGCAGATCCACCTGATGTCTCCCCTGTCTGCATGGGATTTCTTGATTTTGGAGGTGAATCCAGTATTGATCTACCTGACAGTGCCACAGGCTCCGTACCTCAGCCTGTGCAAGTAGAGGGCTGTGCTGGTGTAGAAGTTGTTGACATACACATGAAACCCTATTCCAAGGTATGCCACTCTCAGAAGGCCCATGACTGCATCGTGACTCAAACCCTTCCCTGTGGCAGAGAACAGCTTTCCTTGATAGATGTTAAAGTCGCAGCTGTAACCATGGACTGTTTTATACTGAAAGAAGTTATTTGACACCAGCATGCGATCATCGATGGAGAGATTCTGGTAAGGGTGGTAGTAGGCCCCGCATACCGCAATGATGTCTTCGAGGAGGGGACGGAGTTGGAACAGGCGGTCTTAGCCCTTGGTGCCCTTCTTTTGGTCGTTCTCTACGACCACTGTACATCACAAAACCTTGAATCGTGTCCTGGGCATGATGCAGGAAAGACCAGCCTGGCTCGCGTGTATATGGACAGCGTTGGCCTTCAGCAGACCCATGAAGATGACCACACTCAGGAACCTGTACATCTCATTCACACACATTGGGATCCAGGGTGTCTTCTTACCTGATGTTACTGCATTACAGGCACTATATCACTGAATTCAAGATAGAACCACTATTAGCATGCATCAAGTGGGTACAAAAAAATAACTCAACTCTGCAAAAAAAGAAACATCACTTTTTCAGGACCCGGTCTTTCAAAGATAATTCATTAAAATCCAAATAACTTTACAGATCTTCATTGTAAAGGGTTTGAACACTGTTTCCCATGCTTGTTCAATGAACCATAAATAATGAATGAACATGCACCTGTGGAATGGTCGTTAAGACACTAACAGCTTACAGGCGGTAGGCCACTGTTATCAAAACTGAAAACTGTTAAGGTCACTGCTATGAAAACTTAGGACACTAGATGCCTTTCTACTGACTCTGAAAAACACCAAAAGAAAGATCTGTGTGAACGTGCCTTAGGCATGCTGCAAGGAGGCATGAGGACTGCAAATGTGGCCAGGGCAATAAATTGCAATGTCTGTACTGTGAGATGCATAAGACAGTGATACAAGGAGACAGGATGGACAGCTGATCATCCTCGCAGTGCAAACCACGTGTGATTGATGACTGGGGTAATTATGTTTGTTTTTGCTGTTCTCCAAATAGCATTTGAGAGTTTTTAAATTGTGCAGAAATGCCGTAAATAAACTTTAACTTCCCAACAAATAATTTGGAAATAATCTGTTGCGAAGCTTTCCTCTCTAGCTCTCAGAGGATGCTTGACAGCGAAGTTGCAAAGCCTACTCTGACTGGCCTGATACAACGTATCAACTTTGCTCGCTCTGCACGCTGCTCCAATGTATAAAATGTACAAATGTAACAACAAGAGATTCATCAGGGTCTGCACCCCCCCTCGCCATCACGGGTAAATAATATTGATTCAGGAAAACGAATTCAGAAATAAATGCCCAGGAAGAGCGTCCAAAGCGAAGCAGGTGAGTGATGGCTAGAAGGGGATGCAGCTGGATGATTATCGCTGCCACACTTGATATGCGCAAACAAGTGAAGTGGATGTTATTGGACCAGTGCATAAAAGAGACTAGATAATGTTGCTTATTAAAACATTTACAAAGATAAATGACCGAACAAAAGGTTTACAAGAAGTGCCAGCGTTTTTTTTTTAGATCAGTAGGGACGAAACATTTGGTAGTATCATCTGAAGAGGGACTACGGTTGGTGTCATAAGTATCATGACCTTTTGGTATCGTGATATTACCCTGGTACCGGTATACCGCGCAACACTGCTTGAATGCATATTTCATGACACGACTGAATAATGTTTCTTCAGAGTTTCCTCGGTCACACGCAGAACAGATCGAGTGGCTTGATCATCCACCTACCCCAGTGTGTCTATGTGTGTCTGTGTACCTGAGGGGTTGAAAACCCACGGGGTGTCCAAAAGGATATACTTTGTGGGAAAAATACTAAAATAGTCTGTCCCTCCCCTTGGATATTAACCAACGTGAGCCTCACACAAACTCCTTTCAAACCAAGATGAAAAGCCGCCAACTTTACCAACTTGTTTTCCCGCCTTGTACTTTTATTTCCACCAAGGTAGTCCTGCATGCAGTAAAATGTTTCAATGTCCCGCCAACTTATCGGCTTTTGCATTCTATTGTTGTTGCCTGATATCAAACAAATAACACATTACTAGGTAATTATTTACAAGTATAGTGAGCTACTAACTTACTGTTGTGAATGTGAAGAAATGAAAAGCAGTGCATTCTGTCAGAGGAATTTATAAATCACTGCTGTCATGTCAGGTTAACATGATAACGATGGAACAACAGGGTAAAAGTTAAATGAATCTTGCTCCTTGCTGGCTAAGCAATAGCTGTATATAAGGTGGATGCCAACAAGAAAGAAGTAAACGTGCCATTTGAAAGGGGACCATATACACGTTGCCAGATTATTTTTACAGGCAACATATTGTGGATCCTATGTGAAAGGTCTAACAGCGTTGGAACCACATCCCAGTGAACCCATTCACAGAGGAGCGGCAGAGAGAGAAAGAGGGAGAGAGTGAGAGGGAGAGAGAGAGTGCAAAAGACAGAGAGTTGTACAGTTCAGGAGAGAGACATACTGAGACTTTTATATGTCTAGGCCTAAATTGTTCAGTAAAAAGAGAGACAGAGACGGAGGTAGGGGAAGCGAGACAAAAGGCATAGGATATTTAGGAAAAGGAGGGTGGTGGTGGGGGTGTTGAGAGAGAGAGACACAAAGGGTGTGAGAGAGAGTGAGAGACTGAAAAAGAGAGAGATTGAGGAAGAGAGAGTGATGTTCCAGTGCTCTGACTGCATGCCATACATTCTTAACTCAATGGAAAATAACAACAGGCGTGTTTCAAGGTCACCTCACCTATGCTCTGGATGACCACTGATGATCACTGATGTTTCCATGGAGGTGCTCAAGCGGAAAAGTTTCTGACCAACTTGACTTGTGTCACTTTGGTGCTGTTGGTTTCAGTAACTTTGTTTTGAAATAAAATAACGCTGTTTATCATTCATTAAAAAGTCGCCAACTCACTAGAAAAGTCTCTGACCTACTTGTGTCACTCCGGTGCACAACTATTGGTGCTGTTGTACGTCCAGAAAATGGTTTATGAGTTGTGATCAAGTGTCCAACTGACATGAACAGTATCCAACTCGAAAAGGTCTCCAACCAACTTGACGTGTGTCAGTCTGGTGTTGTTGTTGCTGTTGTGTGTCAATAAAGTTCATCAGATTGATTGTTGGTTGCTTACTCCACGGCAACTGTATTTGTTCAGTCTGGATGCTCTTTTAATTGGAGCTGATATCATTACTGTGAAAATATAACTACAGTAAAGACAGTCCTTCATGTAAAAAAAGGTTCTAAATAGTGCCAAATAATGGTTATTTAGCTTGTAATCATAGCAGATCCCTTTTTCGTGCAATATAGAACCATTTTTTGAAGGTTCTATAAAGAGCCAGGCTCATCAGGTTCAAATGGTGCTATAAAGAACCATTTCCTAAGGTTATAGAAAAAAACACATAAAAAAGGTAATATACGCTTCCACTATGATTACAATGATTACAATCCCTTTTGGTGTTATATAGAACCCTTTTTAATCCTTTACACTCCTTTACACTCGTTGAAAAATGCTGATTTGGACACTTTTAGCTACCTAAATTGGAACTCAGTGGCTTTACATGAACATCCTATACATGACATCAGAGCTCAGGGTCTCCGCTTCACAGTTCTGTTTGGGTTTTGACTGGCAGACGTTCTGAACTTGAGTACCACGCTTGGCAAGAAGTTGCTTCTACCCTTTTCATTAATTGGGCAAGTTTTGTAAATGTTTTGATGTCAGATGGAAATGCTGTATATGAAGACAACTCTATATATTTTGAAAGATGACACAGGATTATAATCAATACCACTTTGATGTCATACAACCAAGCCAAACACCCGTGAGTCCAAATGTCCAAATTCACATTTCCATAAAATAAAACTCATGTAACGTACAGTGTCAACGTTTATGCACACTATGTTCCATTTACAGTTACAAGATGACATGACGTTATACTCTGGGTTGCCCTGAACAGAATGAGCCTATGTTGGTTGTATTGTGAAGAGAATTAACAGCGGACCACACACCAGAATGCATTCATGTCTCCATTCTATGCACGCTAAAATTACCATCTGCTTCCCGAATTGCCTTGTGAAATCCTAACACTGTAAGATTGTAGTTTATAATTTAGCTAGTCAGGTTTGCAGTAGAACAAGCTTCCAAATGATGCCTCACTGACACAGATTGTGATTTATAATGTACTGTCTTTTGATTGCGTAAACAATTACAACAGTAATTGTGTGATAGTGGGGATTCAGGGCTGTGTTCAAAACAACTATCAGTGTGTTTGATCTAGTTCCTCAACAGCACAGCTAGGGGAGCTAAAAAGTTATATTTTTTGAGTCATAAAAGTGTATTGTAATTACTTTCATACACTTTGGAGAGCTGGCCTCTTGGAGACCTCAATAAATCAATCAATTGTATTCATAAATCCCTTCTTACATCATCGGATGTCACAAAGTGCTGTACAGAAACCCAGCCTAAAACCCCAAACAGCAAGCGATGCAGGTGTAGAAGCACCTCTCACTCAAACCCTTGTCATTAGTCTTATATTGCACCTACTCCAAATTTCCCCACAATATTCTTATCATGTTACTGAATGTTTGGATTCAGTCTTGTGTCAGGTGAACTGTTGTGTCCTCACCTTTTGTCTAATAACTGTTCCAAACGGTTCCCTTTAAATTGCTACCATGGTTACGCATTTGACTTCCACATTTCTTCTGTAAGAAGCATTTACATTGAACCCTGCCCATATAGACCAATTCCCACGTGTGTAAAGGGTGAATGATTCTTTGTAGAACATTTATGGAGAATGGTTCTATAAAGAACCTTTCTCAATCTCAAAGATTCTACAAGGAACATTTTGAAGAACCATACAGGGTATTCTGGTTAACCATTTTATATTAAAAACATTCATAGGTGTTATTATTGTGTTGATTCAGATTAAATAACCCTTATCTGAACTGCAAAGAACCATTGAAGGGCTCAAATGGTTATCTGAGTCATTACCGTTCCACATAGAATTATCACCCTTACCAAAGAACCCTTGAGGTACCTTCTTTTCTAGGTGTGTACTGATTCACATGAATCCAGCTCATCTGTGGAAAGACTCATTCAAGTTCTGAGTCAAGAGAATTCATGCCTGACACACCTGTATCACTGAATAGAGAAATACAATATTGTCATGTTAAACGTGTGTACCTGGAATAACACTATTTGAGTCCTTTGGATTCGTACACTGTTACTAAATGGAAGGGAGTCCACAAGCTATTTTCTTTGGATTTATACACTATTGATATGTTGAAAGACATATACGTCAGTCAGTTGAGAGAGACGAGGTGAGGCCAAGCAGGCTGATCCATATTCCGTCTCTGAGCCAGGAGTGACATGTGGCTTACATCTGAAAAGGACATTTGATTTGTGTGGACGTGGACCATTTAATAAATGTTTCACTTCTAAAGAAACAGGTTGAAGGCAACATTGGCATTGAAAGGTTTCTGCCCCCCCTCCTGTCCCAACCCTCAGCTCCACTCATCTCAGCTCAGTGAAAAGAGTGCGAGGATTGGAGAAAGGAAGAAGACTACAGAACACAGGTGGTTTCTGTAACGGCGTTCTTCGTTTGTCGAAAGAAAGTCGGACCGAAATGCAGCGTGTTGGTTACTCATGTTCTTTAATGGAACAAATGACGATACACGAAATAACTTATAAATACAAAAAACAACAAAACGGACCGTGAAACCTATTATAGCCTATCTGGTGAACACTACACAGAGACAGGAACAATCACCCACGAAATACAAAGTGAAACCCAGGCTACCTAAATACGGTTCCCAATCAGAGACAACGAGAATCACCTGACTCTGATTGAGAACCGCCTCAGGCAGCCAAACCTATGCAACACACACCCCTAATCAGCCACAATCCCAATAACTAAAAAAACCCACTAAGAATTACAACAAACATAAACCCATGTCACACCCTGGCCTGACCAACTAATTAACTAAAACACAAAATACTAAGACCAAGGCGTGACAGTTTCAGAGTTAGAATGACTGGCCATGGTGACTGTCTAATGACACTATTTCACCATTTGTTGGCTTGGGGGTTAGTGTTGTAATGACATGGGCAGCGACCATTGTAACGCTTTTACAACATACAGAAGTGCGCAAAGTATTGACATGTTTTTTTTCAATTGAGAGACAAGCTTAAAGTTTTCTTTACTGACCATCATTTTCACTTGTCTGACCGTTTGCATGATGACGAGTTTCTCACACGACTGGCCTATCTGGGTGATGTTTTCTCTCACCTGAATGATCTGATCTAGGATTACAGGGACTCTCCGGAACTATATTCAATGTGCTGGACAACATTGAGGCTGTGATTAAGAAGTTGGAGCTCTTCTCTGTCTGCATTAACACAGACAACACACAGGTCTTTCCATCATTGTATGATTCTTTTGTGTGCAAATGAACTGAAGCTTACGGCAATATCAAATGTGATATAGCGAAGCACCTGAGTGAGTTGGGTACGCAATTACGCAGGTACTTTCCCGAAACGGATGACACAAACAACTGGATTCGTTATCCCCTTCATGCCCTGCCCCCAGTCCACTTACCGATATCTGAACAGGAGAGCCTCATCGAAATTGCAACAAGCGGTTCTGTGAAAATGTAATTTAGTCAGAAGCCACTGCCAGATTTCTGGGTTAGGCTGCACTCAGAGTATCCTGCCTTGGCAAATTGCGCTGTTAAGACACTGATGCCATGTGACAAAAAGTCACACTCATTCTTATATTTAGTAAATGTATCGTATAGTGTGTCTGTGACAGGCAATGATGGCAAAAAAACAACTTTTGAGAGTGTGCTGACCCTGGTGCTAGAGGGGGTACGCAGCTGGGGGTTGAATGTTTGAAGGTGTACGGGACCATAAAAAGTTTAGGAACCACTGCAACCTACTGACATTTCAAGTAGTTTTTTTATTGTAAAAAGTATGCTTTAGATGAGTGATACTTTGACTCAAGTAGTGCATAATAACTAAAACGGAGAACAGTTATTGAGTTGAGTGGCACATTGGTGCAACCAACAGATCGCCCTGAACAAAGGCTGAAGGGGAGGGATAAAAATGTTCTATTCCCACTGTAGTAAACAAGTGAAGGATACCCAGGACAACAACTCAAATGGTTTTGCACTCTCTAAGTTCTCTGAGCTCCTCTCCTCCCATTTATCTTTGTATTCTCTCCTAGCGGGACACCAGTCGACAACATCTGGTGAAATTGGAGGGCTAGTAATCCTCTTCATACATTTCCTGACCAATCGGGAACAGCTCAATACTGCATGCATAGGTGCACAGTAGGGAATGGAATGGATGTGCAAATCACGTGTGTGTGTGTGTTTGTGTTTGTGAGAATGCAGACTGCCTGAACGAATGACTGAATGACTTTTTATTTTTGTGTCAAATTGCCAATTGGCAACCCATCTCTTATGGGATTAATTGACACATAAACAAACATTACAATATTTCACTGTCGTAATAAAATGCTAAAACAAATTCCGGTGTTCTTTGCATTGCGCATCACATAAAGAGTGAAAAAAATAATATAATAACAAAAACTCAATAAATAAGTCAATAAAGTTATCAAAACAATAATTACATCCCTAGAGCAGCAAAATAAGATACATACACACATACATAAATACACCAAGCATATATACACATACAGTGGGGCAAAAAAGTATTTAGTCAGCCACCAATTGTGCAAGTTCTTCCACTTAAAAAGATGAGAGATGCCTGTAATTTTCATCATAGGTACACTTCAACTATGACAGACAAAATGAGAAAAATAATTCCAGAAAATCACATTGTAGGATTTTTAATGAATTTATTTGCAAATGATGGTGGAAAATAAGTATTTGGTCAATAACAAAAGATTATCTCAATACTTTGTTTTATACTCTTTGTTGGCGATGACAGAGGTCAAACGTTTTCTGTAAGTCTTCACATGGTTTTCACACACTGTTGCTGGTATTTTGACCCATTCCTCCATGCAGATCTCCTCTAGAGCAGTGATGTTTTGGGGCTGTTGCTGGGCAACACGGACTTTCAACTCCCTCCAAAGATTTTCTATGGGGTTGAGATCAGGAGACTGGCTAGGTAACTCCAGGACCTTGAAAAGCTTCTTACGAAGCCACTCCTTCGTTGCCCGGGCGGTGTGTTTGGGATCATTGTCATGCTGGAAGACCAAGCCACGTTTCATCTTCAATGCCCTTGCTGATGGAAGGAGGTTTTCACTCAAAATCTCATGATACATGGCCCCATTCATTCTTTCCTTTACACGGATCAGTCGTCCTGGTCCCTTTGCAGAAAAACAGCCCCAAAGCATGATGTTTCCACCCCCATGCTTCACAGTAGTTATGGTGTTCTTTGGATGCAACTCAGCATTCTTTGTCCTCCAAACACGACAAGTTGACTTTTTACCAAAAAGTTATATTTTGGTTTCATCTGACCATATGACATTCTCCCAATCTTCTTCTGGATCATCCAGATGCTGTCTAGAAAACTTCAGACGGGCCTGGACATGTTCTGGTGTCACGTTCTGAACTTTATTTCCTTTGTTTTGTCATTATTTAGTATGGTCAGGGCGTGTGTTGGGGTGGGCAGTCTATGTTTGTTTTTCTATGATTTGGGTATTTCTATGTTTCGGCCTCGTATGGTTCTCAATCAGAGGCAGGTGTCATTAGAATCATACTTAGGTAGCCTGGGTTTCACTGTGTGTTTGTGGGTGATTGTTCCTGTCTCTGTGTTTGCACCAGGTAGGGCTGTTTAGGTTTTCTCACGGTTATTGTTTTGTTAGTCTATTCATGTATAGTTTTCTTCATTAAAGAACCATGAATAGAAACCACGCTGCATTTTGGTCGCCTCTCCTTCAACTCAAGAGAACCGTTATAACACGTCTGGCACTGCAGGATGAGTCTCTAGCGGCGTAGTGTGTTACTGATGGTAGGCTTTGTTACTTTGGTCCTAGCTCTCTGCAGGTCATTCACTAGGTCCCCCGTGTGGTTCTGGGATTTTTGCTCACCCTTCTTGTGATCATTTTGACCCCATGGGGTGAGATCTTGCGTGGAGCCCCAGATCGAGGGAGATTATCAGTGGTCTTGTATGTCTTCCATTTCCTAATAAATGCTCCCACAGTTGATTTCTTCAAAACAAGCTGCTTACCTATTGCAGATTCAGTCTTCCCAGCTTGGTGCCGGTCTACAATTTTGTTTCTGGTTTCCTTTGACAGCTCTTTGGTCTTGGTCATAGTGGAGTTTGGAGTGTGACTGTTTGAGGTTGTGGACAGGTGTCTTTTATACTGATATCAAGTTCAAACAGGTGCCATTAATACAGGTAATGAGTGGAGGACAGAGGAGCCCCTTAAAGAAGAAGTTACAGGTCTGTGAGAGCCAGAAATTTTGCTTGTTTGTAGGTGACCAAATACTTATATTTTCCACCATAATTTGCAAATAAATTCATTAAAAATCCTACAATGTGATTTTCTGGATTTTCTTTCTAATTTTGTCTGTCATAGTTGAAGTGTACCTATGATGAAAATTACAGGCCTCTCTCATCTTTTTAAGTGGGAGAATTTGCACAATTGGTGGTCAGCATATTGTTAAACCATTTAAAAGCACTGCTACCAAATACTAATTCAGTGTATGTAAACTTCTGACCCACTGGGAATGTGATGAAAGAAATAAAAGCTGAAATAAATCATTCTCTCAACTATTATTCTGACATTTCACATTCTTAAAATAAAGTGGTGATCCTAACTGACCAAAGACAGGGAATTGTAGCTTGGATTAAATGTCAGGAATGGTGAAAACTGAGTCTAAATGTAGTTAGCTAAGTTGTATCCGAACTTCTGACTTCAACTGTACATACTGTACATAACATAATGCCAGGGTATATCTGGTGGTCTGTCTCCTCATCACTCAGCCACATAATGCAAGGGGATATACGGTGGGCTTTCTGGAATAAGAGCAAGTGTATATTGTGGTAGAAAGGGCAATAGAGGATAAAATGAGCTTCATTCTCTATTTCCTCGAGGTCCCAATAGTTACATAGTGTTTCCTCTTCTGTTTCACCACAATACCTGTTTCAGTACACAGAGGCAATATCCATGATCTAACCTGTTTCAATACGCAGAGGAAATATCCCTGATTCTACCTGTTTCAATACGCAGTGGAAATATACCTGATCTGACCTGTTTCAGTACACAGAGGCAATATACCTGATCTGACCTGTTTCAGTACACAGAGGCAATATACCTGATCTGACCTGTTTCAGTACACAGAGGCAATATACCTGATCTGACCTGTTTCAGTACACAGAGGCAATATACCTGATCTGACCTGTTTCAGTACACAGAGGCAATATACCTGATCTTACCTGTTTCAGTACACAGAGGCAATATCCCTGATCTTACCTGTTTCAATAGGCAGAGGAAATATTCCAAATCTTACCTGTTTCAATACGCAGAGACAATATCCCTGATCTTACATGTTTCAATACGCATAGGCAATATCCCAAATCTCATTTGTTTCAGTACGCAGAAGCAATATCCCTGATCTTACCTGTTTCAATACGCATAGGCAATATCCCTGATCTGACCTGTTTCAATATGAAGAGGCAATATCCCTGATCTTACCTGTTTCAATATGCAGAGGAAAAATCCCTGATCTTACTGTTATGTACTTGAGTGAAGACCCAAAAGCGGTTTTAACAGAAAACAGAGTTCTTTAATGAAAAACAGGAATGGCATAAATCCTCTTCCAACGTAGTCAATGGAACAAAAAGAACGTTAGTATAATGCAGGATGCACCTGCCAGGCAGACTCCGACAGGATAGGACAAGGTGGAAGCAAACGAGACGACAGCTTGCTTCTGGCATCAAAAACACAAACAAGAATCAGACACTGAAAGTAGCAGGAACAGAGAGAGAAATAGAGACCTAATCAGAGGGGGAAGAGAGAACAGGTGAGAAAGAGTGAATGAGCTAGTTAGGGGAGATGTAGAACAGCTGAAGAATGAGAGACAGAGAAGGTAACCTAAAAAGACCAGCAGAGAGAGACAGAGTGAAGAGAAAGGACAGGAACAGACATAACAAGACATGACAGTACCCCCCCACTCACCGAGCGCCTCCTGTCGCACTCGAGGAGGAAACCTGGCGGCAACGGAGGAAATCATCGATCAGCGAACGGTCCAGCACGTCCCGAGAGGGAACCCAACTCCTCTCCTCAGGACCGTACCCCTCCCAATCCACTAGGTACTGATGACCACGGCCCCGAGGGCGCATGTCCAAAATCTTACGAACCCTGTAGATGGGTGCGCCCTCGACAAGGATGGGGGGAGGGACGAGCGGGGGCGCGAAGAACGGGCTTAACACAGGAGACATGGAAGACCGGGTGAACGCGACGAAGATAGCGCGGGAGAAGAAGTCGCACTGCGACAGGATTAATGACCTGAGAAATACGGAACGGACCAATGAACCGCGGGGCCAACTTGCGAGAAGCTGTCTTAAGGGGAAGGTTCTGAGTGGAGAGCCATACTCTCTGACCGCAACAATATCTAGGACTCTTGGTCCTACGCTTATTAGCGGCCCTCACAGTCTGCGCCCTATTACGGCAAAGTGCCGACCTGACCCCCTTCCAGGTGCGCTCGCAACGCTGGACAAAAGCCTGAGCGGAGGGGACGCAGGACTCGGCGAGCTGAGATGAGAACAGCGGAGGCTGGTACCCGAGGCTACTCTGAAAAGGAGATAGACCGGTAGCAGACGAGGGAAGCGAGTTGTGGGCGTACTCTGCCCAGGGGAGCTGTTCTGACCAAGACGCAGGGTTACGAAAAGAAAGACTGCGTAAATGCGACCAACAGTCTGATTGGCCCGTTCGGCTTGACCGTTAGACTGGGGATGAAAGCCGGACGAGAGACTGACGGAAGCCCCAATCAAACGGCAAAACTCCTCCAAAATTGAGACGTGAACTGCGGCCCTCTGTCGGAAACGACGTCAGACGGAAGGCCATGAATTCGGAAAACATTCTCGATAATGATCTGAGCCGTCTCCTTAGCAGAAGGGAGCTTAGCGAGAGGAATGAAATGAGCCGCCTTAGAGAATCTATCGACAACCGTAAGAATAACTGTCTTCCCCGCTGATGAAGGCAGTCCGGTGATAAAATCTAAAGCGATGTGAGACCACGGTCGAGAGGGAATGGGAAGCGGTCTGAGACGGCCGGCAGGAGGAGAGTTCCCAGATTTAGTCTGCGCGCAGACCGAACAAGCGGCGACAAATCGACGCGTCACGTTCCCGAGTGGGCCACCAGAAACGCTGGCGAATGGAAGCGAGCGTACCCCGAACGCCGGGGTGGCCGGCTAACTTGGCAGAGTGGGCCCACTGAAGAACGGCCGGACGAGTAGGAACGGGAACGAACAGAAGGTTCCTAGGACAAGCTCGCGGCGACGGAGTGTGAGCGAGTGCTTGCTTTACCTGCCTCTCAATTCCCCAGACAGTCAACCCGACAACACGCCCGTCAGGAAGAATCCCCTCGGGGTCGGTGGAGACCTCAGAAGAACTGAAGAGACGAGATAAAGCATCAGGCTTGGTGTTTTTTTTGAGCCCGGACGATAAGAAATAACAAACTCGAAACGAGCGAAAAACAGAGCCCAACGAGCCTGACGCGCATTAAGTCGTTTGGCTGAACGGATGTACTCAAGGTTCCTATGGTCAGTCCAAACGACAAAAGGAACGGTCGCCCCTCAACCACTGTCGCCATTCGCCTAGGGCTAAGCGGATGGCGAGCAGTTCACGATTACTAACATCATAGTTACGTTCTGACGGCGATAAGCGATGAGAGAAAAACGCGCAAGGATGGACCTTGCCGTCAGAGAGCGCTGAGAAAGAATGGCTCCCACGCCCACCTCTGACGCGTCAACCTCAACAACAAACTGACTAGAGATGTCAGGTGTAACAAGAATAGGTGCGGATGTAAAACGATTCTTAAGAAGATCAAAAGCTCCCTGGGCGGAAACGGACCACTTAAAGCACGTCTTAACAGAAGTAAGGGCTGTGAGGGGAGCTGCCACCTGACCGAAATTACGGATGAAACGACGATAGAAATTAGCGAAGCCCAGAAAGCGCTGCAGCTCGACGCGTGACTTAGGAACGGGCCAATCAATGACAGCCTGGACCTTAGCGGGATCCATCTTAATGCCCTCAGCGGAAATAACGGAACCGAGAAAAGGGACAGAGGCGGCATGAAAAGTGCACTTCTCAGCCTTCACATAAAGACAGTTCTCCAAAAGGCGCTGGAGGACGCGTCGCACGTGCTGAACATGAATCGAGAGAGACGGTGAAAAAATCAGGATATCGTCCATGTAAACGAAAACAAAAATGTTCAGCATGTCTCTCAGGACGTCGTTAACTAGTGCCTGAAAGACAGCTGGAGCGTTAACGAGGCCGAAAGGAAGAACCCGGTATTCAAAGTGCCCTAACGGAGTGTTAAACGCCGTCTTCCACTCGTCCCCCTCCCTGATGCGCACGAGATGGTAGGCGTTACGAAGGTCCAATTTGGTGAAAAACCTGGCTCCCTGCAGGATCTCGAAGGCTGAAGACATAAGAGGAAGCGGATAACGATTCTTAACTGTTATGTCATTCAGCCCTCGATAATCCACGCATGGGCGCAGGGACCCGTCCTTCTTCTGAACAAAAAAAAACCCCGCTCCGGCGGGAGAGGAGGAGGAGACTATGGTACCGGCGTCGAGCGAAACCGACAAATAATCCTCGAGAGCCTTACGTTCGGGAGCCGACAGAGAGTATAATCTACCCCGGGGGAGTAGTTCCCGGAAGGAGATCAATACTACAGTCATACGACCGGTGTGGAGGGAGAGAAGTGGCCTTGGAACGACTGAACACCGTGCGCAGATCGTGATACTCCTCCGGCACCCCTGTCAAATCGCCAGGCTCCTCCTGTGAAGAAGAGACAGAGGAAACAGGAGGGATAGCAGACATTAAACAGGTCACATGACAAGAAACATTCCAGGATAGGATAGTATTACTAGACCAATTAATAGAAGGGTTATGGCGCACTAGCCAGGGATGACCCAAAACAACAGGTGTAAAAGGTGAACGAAAAATTAAAAAAGAAATGGTTTCGCTATGATTACCAGAGACAGTGAGGGTTAAAGGCAGCGTCTCACGCTGAATCTTGGGGAGAGAACTACCATCTAAAGCGAACAAGGCCGTGGGCTCCCTAACTGTCTGAGAGGAATGTCATGTTCCCGAGCCCAGGTCTCGTCCATAAAACAGCCCTCCGCCCCAGAGTCTATCAAGGCACTGCAGGAAGCAGATGAACCGGGCCAGCGGAGATGGACCGGAAAGGTAGTGCGTGATCCAGAAGGAGAGGCCTGAGTAGTTGCGCTCACCAGTAGCCCTCCTCTTACTGATGAGCTCTGGCTTTTACTGGACATGAGGTGACAAAATGACCAGCGGAGCCGCAGTAGAGACAGAGGCGATTGGTGATTCTCCGTTCCTTCTCCTTGGCCGAGATGCGGATACCCCCCAGCTGCATAGGCTCAGCATCCGAGCCGGCGGAGGAGGGTGGCAGTGATGCGGCAGGTGGCAGTGATGTGGAGAGGGAAGCAACGGAGAACGCGAGCTCCTTTCCACGAGCTCGGCGACGAATATCAAACCGTCGCTCTATGCGAATAGCGAGAGCTATTAAGGAGTCAGACTGGAAGGAACCTCCCGGGAGAGGATCTCATCCTTAACCTCGACGAGGAGACCCTCCAGAAAACGAGCGAGCAAAGCCGGCTCGTTCCAGTCACTAGAGGCAGCGAGAGTGCGAAACTCAATAGAATAATCCGTTATGGATCGATTCCCCTGACATAGGGAAGACAGGGCCCTGGAAGCCTCCTCCCCAAAAACAGAACGGTCAAAAACCCGTATCATCTCCTCCTTAAAGTCCTGATACTGGTTAATACACTCAGCCCTCGCCTCCCAGATTGCCGTGCCCCACTCACGCGCCCGTCCGGTAAGGAGAGAAATGACGTAGGCGATGCGGGCTGCGCTCCTGGAGTAAGTGTTGGGCTGGAGAGAGAACACCACATCACACTGAGTGAGGAATGAGCGGCACTCAGTGGGCTCCCCAGAGTAACACGGCGGGTTGTTGATCCTGGGCTCCGGAGACTCGGAAACCCTGGAAGTGGGCGGTGGATCGAGGTGGAGTTGGTGAACCTGTCTTGTGAGGTCGGAGACTTGGACGGCCAGGGTCTCAACGGCATGTCGAGCAGCAGACAATTCCTCCTCGTGTCTGCCTAGCATCGCTCCCTGGATCTCGACGGCGGAGTGAAAAGGGTCCGGAGCCGCTGGGTCCATTCTTGGTCTCATTCTTCTGTTATGTACTTGAGTGAAGACCCAAAAGCGGTTTTAACAGAAAACAGAGTTCTTTAATGAAAAACAGGAATGGCATAAATCCTCTTCCAACGTAGTCAATGGAACAAAAAGAACATTAGTATAATGCAGGATGCACCTGCCAGGCAGACTCCGACAGGATAGGACAAGGTGGAAGCAAACGAGACGACAGCTTGCTTCTGGCATCAAAAACACAAACAAGAATCAGACACTGAAAGTAGCAGGAACAGAGAGAGAAATAGAGACCTAATCAGAGGGGGGAAGAGAGAACAGGTGGGAAAGAGTGAATGAGCTAGTTAGGAGGGATGTAGAACAGCTGAAGAATGAGAGACAGAGAAGGTAACCTAAAAAGACCAGCAGAGAGAGACAGAGTGAAGAGAAAGGACAGGAACAGACATAACAAGACATGACACTTACCCTGTTTCAATATGCAGAGGCAAAAGCCCTGACCTTACCTGTTTCAATATGCAGAGGCAATATCCCTGATCTTACCTGTTTCGATAAGCAGAGGAAATATCCCTGATCTTACCTGTTTCAATACGTAGAGGCAATATTGTCATGTCTTGTTATGTCTGTTCCTGTCCTTTCTCTTCACTCTGTCTCTCTCTGCTGGTCTTTTTAGGTTACCTTCTCTGTCTCTCATTCTTCAGCTGTTCTACATCCCTCCTAACTAGCTCATTCACTCTTTCCCACCTGTTCTCTCTTCCCCCTCTGATTAGGTCTCTATTTCTCTCTCTGTTCCTGCTACTTTCAGTGTCTGATTCTTGTTTGTGTTTTTGATGCCAGAAGCAAGCTGTCGTCTCGTTTGCTTCCACCTTGTCCTATCCTGTCGGAGTCTGCCTGGCAGGTGCATCCTGCATTATACTAACGTTCTTTTTGTTCCATTGACTACGTTGGAAGAGGATTTATGCCATTCCTGTTTTTCATTAAAGAACTCTGTTTTCTGTTAAAACCGCTTTTGGGTCTTCACTCAAGTACATAACAAATATCCCTGATCTTACCTGTTTCAATACGCAGAGGCAATATCCCTGATCTGACCTGTTTCAATACGCAGAGGCAATATCCCTGATCTAACCTGTTTCAAAACTCAGAGGCAATATCCCTGATCTTACCTGTTTCAATACTCAGAGGCAATATCCCTAATCTCATTTGATTCAATACACAGAAGCAATATCCCTGATCTTACCTGTTTCTATACACATAGGCAATATCCCTGATCTTACCTGTGTCAGTACGCAGAAGAAATATCCCTGATCTTACCTGTTTCAATACGCAGAGGCAAAATCCCTGATCTTACCTGTTTCAATACACAGAGACAATATCCCTGATCTGACCAGTTTCAATACGTAGAGGCAATATCCCTGATCTTACCTGTTTCAATACGCAGAGGCAATATCCCTAATCGTACCTGTGCACATAGCGATCTCGTGCTTTTAGGTAGGTTACACATAATATTTCTCTCACAGAAATTCACCCTTAATCACACCTTTTGTTTGATTATTAAGGGTGAATTTCTGTGTGAGAGAAATATTCACCCTTAATCAAACAAAAGGTTCTCATTTTGGGTTTATGATTAATCTCCTCCACTCATTTATTTTCATATTGCATCAACAGTTGTTTTTTCATTCTATCTATGTCTATCCTTAATTTGGTTTTCGTAGAGATGTTCACAGTCAGACTGTTAAAAATGTCTGACATTTCTGTTGCCCAGGCACCCTCTGTCCCATTGAAAAACTTTACTAGCTGTTCTGTCAGTTGATATATCCAACAGTCTATTCCAAAGTCTCACCGTACACACCTTCCATCTCACCAGTCCTGTTTGTGTGTGTGTGTGTGTGTGTGTGTGTGTGTGTGTGTGTGTGTGTGTGTGTGTGTGTGTGTGTGTGTGTGTGTGTGTGTGTGTGTGTGTGTGTGTGTGTGTGTGTGTGTGTGTGTGTGTGTGTGTGTGTGTGTGTGTGTGTGTGTGTGTGTGTGTGTGTGTGTGTGTGTGTGTGTGTGTGTGTGTGTTAGTGTATTAGTGTGTGTGTGTGTGTGTGTGTGTGTGTGTGTGTGTGTGTGTGTGTGTGCGTGTGCGTGCGTGCGTGTGTGCATGAGTGAGTTTGTGTCTTTCTGTAGCTATAGGCAGACTAGAGAATGTTGGTCTGAACCTGCTGCCTCTGCTTTGTTAGCTAGGGTAGGCCAGCCCCTCATAAAAACAACTTCTCAACAAATTAACACCAGCCCGCCTGTCGGACCACACACTAGCTGTCACTAGTAAAATATGCCCTCTCCGGCCCCTTCGCTCCCTGGCCCCTTCTCTCTCTGGCCTCTTTCTCTCCCTCTCCCTTGGCCTTTAATCTCCCTCTCCCTTACCTCTCTTCCCATATACCACTCTTCCTCTCTTTCCCTCTGACAATTTTCTGCCCCCTCTCTCTCCCTCTGCCCTTCCCTCTCTTCCCACTGCATTTCCTACTCTTTCCTTTCTCTCTGCCTACCCTGCCTCTCTTCCCTGCCTTTCCTTTCTACCTCTGTTTTCTCTTAACCTACCCACTCTCTTTCTCAACACTCCAGTGACTGTGGACGTTTTCCAAGTGGCACTGTATAGGGAAAAAGGTGCCATTTGGGACAAATTCAAACCTTTAGAATCCCCGTCTCTGTGCTCTGTCTCAGTGCATCTGCTGTTTGCATTCAGACCCGACCCAACCATGACCGCTGTCATTAAAAAACTACCTGCAACAGCAGCACACTCCCCACACTCCCTAACAGATCTGTTTCTGTTTTGCCAGGATGTGTGGGTGTGTTTGCAGGCGTGTGCACATGTGCGTGTGTGTGTGTGAAAGCAGATAGAGAGGGAAAACCTTCCAACAGGCTCTCGGGGTGGTGTCAGCCTCAGTAACCTGGTGAGCGGTTCTCAGAACGTTGCCTAATGACCGAAGAAAAGGACGAAAATAAACAACGCTCTGAACAGAGAAAAGAGTGTTGGAGAGCTCCTACAGCCTTCTAGAACATATCCTGAAGATCCACTGTCTGCCTCTGCCCTGATCCTTCCTCCCTTCCCAGGAAGTGGCATATGACGGCTCCTCGCCATTTAACACACACAAGAGCTGTCTGTGGATGAAGGGAGGGGGAGGGAAGGAGGAAGAGAAAAACAGTTAAAGACAAAAGGGGTGAGGGTAAGAGAGAGAGAGAGAGTGAGAGAAAGAGAAAAAGAGAGATAGAGCGTGGTGATGACTGATCTCTCTGGGATTGATTAGTTATGCGCAACACCGTTAACCGGATGTTACCAACCTAGAAGACTATTCTAACATGACTAACCTAGCAATAAGTGCTAGCAGATATTAGCTCTGTGGACTGGATGTTAAATGACCTACTGTACGAGTCATTTCCTGCAGTTAAATGACCTAATGGCCTCATGGGTTGAATATTATTCATCTTTTTCAGGATTATATCATTAATAGGCATTATTTAAAAAAACACTAAATCTGCTGTTTCTATGTCAAATGTTTTTTTAAATATAATTTCAGTTTTCTGTGATGTATCTAAAGTGTAATATTGGGATGCAGAATTAAAGAACTCACACACTGAATATTAGTGAGAAGCACTGTCGAAATTCAACCCACCGGAGCCATTTGACTTCTCGCCGCTGTCGGCGTGGTTGATCTAGAGACCAACATTTTTTCGAGTGGCATCAAAACTACACAAGGAGAGTATCGTGGTGCATGTGAATTCACAACTTTATGTAATGGGAAAGATTCAGAGATCGTCAACAATGCCTTCACCTTTGACTTTAATGAAGTTCAACTTTGATGTGATGATTGAAAAGCTGAATGAACATTTTGTGCCTGTGTGCAATGTGATTCACTAACGAGCCTGTTTCCATGAACGGATTCGAAAAGGGGCAGAGACTGGTAAAATAAGCAGGATTTGTCTTATTTCTGTAGATATATATGGATGATTTATAAAGCCAGTGTCACAATCTTGGAAATGAGCGGACCAAGGCGCAGCGTGAGTATCGTTCCACATATTTATTTTTATTGAAACTAACTAAACAAAACAACTTACAAAGACCGTGATGACATTGTGCCCAAACACACTAACAAACAATATCCCACAAAACACAGGTGGGGAAATAACTACCTAAATATGATCCCCAATCAGAGGCAATGATAAGCAGCCACCTCTAATTGGGAACCACATTAGCACCAACATAGAAATAGATATACTAGATCACCCCCTAGTCACCCCCTAGTTTTTCTGGATCAAACGCGCCAAATAAATGTATATTTTGTATATAAATAGACGGAATTAATCAAACATTTGTGATGTTTATGGGACATATTGGAGTGCCAACAAAAGAAGCTCGTCAAAGGTAAGGCATGAATTATATTTTTATTTCTGCGTTTTGTGTCGCGCCTGCATGGTTGAAATATGCTTTTCTCTCTTTGGTTATGGAGGTGCTATTGTCAGATAATAGCATCGTTTGCTTTCGCCGAAAGGCCTTTTTGAAATCTGACATGTTGGCTGGATTCACAACAAGTGTATCTTTAATTTGGTATCTTACATATGTGATTTCATGAAAGTTTGATTTTTATAGTAATTAATTTGAATTAGGCGCTCTGCATTTTCCCTGGCTTTTGGCCAGGTGAGACATAGCGTTCCACATATCCCAGAGAGGTTAATGGTTCCCAGGATATTTAATTAGGTTGGGGGAACATGGTGTGGACATGACAAGAGATATGTTCCAAAACACAAAAACTGCATTTGTACTGATTATTACAATGTTTCTATTAGGTTGCAAAAAATATTTGCAAGAACATTCCCAGAACCCATTTTGTATGTTCTTTGAAGGTTCCCAGAATACTTAATGAGGTTGTGGGAACATTACAAGAGATAGGTTCCCAAAACACAAAATATGCACAGTTTTGACGCCATTCATGAAATGTTTAAGTTAGGTTGCAAAGGACAATCCCTTAAAGAACAGATTAAATGTGTTCTGGGAACGTTCTTGTAACATCAGGTGAATGTTTTTTTCACCCTAAAATAACAATTGTAGGATAATCCTGTAACGGCGGGTGAGTGAAATGAGTGAGGAGTCAAATGCAGAGAGCGAAAAGAACGGGAAAACGCTTTAATTAATGTCCTTCAATACATAACAGGTCCAAAACTTGGGTGAAAGCCCAAAACACTGGCGCTAAACCAACCCAAAACCTAGATACAAACACTGGACAGCGACAACCCAAAACAAAACACGATACTTCACCAAAATGTAACAACCAACAAGCCCGCACAAACACCAGCGGGCAAAACGAACTTAAATAACACCCATCCCAAAACCCCAACAAGGAACAGGTGAAAACAATTAGACAGAAACAAACGAAAAGGAAAAAGGGATCGGTGGCAGCTAATAGACCGGCGACGACGACCGCCGAGCGTCACCCGAGCAGGAAGGGGAGCCACCTTCGGTGGTATTCGTGACAAATCCGTACAACTGGACAGTTATTTTTATTTTGAGAACATATATTTTGTGATGTCCCCACAATATTCTCTCCAGACTTTTCCTACAACCAAATTAAACATTTGGGAACCTTTTAAGGAACATAATAAATGTGCTCCAGAAACGTTCTTGCAACCTCAGGTGAATGTTTTATATAAACATTCTATAATCATCACCATGACTGGACAGTTTTTGTGTTACGAGAACATTTGCCGCGACCTAACGAATGTTCTGGGAACATTTACAAAACCAATTTTGATTTGCTGGGAGTACTCTGACTGTACTGTTGGCCAGGGAGGGTGGGGTGGGGAATGTAGGGGGAGGGTTGATGGAGGTCTTCAGCTCTCAAAGACTCCATTGTCTGACAGGCAGGGTGGCAGAGTGGAGCGATGGCTTCACGTTCAGCGCATGACTCTCTCTGGCTGTGCCCAAAATGGCACACCCATATTCCCTATGTAGTGCATTACTTTTGACCAGAGCCTCAAGTACCCATAGGGCTCTGTTCTAAAGTAGTGCACTATTTGGGGTCTATGGTGACATTTCAGACAAAGACACTCTCTCTCTCAGCAGCCCATCCATGCCCCCTAGCATGGCCTGTCCGTTGGACGGGAGGAATGCAGCAGTAGCTAGCTGTAGGCATCTCTCCCCAGGCAGGTTAAAATGTTGCCATGCCTGTGTTTTCTGAAACTAAGTGGAGAGGCTCTGCACAAAAGTAAAGCTCTCTGAAAACACACACACATACAGACAGGAACCACGTGGCCCTTCTCTCCAACCTTTACTGCTGGTTAGGGACAGGACAGTGTTCCCAGTGTGTGCATGTGTGTGAGTCTATGCATTCTTGTGCTGAACAATGCAATAGATACTGACACACAGACCACTGACTGCATATAGAAAATTACACATCAGCCTTATAGTTTCATATGGCACAACCCACTAAAGAGCGGCAGATGAGTAATGAGAGAGAAAAGGGAATGACTCACGTTAATCTCTAGATCTATGCTCCATATCATCACGCACGTACGCACGCACGCACACACACACACACACACACACACACACACAGAGAGAATACAGACATTAGGAAGAAGGCCAGCATCCCGAAGTCGCCTCTTCACTGTTGACATTGAGACTGGTGTTTTGCAGGTACTATTTAATGAAGCTGCCAGTTGAGGCGTCTGTTTCTCAAACTAGACACGCTAATGTACTTGTCCTCTTGCTCAGTTGTGCACTGCGGCCTCCCACTCCTCTTTCTATTCTGGTTAGAGACAGTTTGCGCTGTTCTGTGAAGGTAGTAGTACACAGCATTGTACGAGATCTTCAGTTTCTCGGCAATTTCTCGCATGGAATAGCCTTTCTTTGTTTCTGGCCAATTTGAGCCTGTAATCGGAACCCACAAATGCTGACGCTCCAGATACTAGTCTAAAAAAGGCCAGTTTTATTGCTTCTTTAATCAGGACAACAGTTTTCAGCTGTGCTAACATAATTGCAAAATGGTTTTCTAATGATCAATTAGCCTTTTAAAATGATAAACTTGGATTAGCTAACACAACTTGCCATTGGAACACAGGAGTGATGGTTGCTGATAATGGTCCTCTGTACGCCTACGTAGATATTCCATAAACAATCAGCCATTTCCAGCTATAATACTCATTTGCAACATTAACAATGTCTACACTGTATTTCTGATCAATTTGATGTTATTTTAACGGACAAAAAAAAAAGTTTTTCTTTCAAAAACAAGGAGATTTCTAAGTGACCCCAAACGTTTGAATGGTAGTGTGTGTGTATTTCTCAGGCAAACAAATCATACTACTCATACACATACAGTACCAGTCAAAAGTTTAGACACACAAACTCTTTCAAGGGTTTTTCTTTATTTTTTTTTACTATTTTCTACATTGTAGAATAATGTGTTTGTGTGTGTGTGTGTGTCTGTGTCTGTGCCAATGTTTGTGTTGCTTCACAGTCCCCGCTGTTCCATAAGGTGTGTTTTTTATCTGTTTTGTTTTTATCTAATTTTACTGCTTACGTCAGTTACTTGATGTGAAATAGAATTCCATGTAATCATTTGGGCTGCAATTTCTGAGGCTGGTAACTCTAATGAATGCATCCTCTGCAGCAATGGTAACTCTGGGTCTTCCTTTCCTGTGGCGGTCCTCATGAGAACCAGTTTCATCATAGCACTTGATGGTTTTTGCGACTGCACTTGAAGATATCGCATTGACTGACCTTCATGTCTTAAAGTAATGATGGGCTGTCGTTTCTCTTTTCTTATTTGAGCTGTTCTTGCCATAATATGGACTTGGTATTTTACCAACCTTTACCTACCTTGTCACAACACAACTGATTAGCTCAAACAAAGGAAATAAATTCAAAATAAATACAAAATAAGGAAATACATTTTAACAAGGCTGTTAATGTTGTAAGACTGAAATAATTCTGTTTTTATGACATTCAAAGCAAATGTGTTTTCGGTTTAACATAATATTGCATTGATGTCCACACAATATACATTTGATCTAATCTTTGAGGTCCTCAGAAAATCAAAAACATTTTGAAAAGTTGCACCTAATATGACCAGAACATTCTCAGCATGCAAAAGAAAACAGATTGGATTAAATCACCATTATATTTTTCATTCATAGGACATTTAACCATACAAGCACTTCCATATTTTTCCAATTCATATATTGATAATCTGCACATGTGGGATTTGAACCTGCATCATTAGTTCCCAAGCGAGGTCTTCTAGCCTCTGGTCCACCAGGGAAGCACTTTCTCATTGTTTGTTTCCAGTATATAACCATGGTAGTGTGGTCATTCAGAAATTGACAACAGTAGAAAAGGTTTCCCAGAGGTGATTTCATATCCTTATTGCAGTTTAGTTGAATAAAAGGGCCTCCCTGTTGGTACTTTAGATAAACACATTTCCCAGAGAAGGGGCCAGGGATGGGCTTCAGGCCACTGTTTAGAGTCAGACCTAGGGCTGTGGCGGTCACAACATTTTGTCAGCCGATGATTGTCAATCAAATGGCTGACGTTCTCACGGTGATTGATTGTTAATTAACATGAACAGATTTAGCATCTCCTGGCTTCCACACATCTACATTATAAAAAGTAAATTTACTATAGCCTACACCATCACAATGAATCCATTATTTATTCAAAAGAAAGATGATATGAAGAAAATGTAGTCTCTTTCAAAAGAACAGAATAGCATGCTCAGAGTTGTCTTTATGTTAGGTCCTGGTGTGGCTATGCCAAATGGCTGTGGGCTATACTAGTTCATTTAGCAGACAAGATTTGCTAAGAATTCCGTTTATATTATTTTATAGTATGAAGAATACAGTTGAACATAACTGAATAAAATAGAAAGTATATTTTCTCCAAATGATTTGAGGGAGTGTGCACATGTGGCTGTTCTGTGTTGAGTGGTTAACAAAGGAACAGGTACTCCTATATGCTTAAAAATTAATTTAGAGTTATTAATGTAACTTTAGTTTTGATACAAACGTTGGGCTATATGTTTTGATTTTGAATACATTTTAAGGCTGCATGATGCCACTCTAATGATGATTTGATAAAAGTCCCATGAAAGGCATGAGTTCTGCTTTGTTTTTTTTGCACAGGCTGCACACACTTCATCAGTCTCGCATATACAATTTGACAAGCACTTGATAATACCTAAAATCCCCCCCCCCCCCCAAAAAAAAAAAAATCCATGCCTGTTGCGGCCAGTGACTGTTGTGTCCTTGGGCTGAATATAAGAATTACAATTCCCTTCTCCGGCTGCGTACTGTGAAGCACCTCTCACGCAGGTGGGTATAACCGCAAATTATTCAAAATGCTATCATTTAGCGGGAAAACACCATTCTCAAAAGTGACCACAAATAAGATTATGCAAATTATGTCATGCTTTTATTATAAAGGTGCAATTTAATGATGAAAATTATCTTCCCCAAATTATTAAAAAATCACGCTGCATGTATACTATCGGCTAGGCTACATGTGTAACGACGTTCTTCTTTTGTTGAAGGAGAGTCGGACCGAAATGCAGCGTGTAAGTTACTCATGTTTATTATAAAGACAAACGAACGAACTATACACGAATAACTATAAATACAAAAAAACAACAAACAGAACGTGAAACTTATTACAGCCTGACTGGTGCACACTACACAGAGACAGGAACAATCACCCACGAAATACAAGGCGAAAACCAGGCTACCTAAATACGGTTCCCAATCAGTGACAACGAGAATCACCTGACTCAGGCAGCCAACCTATTTAACCTGTTGATGCTCTGGGGGCGCTATTTCATTTTTGGATGAAAAACGTTCCCGTTTTAAACAAGATATTTTGTCACAAAAAGATGCTCGACTATGCATATAATTGATAGCATTCGAAAGAAAACACTCTGACGTGTCCAGAACTACCAAGATATTTTCTGTGCGTGCCCTAGAACGTGAGCTTCAGGCAAAACCAAGATGAGACGGCATCCAGGAAATGAGCAGGATTTTTGAGGCTCTGTTTTCCATTGTCTCCTTATATGGCTGTGAATGCGAGAGGAATGAGCCTGCCCTTTCTGTCGTTTCCCCAAGGTGTCTGCAGCATTGTGACGTATTTGTAGGCAGATCATTGGAAGATTGACCAAAAGAGACCACATTTACCAGGTGTCCGCCCGGTGTCCTGCGCCGAAATTGGTGCGCAAAAAGTCACCTGCCAGTATTTTTCCATGGGATACAGAGAGGAAAGCAAGCTTCCACGAACTGCATATCAATGAAGAGATATGTGAAAAAACACCTTGAGGATTGATTCCAAACAACGTTTGCCATGTTTCGGTCGATATTATGTAGTTAATCCGGAAAAGTTTTACGTTGTAGGTGACTGAATTTTCGGTTCGTTTCGGTAGCCAGACGCAATGTAGAAAACGGAACGATTTCTCCTACACACAGACGCTTTCAGGAAAAACTGCGCATTTGGTATGTAACTGAGAGTCTCCTCATTGAAAACATCAGAAGCTCTTCAAAGGTAAATGATTTTATTTATTTGGTAATCTGGTTTTTGTGAAAATGTTGCGTGCTAAATGCTACTCAAAATGCTATGCTAGCTTTGCATACTCTTACACAAATTAGTCAATTTCTATGGTTCAAAAGCATATTTTGAAAATCTGAGATGACAGTGTTGTTAAGAAAAGGCTAAACTTGAGAGCAGACGCATTATTTTCATTTTATTTGCGATTTTCAGAAATCGTTAACGTTGCGTTATGCTAATGAGCCTGAGGCTTTAGTCACAAACCCGGATCCGGGATGGGGAGTTTCAAGAAGTTAACACACACACACACACCCCTAATCAACTACAATCCCAAACACTACAAACCCCAATACGAAAATACAATACATAATAACCCCATGTCACACCCTGTTCTGACTAACTAATAAACTAAAACACAAAATACTAAGACCAAGGCGTGACAGAACCCCCCCCTAAGGTGCGGAATCCCGAACGCACCTCAAAACCATAGGGAGGGTCCGGGTGGGCGTCTGTCCATGGTGGCGGTTCCGGCTCCGGACGTGGACCCCACTTCATAATTGTCATTCGCGTCCATGGATAATCCACCCTAACCGCCGACCATGGCCGAATAGTCCTCACCCAGAACCCTACATAATAGAGGAGCAGCTCGTGACTGAGGGGCAGCTCGGGACTGAGGCAGCTCGGGACTGATGGGCAGCTCGGGACTGAGGGGCAGCTCGGGACTGAGGGGCAGCTCGGGACTGAGGGGCAGCTCAGCACTGAGGGGCAGCTCAGCACTGAGAGGCAGCCCAGCACTGAGATGAAGCCCAGTACCGAGATGAAGCCCAGCCAGGCAGTTGAATCCGGCAGATCCAGGCTGACTGGCGGATCCTGGCTGACTGGCGGATCCTGGCTGACTGGCGGATCCTGGCTGACTGGCGGATCCTGGCCGACTGGCGGATCCTGGCCGACTGGCGGATCCTGGCCGACTGGCGGATCCTGGCCGACTGGCGGATCCTGGCTGACTGGCAGATCTGACAGATCCTGGCTGACTGAAGGATCTTGGATGACTGGCGGATCCTTGCTGACAAGCAGATCTGGAAGAGTCTGGTTGACTGGCAGATCTGGAAGAGTCTGGTTGACTGGCAGATCTGGAAGAGTCTGGCTGACTGGCAGATCTGGAAGGGTCTGGTTGACTGGCAGATCTGGAAGGGTCTGGTTGACTGGCAGATCTGGAAGAGTCTGGTTGACTGGCAGATCTGGAAGAGTCTGGTTGACTGGCAGATCTGGAAGAGTCTGGTTGACTGGCAGATCTGGAAGAGTCTGGTTGACTGGCAGATCTGGAAGAGTCTGGTTGACTGGCAGATCTGGAAGAGTCTGGCTGACTGGCAGATCTGGAAGAGTCTGGCTGACTGGAAGAGTCTGGCTGACTGGCAGATCTGGAAGAGTCTGGCTGTCTGGCGGATCTGGAAGAGTCTGGCTGACTGGCAGATCTGGAAGAGTCTGGCTGACTGGCAGATCTGGAAGAGTCTGGCTGACTGGCAGATCTGGCTGCTTCATGCTGACTGGCGGCTCTGGCTGCTCCATACTGACTGACAGCTCTGGCGGCTTCATTGAGACTGGTAGCTCCTTGCAGACTGGCAGCTCTATGCAGACTGGCAACTCCATGCAGACTGGCAGCTCTTTGCAGACTGGCAGCTCTGGCTGCTCCATGCAGACTAGCTGCTCCATGCAGACTAGCAGCTCAGGCTGCTCTATACAGACAGGAGGCTCCGGCAGCGCTGTAGAGGAGGAAGGCTCTAGAACCGCTGAACAGGCGGGAGACTCCGACAGCGCAGGAGAGGGAGAAAGCGCTGGCTGCGCTGAACAGGCGAGGCGCACTGAAGGCCTGATGCGTGGTGCTGGCACTGGTGGTATTTGGCCGAGGACACGCACAGGAAGCCTAGTGCGGGGAGCTGCTACTGGAGTGGGGGTGTGGTGTGGAGGTGGTTCTGGATAGACCGGACCGTGCAGGCGCACTGGAGCTCTTGAGCACCGAGGCTGCCCAACCTTACCTGGTTGAATACTCTCGGTTGCCCTGCCAGTGCTGTGAGAAGAAATAGCCCGCACTGGGCTATGTAGGCGAACCGGAGACACCGAGCGCAAGGCTGGTGCCATGTAAACCGGCCCAAGGAGACGCACTTGAGACCGGATGCGTAGAGCCGGCTTCATGGCATTAGGCTCGACGCTCAATCTAGCCCGGCCGATACATGGAGCCGCACCGGGCTATGCACCCGCACTGGGGACACCGTGCGCACCACTGCATAACACGGTGCCTGCCCGGTCTCTCTAGCCCCCCGGTAAGCACAGGGAGATTGCGCAGGTCTCCTACCTGACGCAGCCATACTCCCTGATAGCCCCCCCAAAAAACATTTTGGGGCTGCTTTTCGGGCTTCCTTGCCAACCGTGTTCCCTCGTATCATCGGCTCCTATCTCCGGCTGCCTCTGCTCTCCTTAGTGCCTCCACCTGTTGCCATGGGAGGCGATTTCTTCCGGCCAATATCTCCTCCCAAGTGTAGCAACCTTTACCATCCAGCACGTCTTCCCATGTCCATTCTTCGAATAATTCCTCCTCCCTTTGCTGCTCCAGCTGTCGCTGCCTGTTAACACGCTGCTCCTGTTTGCGCTGCTCCTGCCTGTTGACACGCTGCTCGGTCCGAGTGTGGTGGGTGATTCTGTAACAACGTTCTTCTTTTGTTGAAGGAGAGTCGGACCGAAATGCAGCGTGTAAGTTACTCATGTTTATTCTATACACGAATAACTATAAATACAAAAAAACAACAAACAGAACGTGAAACCTATTACAGCCTGACTGGTGCACACTACACAGAGACAGGAACAATCACCCACGAAATACAAGGCGAAAACCAGGCTACCTAAATACGGTTCCCAATCAGCGACAACGAGAATCACCTGACTCTGATTGAGAACCGCCTCAGGCAGCCAACCTATTTAACACACACACACACCCCTAATCAACTACAATCCCAAACACTACAAACCCCAATACGAAAATACAATACATAATAACCCCATGTCACACCCTGGTCTGACTAACTAATAAACTAAAACACAAAATACTAAGACCAAGGCGTGACAACATGAGGTGTGCGACTATGATTTGAAAAAAGGCATGCTCTGTTTCTTGCCTTACTGCTTATAAGCTGGGCGTCATTCAGTTATAATATATATAATTTACAAGTGATAGGCTAATATTGTCACACATCAGACTATTTTTGATTTAATCTTGTCTACATATACTAAGTGATATATGTGTGATTTTTATTTTATATACATGTGACAACTATCATGCACCTTTCTCAAAAAAGGGGAAGGGGAAGAAACACATGTCATCTACGCACTTAAATAGCGAATAGAGGACACTTTTCCCATGGTTAATTTTCATGCCAGCCAGGTAGACTATACCCCGTTGTAAAGTAGGACCGTTGATAAATAAATATAGTAGGCGTAGCCTATAGAAAGCTGATGGGAGCCTTCTCTTTTTAATAGAGGCCATCAAAACTCTATTTTCTCATGCAATTGCATAGCCTATAGAAATATTGTGCAGCATGAGCTCATTAGAGGGACGATAGAGTGCTGAGTACCAGGCAGTTTGGTAGGCTACTAATAATCATCAGCAGCATCAGAACTTTGAGAATCCTAATTACCATGACTCAATAGCTACGTGGAATTTGAATGCCTTCTGACTTGTGACCCCTGATGTGGCGATAGTACGGTCACGGTATGTCACGTTGGTATGAATGGGTTCGGGAGACAGGCGCAGAAATGCGTAACATGTTTATTTTATTTCTTACCCAAATTACGGCGTGCCATGTAAAGGCATGGGGACGAAGACCAAACGAAAACTACACAAAACACAGGGTAGAAACCCAAAGCAAAAGAGCGAGAAGTACTTGGAATAAATAACACAAGTGCCCAATAATTAACCCACGGGACGAGACCCGTAATCATCTGCACAATCCACAATGGCACAAAAGCCAAAACACACAGCACAGGTACTCACGTGCATCAACGGACATAGTAATAATAATCAACAGCCCCATGGTGAACAAAGGGCACATATATACAAATACAATCAGTGGGAATAAGGGACAGGTGTGCGCAATGAAAGTTCAAGAGAGATCTGTGACACCGTAAGGGCCCTAGTCAGAGAGAGAGAGAGAGGGAGAGAGAGAGGCACAATCAACACCTGTCTAGTTTACATTAAAATGACTATTGAATTGTGTTTTCTGATGCTGTAGTTATGTAGTGTATGTATGTGTGTGAGCTTGTGTTGGTGTGTGTGTTCCCCCCTCCTTTCCCTCCTTTATCCCAGCCCTCCTCCTCATCCCCTCAGCAACTACCAGTCGTGTAAACAGACAGTGCTCCAGAGGAATGCTGGACTCTGTGACCTCACGCCCTGTGCTGCTACAGTGCAATGGATTCAGCTGTACAAAGGCAGCCCCATGCTGTGCTCTCCAGCCTCGAGCTGCCTCCTCCACCCCGCTGCTGCCCGCCCGCCATCCCAGAGGCCCGTCAAGGCAGATAAAAACACACCTACTTCATCCAACACTGCCGAGACACACATGCAAACATTCACACAAACGCACACGTGCACGCGCAAACACACAAACACACACACACAGGTTTCTTCTTACCCTCACACTATGCCCTGCTAGATGTATAGAAGTAGCCTGTACTGTACCAAGACCAGTAGAAGTACCATAACTACTTTAAAACACGTATAGAAGAAGCCTAATTACTTAAAGAAAATATATATAAATACCCTAACTACTTTAAAACACCTATAGAAGTAGCATAACTACATTAAAACACCTATAGAAGAACCCTAACTACATTAAAACACCTTTTGAAGTACACTAACTACTTTACAACACCTCAATAAGTAGCCTAACTACTTTCAAACACCTATAGAAGTACACTAACTACATTAAAAACATATAGAAGTGCCCTAATTACTTTAAAACACCTGTAGAAGTACCCAAACTATATTAAAACAACTGTAGAAGTAGACAAACTACTTAAAATACCTATAGAAGTACCCAAACTACATTTAAATACCTTTAGAAGTACCGTAACTACATTAAAGCATGTATAGAATTGCCCTAAATACATTAAAACACCTTTAGAAGTACCCTAACTACGTTAAAACCCCTATAGAAGTAACCTAACAACTTTAAAACACCTATTGAAGTAGCTTGTACTGTGCCAAGACCAGTAGAAGTACCATAACAGCTTTAAAACACCTATAGAAGTTCCCTAACTACATTAAAACACCTATAGAAGTAGCATAACTACTTTAAAACACCTGTAGAAGTACACTAACTGCATTAAAACACCTATAGAAGTACCCTAACTACTTTAAAAGACTTATAGAAGTACCCTAACTTCTTCAAAACACCTATAGAAGTATCCCAACTACTTTAAAACACCTGTAGAAGTACACTAACTACATTAAAACACATATAGAAGTACCCTAATTACTTTTAAACACATTTAGAAGTACCCTAACTATATTAAAACACCTGTAGAAGTACCCTAACTACTTTAAATCACCTATAGAAGTTCCCTAACTACATTAAAACACCTATAGAAGTAGCATAACTACATTAAAACACCGTGGAAGTACACTAACTGCATTAAACCACCTATAGAAGAACCCTAACTACATTAAAACACCTTTTGAAGTACACTAACTACTTTACAACACCTAAAGAAGTAGCCTAACTACGTTAAAACACCTATAGAAGTTCCCTAACTACATTAAACACCTACAGAAGTACCCCAACTACTTTAAAACACCTATAGAAGTATGCTAACTACATTAAAATACCTATAGAAGGAGCATAACTACGCTAAAACCAATATAGAAATACCCTCACTACATTAAAACACCTATAGAAGTACCCTAACTACTTTAAAATACCTATAGAAGTACCCTAACTACATTTAAATACCTATAGAAGTACCCTAATTACTTTAAAACACATATAGAAGTACCGTAACTACATTAAAACATGTATAGAAGTTCCCTAACTACATTACATTTACATTTAAGTCATTTAGCAGACGCTCTTATCCAGAGCGACTTACAAGTTAATTTTTACCTTTATTTAACCAGGCAAGTCAGTTAAGAACACATTCTTATTTTCAATTGGGAAAACTGCCTGTTCAGAAGACAGATTTGTACCTTGTCGGCTCGGGGTTTGAACTCACAACCTTAAAACCCCTAAAACTCCTTTAGAAGTACCCTATGTTAAAACCCCTATAGAAGTAACCTAACTACTTTAAAACACCTATAGAAGTAGCCTAACAACTTTAAAACATCCATAGAAGTACCCTAACTACATTAAAACACATATAGAGGTAGCATAACTACATTGAAACACCTGTTGATTTAGCCTAACTACATTAAAACACCTATAGAAGTACCCTAACTATGTTAAAACACCTATAGAAGTAGCATATCTACTTTAAAACACCTATTTAAGTACCGTAATTACATTAAAAATCACATAAGGGTACCCTAAATATATATTTTAAACTATAGAAGTACCCTAAATACATTAAAACATCTATAGAAGTAGCCTAACAACTTTAAAACACCTATAGAAGTAACCCAACTACTTTAAAACACCTGTAGAAGTACACTAACTAAATGAAAACACATATAGAAGTACCCTAATTATTTTAAAACGCATTTAGAAGTACCCTAACTATATTAAAACACCTGTAGAAGTAACCAAACTACTTTAAATCACCTATAGAAGTTCCCTAACTGCATTAAAACACCTGTAGAAGTACACTAACTGCATTAAAACACCTATAGAAGTAGCCTAACAACATTAAAACACCTATTGAAGTCGCCTGTACTGTGCCAAGACCAGTAGAAGTACCATAACAGCTTTAAAACACCTATAGAAGTTCCCTTACTACATTAAAACACCTATAGAAGTAGCATAACTACTTTAAAACACCTGTAGAAGTACACTAACTGCATTAAAACACCTATAGAAGTAGCCTAACAACTTTAAAACACCTATTGAAGTCGCCTGTACTGTGCCAAGACCAGTAGAAGTACCATAACAGCTTTAAAACACCTTTAGAAGAAGCCTAACCATTTTTAAACACATATTGAATAAGCCAAACTACTTTTAAACACCTATGGAAGTATCCTAACTACATTAAAACATCTATAGAAGTACCCTAACTACATTAAAACCCATATAGAAGTAGCATAACTACATTAAAACACTGGTTGATGTAGCCTAACTACATTAAAACACCTATATAAGTACCGTAACTACATTAAAACTCAAATAAGGGTACCCTAAATATATTTTTTAAACTATAGAAGTACCCTAACTGCATTAAAACACCTATAGATGTACCTAACTACATTAAAACATCTATAGAAGTAGCCTAACAACTTTAAAACACCTATAGAATTACCCAAACTATGCTAAAACACATATAGAAGTACCCTAACTACGTTAAAACACTTATAGAAGTACCCCTACTTTAAAACACCTATAGAAGTACCCTAACTACATTAAAATACCTATAGAAGTACCCTAACTACGCTAAAACCCCTATAGAAGTACCCTAACTACATTAAAACACCTATAGATGTACCCTAACTACTTTCAAACACCTATAGAAGTACCCTAACTACATTAAAATACCTATAGAAGTACCCTAACTACATTTAAATACCTATAGAAGTACCCACATTACTTTAAAACACCTATAGAAGTACCGTAACTACATTAAAACATGTATAGAAGTACACTAACTACATTAAAACACCTTTAGAAGTAACCTAACTACTTTTAACAATTTATGAAGTACCCTTACTATGCTAAAACCCCTATAGAAAATATGTACTTATCAATAGACAATGCTTTCTCTCCATGAGTTGGCTTGAGGTGACTGTTCGTTTCATCCGTATACCTTTATAATTCACGTTGTGTGGTATGTTGTTTTTACTTAATGGGGCAAAAAGAAGAATAAGGTCTGATGAGCTTGAGGAGGAAAGGTGAAGATAAGAGAAGTCTTTATAGAGATGGGTGAGAAGAGAGACATTAGAGAGTGCAAGTGTAGAGTTCATTATAAAGTTATAATATTTAGAGGTGTTTGCTGAATGAGAGCTGTGTGTGATTTATTGGAATATCTTGTAATATTATTGTCTTGTTATATTGTTTATTAAAAGAGAGTTTTGTGTCCGAGGGGAGGATTGGACATAGTGGAATGACACTGCCCTCTACTGGTGTTTGGCCCCTGTACAGGTCAATCAATCAATCAAAAATGTATTTATAAAGCCCTTTTTACATCAGCTGATGTCACAGAGTGCTGTACAGAAACCCAGCCTAAAACCCCAAACAGCAAGCAATGCAGATGTAGAAGCACGGTGGCTAGGGAAAACTCCCTAGAATGTCCAGAACCTAGGAAGAAACCTAGAGAGGAACCAGCCTCTGAGGGGTGGCAAGTCCTCTTCTGGCTGTGCCGGGTGGAGATTATAACAGAACATGGCCAAGATGTTCAAATGTTCATAGATGACCAGCAGGGTAAATAATATTAATCACAGTGGTTGTAGAGGGTGCAACAGGTCAGCAGCCTCAGGAGAAATTGTCAGTTGGCTTTTCATAGCCAATCATTCAGAGTTAGAGACTGCAGGTGAGTTAGAGACAGCAGGTGCGGTAGAGAGAGAGCCCAAAACAGCAGATCCGGGACACAGTAGCACATCCAGTGAACAGGTCAGGGTTCCATAGCCGTATAGCTGAGAGGAGAGAGAGAGAGAGAAGAGAGAGAGAAGTCAGAGAGAGAGAGAGAAAATGAGAAGGAACTTACTTAAATTCACACAGGACACCGGATAAGACATGAGAAATACTCCAGATATAACAGACTGACCCTAGCCCACCAACACAAACTATTGCAGCATAAATACTGGAGGCTGAGACAGGAGGGGCCGGAAGACACTGTGGCCCTGTCCGACAATACCCCTGGACAGGGCCAAACGGGCAGGATATAATCCACCCACCTTTCCAAGCACAGCCCCCACACCACTAGAGGGATATCTTCACCCACCAACCTACTGCCCTGAGACAAGGCCGAGTATAGCCCGAAGACCTCCCCCACCCCACGAGCCTGAGGGAGTCCCAAACCCCTGGCAGGAAGATCACATCAGTGACTCAACCCACTCAAGTGACGCACCACTCCTAGGGACTGCATGGAAGAGCACCAGTAAGCCAGTGACTCAGACTTAGAGTCAGAGAATCCCAGTGAGGAGAGGGGAACTGGCTAGACAGAGACAGATCGTTGCTCCAGTGCCTTTCTGTTCACCCTCACACCCCTGGGCCAGCCAGACTACACTGAATCATAGGACCTTCTGAAGAGATGAGTCTTCAATAAAGACTTAAAGGTTGAGACCGAGTCCGCGTCTCTCACATTGATAGGCTGACCATTCCATAAAAATTGAGCTCTATGAGAGAAAGCCCTGCCTCCAGCTGTTTTCTTAGGAATTCTAGGGACTGTAAGGAGGCCTGTGTCTTGTGACCATAGCGCACGTGTAGGTATGTACGGCAGGACCAAATCGGAAAGATAGGTAGGACCAAGCCCATGTAATGCTTTGTAGGTTAGAGGTAAAACCTTGAAATCAGCCCTTGCCTTAACAGGATGCCAGTGTAGAGAGGCTAGCACTGGAGTAATATGATCAAATTTTTGGTTCTAGTCAAGATTCTAGCAGCCATCTTTAGCACTAACTGAAGTTTATTTAGTGCTTTATCTGGGTCGCAGGAAAGTGGAGCATTGCAGTAATTTAATCTAGAAGTGACAAAAGCATGGACAAAGTTTTCTGCATCATTTTTGGACAGAAAGTTTCTGATTTTTGCAATGCTACGTAGATGGAAAAAAATCTGTCCTTGAAATATCCTTGATATGTTTGTTAAAAGAGAGATCAATGTCGAGAGTAACGCCGAGGTCCTTCAAAGTATTATTTGAGATGACTATACAATCATCAAGATTAATTGTCAGATCCAACAGAAAATCTGTTTGTTTCTTGGGATCTAGAACAAGCATGTCTGTTTTGTCCAAGTTTAAAAGTAAAACATTTGACGCCATCCACTTCCTCATGTCTGAAACACAGGCTTCCAGGGAGGGCAATTTTGGGGCTTCACCATGTTATGCAGTGAGAGTTAACATTATTAACAAGAGATAAAATATATAGTGTAAACAATAGTTATCCTAAATCGGAACCTTGAGGAACACCAACATTTACAATTGATTTGCCAGAAGACAAACCATCCACAGAGACAAACTGATATCTTTCCGACAGATACGATCTAAATCAGACAAGAACTTGTCCGTGTAGACCAATTTTGGTTTCAAATCTCTCCAAAATAATGTGGTGATCGATGGTATCAAAAGCAGCACTAAGTTCTAGGAGCGTGAGGACAGATGCAGAGCCTTGGTCTGATGCCATTAAAAGGTTATTAACCACCTTCACGAGTGCAGTCTCAGTGCTATGATGGGGTATAAAACCAGACTGAAGCATTTCGTATACATTATTTGTTTTCAGGAAGACAGTGACTTGCTGCGCAACAGCTTTTTCAAAACATTTGGAGAGGAGTGGGAGATTCAATATAGGCCGATATTTGTTAAATATTTTCTGGGTCAAGGTTTGGCATTTTCACGATAGCCTTTATTACTGCCACTTTTCGTGAGTTTGGTACACATTCGGTGGATAGGGAGCTGTTTATTATGTTCAACATAGGAGGGCCAAGCACAGGAAGCAGCTCTTTCAGTAGTTTAGTTGTAATAGGGTCCAGTATGCAGCTTGAAGGTTTAGAGGCCAAGACTATTTTCATCAATGTGTCAATAAATAAGTATTAAAAAATGTTGAGCGTCTCCCTTGATCCTAGGTCCTGGCAGTGTTGTGCAGATTCAGGACAACTGAGGTTTGGAGAAATACGCAGATTTCAAGAGGAGTCCGAAATTTTTGTTTCTAATGATCATTAACTTTTCGTTAAAGAAGATCATGAATTTATCACTGCTGAAGTGAAAGCCATCCTATCTAGGAATCTTTGGGTTGTCCGAGAATATATAGCATGGCTTTTGATGATCCTTGGTTGGGGTCTGAGCAGATTATTTGTTGCGATTGCAAAAGTTATAAAATGGTGGTCCGATAGTCCAGGATGAAAAACATGAAGATCCACAATATTTATTCCACGGGACAAAACCAGGTCCAGAGTATGACTGTGGCAGGGAGTAGGTTTGTAAGCATGTTGGACAAAACCCAATGAGTCGATGATGGGCTCCGAAAGCCTTTTGGAGTGGGTCTGTGGACTTTTCCATGTGAATATTAAAGTCACTGAAAATGGGAATATTATCTGCCATGACTACAAGGTTCAATAGGAATTCAGGGAACTCAGTGAGGAACGCTGTATATGGCCCAGGAGACCTGTAAACAGTGCTATAAAAAGTTATTGATTAGGCTGCACATAATTCATCACTAGAAGCTCAAAAGATAAAAATGCAGTCATTTTGTTTTGTAAATTGAAATTTTCTATCGTAAATGTTAGCAACACCTCCGCCTTTGCGGGATGTGCGGGGGAAATGGTCACTAGTGCAGCCAGGAGGAAAGGCCTCATTTAACACAGTAAATTAATCAGGCTTAAGTCATGTTTCAGTCAGGCCAATCACATCAAGAATATGATCAGTGATTCGTTAATTGACTATAACTGCCTTGGAGGTGAGGGATCTTATATTAAGTAGCCCTATTTTGAGATGTGAGATATCACAATCTCTTTCAATAATGACAGGAATGGAGGAGGTATTTTTCCAGAGATTGCTAAAGCGAACACCGCCCTGTTTAGTTTTACCCAACCTAGATCGAGGCACAGACACAATCTCACTGGTGATAGCTGAGCTGACTACACTGACTGTGCTAGTGGCAGACTCCACTGAGCTGGCAGGCTGGCTAACAGCCCGCTGCCTGCCTGCACCGTGTCTCATTGTGGAGCTAGAGGAGTTAGAGCCCTGTCTATGTTCATAGATAAGATGAGAGCACTCCTCCAGCTAGGATGGAGACCGTCACTCCTCAGCAGGCCAGGCTTGGTCCTGTTTGTGGGTGAGTCCCAGAAAGAGGGCCAATTATCTACAAATTCTATATTTTGGGAGGGGCAGAAAACAATTTCAACCAGTGATTCAGTTGTGAGACTGCTGTAGAGCTCCTCACTCCCCGTAACTGGGAGGGGGCCAGAGACAATTACTCGATGCCGACACATCTTTCTAGCTGATTTACACGCTGAAACTATGTTGCACTTGGTGACCTCTGACTGTTTCATCCTAACATCGTTGGTACCGACGTGGATAACAATATCCCTATGTTCTCTACACTCTACAGTTTTAACTTTAGCCAGCACCAGCTTCAGATTATCCTTAACGTCGGTAGCCCTACCCCCTGGTAAACAGTGTATGATCGCTGAGTGATTATTTTTAAATCTAATACTACGGGTAATGGAGTCGCCAATGACTAGGGTGATCAATTGGTCAGTTATAATTGTGGGAGGCTTCGGCGTCTCAGACCCCGTAATGGGTGGAAGAGAGACCAGAGAAGACTCTGACTCGTTGCTTAATGGGGAGAACCGTTGAAAGTTTCTGTTTGCTGAATGAGCGACACCGGTTGAGCATTCCTACAGCATTTTCTTCCAGAAGCCATGACAAAATTGTCCGGCTGCGGGGACTGTGCCAGGGGATTTATACTACTATCTGTACTTATTGGTGGCACAGACGCTGTTTCATCCTTTCCTACACTTAAATGACCCTTGCTTAACGATTGCGTCTGAAGCTGGGTTTGCAGCATGGCTATCCTTGCTATAAGGTGATCGTTCTCCTGTATATTATGAGTACAGCGACTGCAATTAGATGGCATAAAGTTAATGTTACTACTTAGCTTCGGCTGTTGGAGATCGTGTAGAACCATAAAGCGTCCTGGGTAAAAAAGTTGAATGAAAAAAGTAGAGCGAGGGAAAAATACAACATAAAATGGTAATTAAAAAGTAAAAACCGTGAAGTTGGCAGGTAGCAGAGAAACGTTAGCAACAAACCGCACAGCAGCACAAAAACAAGTCTTAAAGTTGTGACTGGAATGAGGAGAGAGACGGGGAGGGGGAGACAGATGGGGGGAGGCACGGAGACAAAGGGAGATAGAGAGAGATGGGGAGGATGGAGACGGGTAGGAGAGAGAGACTGGGAGGGAGATGGGGATAGAGAGAGAGAGACGGGAGTGGAGGGAGATGGGGAGGGAGAGAGAGAGACGGGAGGGAGAGAAACAGGGAGGGGAGAAACAAGGAGAGGGAGACCGGGACGGATGGAGAGAGATGGGGAGGCAGAGAAAAAGTTTTAGCTTAGTGACCTTTCCTTTTCTGCATACTGCATTCCTTCTCTAAATTGATTATAATGTTAGGAGTTCAAACACCTCTCTGTCTGTTTGGCACACAAAGACGCTGACACTCACAAACTGCTAGACATAATCACAAACACACACAATCACACTTACCCCTGTGTCTGAGCAGGGAGAGAGTTCTGTCTGGTGCCATAGCAACCAATGCGGATATTCATCAGGAGGAAAGAGAAAGAGAGAGAAAAAGGAATTGGCAACGACAGAATGACAGGAACCTAATGAGTTAGAGAGGTGAGGAAGAAACAGAGAGAAAGACTAACAAAGACACACACACACACAGGAACGAGATGAAATGAAGAAATTGAGGGCATCTTAGGACACAGAGAAAGAGTGATAGAGCGAATGAGAGAGAGGCAGAGAGAGATGGGGAGAGAGGCAGAAAAAGAGAGAGAGAGAGAGGGCGGACCGAAGAGTAAGAGGAAACACAGAGATGAAAGAGCGACAGCGACAAAGGGAGGAAGGGAGGGAAAGAAACAGAGAGAGATAGAGAGGCTGCTCAGTCTCTCCTAGACACAGATTGTTTTTCCGTCCTCATGGCTGTGCTGTGCAGTAAACTACAGGCTACTGTGAACTCAGACACTGCATTATTAGTCTCACTCAGGCCTCGTTGTCCGCCATGACTGGGGGGTCTACTGCACCCTAATATACTGTACCTCTAGCCCCACTATTAGACTAGGGTAGGGTCTGACAATCAGACACTGCAGCAGCACTCTCAGTGTGCTTCACCCAGACCAGGTTCCATTTTCATAGAGTGTCTCAGACTATGAGTGCTGATCTAGGATCTGGTCCCCCTGTCCCATATAATCTTGTTTATTATAATCTGAAAGGGATTCCTGATCCCACATGTATATATCCTACATGCATCTATTGTAGTCTATCCATGAGAGACTAACACTACATCAACTGCACAATGTGGTCTGAGCAGTAATCTAAACCAGCTAGCCTTGCAACAAACAGACATGATACTATAGATATGCTTACAGTTGTGTTATTCTTGATTATGTAGTCCTATGCTTGAATCTGTTCTTCTGATTGTGTAAAATTCCCCTCTGGACCACCCTGTATCACCCATGGAATTATATATTACAACTCTAAAATTGACATAGGTGTCCTAGTAACATACATGAAAATCCATCCATCTGGGAAAGGAAGTCTTTATAGAGAAGGGAGGGATGAGACGTTTGAGTGCAGGTGAAGAGTTCATTCTAAAGTTATGATATTTAGAGGTGTTTGCTGAATGAGAGCTATATGTGATCTTTTGGAATATCTTAAAAGCGAGCTATATGTCTGAGGGGAGGATAGGACATAGTGAAAAGACACTGCCCTCTACTGGAGTTTGGCCCCTGAACATGTGAGAGGAGCGAGATGGGGAGGGGGAGACAGTTGGGAGAGGCAAAGAGACAGGGGAAAAAGAGGGAGGCTGGCAGGGAGATGGGAGGTAGACATAAAATGTAACTCACCACCTGGATTAGGTTTTATGTAGCAAAATGTGAAATGGTGTTTTTTACATTGGATAAAAGTAGAGACTCCGAGGGACAAAATGGTATGACATACACTGCATTTTTGAGGAGCAATGGGAAAGTTATTCTGCTTTGAAAGTTGATCAACTTGTAAACTCACTTTGGAGAAAATGGCCTTTGAATGTTTTGGTATCTAGTGAAGAGCTCCTCTTTATCTAAACCCATTCAGCAACGTTCACACCCTCTTAACTTCATGCAACGAGCAATCACGGATCCGGGATCCTATTTATAGCCTCAAGCTCATTAGCATAACGCAACGTTAACTATTCATGAGAATCGCAAATGAAATGAAATAAATATATTTGCTCTCAAGCTTAGACTTTTGTTAACAACACTGTCATCTCAGATTTTCAAAATATGCTTTTCAACCATAGCTAAACAAGCATTTGTGTAAGAGTATTGATAGCTAGCGTAGCATTTAGCATAGCATTTAGCGGGCAACATTTTCACAAAAAACAGAAAAGCATTCAAATAAAATCATTTACCTTTGAAGAACTTCGGATGTTTTCAATGAGGAGACTCTCAGTTAGATAGCAAATGCTCAGTTTTTCCTGAAAGATTCTTTGTGTAGGAGAAATCGCTCCGTTTTGTACATCACTTTTGGCTACCAAAAAAAACAGAAAATTCAGTCACCAAAACGCCAAACTTTTTTCCAAATTAACTCCATAATATCGACTGAAAAATGGCAAACGTTGTTTAGAATCAATCCTCAAGTTGTTTTTCACATATCTCTTCATTGATATATCGTTCGTGGAAGTCTGCTTTCTTCTCTGAATTACATGGAAAAATACTTGCAGCTGAGGTTTTTATGCACCAATTTTGACGCAGGACACCGGACGGACACCTGGTAAATGTGGTCTCTTTTGGTCAATCTTCCAATGATATGCCTACAAATACGTCACAATGCTGCAGACACCTTGGGGAAATGGCAGAAATTGTGGGCTCATTCCTGGCGTATTCACAGCCATATAAGGAGACATTGGAAAACAGCGCTTCAAAAATTTTGCTCATTTCCTGTTTGAAATTTCATCTTGGTTTCGCCTGTAGCATCAGTTCTGTGGCACTCACAGATAATATCTTTGCAGTTTTGGAAACGTCAGAGTGTTTTCTTTCCAAAGCTGTCAATTATATGCATAGTTGAGCATATTTTCGTGACAAAATATCTTGTTTAAAACGGGAACGTTTTTTTATCCAAAAATGAAATACTGCCCCTAGAGTTCAAAGAGGTTAAGCTTTAGTTCCACCCATCTCGTTTCGCTCTTAGAGCGTTCAGAGTGCCAGTGATTTGTTTACCTATGGATAACATGAAAACAGCCTAACCAGCTCTACTGACAACAATTTCATTACAATTTTTTTGCAGATGTCTACTGACACCGGTTGTATACTTTAGCTTAAGACATATAGCTAGCTAGGTAAACAATGAACCTAGCTTAGTAAACTACGTGTAAGATCACACACGTCACGTAACGTTAGCTAACGAGCCAGCCAGCTAACGTTAGCTCGGTAAACAACAGTGAACGTAGCGCCAAATCATTTCGTTAATGCCCTGCATGAATCTGCTGGGAGCTAACCAAACATGTTTAATGATAGCTAGCTAACATTAGGCTCTAACAGGCAAAGAAAACGGCTCTGGGATACAAATAATAATGTCATACACATAACTTTAGCGAGGGAGCCAGCCAGCTAACACTTGAGCTTGAAATGAAACCACTCTCTGTCAAAATTAGAAAAGTGTAATATCTGAATATGTAGCTAGCTAGACTATCTTCATCTATCTTCATGCATAATGGTGCATCTCCATCCTCACAGATGCCCTTAGTTTGAAGATGTAATCCGGAGACAGTTGTTCTCTCTATCTCTTTAGCTATCATAGCTATTTAGCTTCTCTGATTCCACTGATTGCAAAACTTGATCTTCCAGAAAGTGGAGAGAAACAAGTATGCAGCTCCACTACACAATACATAAAAAAAGCTGCATTCGGCAGGATTACCAACACAGACTGAGCGGCTCAAATAGACAGAAGCCTTCTATAGACCAATCCGAACTCTTCTCTCGGCACGTCCAGCAAACACTCATTATCTCAGCCAATCATGGCTAGTGGGAATGTTGCTGACTTTTTCTGTGGCTTAACCAATAAGGCTCATAATTGAACAATTTTATTCGTATTTACAGATGGCAGATGACAGATGGCAAAGTTCATGTTCCAGAAGGCATTTCTGCCAAAAAAAAAAACACATTTTGATAACAAACTGTTTTTTTTAATGTTCAAATGGCTCTCCTTCGAAGTCGTGACTTGCGACATATGCCTAGTTTCCTGAAATGGGTCACACACTGTGAAGATGCATTGTTTAACACATGCTGTGTTAAACAATGCATCTTCACAGTATGTTTAGCTAGCTAGCCAGGCAGTTTTAGTGGAATTATTCCTCGTAATTTGTTTTCATTAGCCACATCAACACTACCTATCAGAAGACACTACTATGACAACACCTAGTGTAGCCTCTAACCTCCCCACTTTGTCTTGTGCTCTGTAGGTGGCTGAGTCAACGTTTGTCTTATTAATGAGGACACGGAGATGGTCTATGTTCAGTGGTCTTTATGGTAAGTGTTCTCTCTCTGTTTTTCCTTACAGGCCGTGTGTATTGTAATTAGGGTTACAAAAGGAGGGTATATTACAGGAAAATGTCAAAGTTTACCAGTAAACTACCAGAATTGTGGTAACTTTCAAGAATTTTCTGGGATTTATCACAAGACATCTCGTGATCTTTTTGGGTACTTCAGATTATCACAGGTGTCTGTAATTAACTCTGGCCCTCTATGTGGCCTTATCACATGTATAATATATAAGATAATGCAATAAAACTACACAAAGAATAGATTAACAAAGTTGTAAAACATTATCCTAAATATAACCCATCACTTAGTGAATGTTATTGCTGTTTAATATGAGGGCTTCAGCATGAAATATCCTATATATTTGTATACACTTTGTTAACGGTTATGTCAGTATGTCTTTTTTGTAAATGTTCTGATGCCAAACTGGTGGCAGTTGTGAAAAAAGTCAAGAGTTTGAAAAGTTACAGAGTTCATTGAAAAGAATGCCATTGTTGATTGGATGATTTTCTCATTAATGATGCTATTTTATTTTTCAACCGCATGGTCTATCCACTAGAAACTCATGAACAATATGGACACTGTTGGGGAATAATCAGAATTAGTTGGCTAACATAGATAAGATGTTTTATATTCATTATATGCTTGTGAGTTACTTCTCATCAGAATATTTATTTTTGTCTAATACTGTTCGCCATTTGCAGTCATCTGTTCTCTGTCAGGACTAAGTTACTTGGGCCGCAGAGAGGGGAGAGGTCAAGCGTGTATCTCTGTGTCTCTGTGATCTTGTCAAGGAGGGGGCATTTGATATATGCCTGTTGATAGGTTTTGTTTTATGGTTCTGAGAGCGAGAAAATAACATGCTGTAAAGGATCTCAGTTGCAATGTGTAAGGACTCTCAAAGAATTCATTTATAGACACTGAATTGATCTGAGAGTCACAGGGTTATGATGGAGCTCATATAATAAAAGATGGACTTTATGATAACTCTGACTTGTGTGTGGTTTGCTCTCATGATTTGTAAATACAGGAAATTTCCACGACAACACATAGACAATGTACAAAAAGAAATCGTTTATATAAATCAAAATATTTGTTTAAGCTATTGAAATATAAAATTCCGATTCTATTGTAAGATTGCCAAAGATTAATTACCAAAATGAACGCAAATTCCAGTAACTTGAACGCAAATTACCACTGGTATTGCAACCCTAATTGTTCCCTAACAATTCTGGTCTGCAGGTGGCAGTCACACCCCCAATTCCTGCCGCTGTGACCTGTTTTAGTGTTGCATTCAGCACAACCAGCAGGTGTTGAACAATATCTCATCAGTTTCTATATCCCCCCATCCCCCTATCCCTACTCTACACATGATGCAGCATAATGTTGGATGCTCGAGACAAATGGCAAATGAAATAACAAATGGCAAAAGGGAGCGGTTTTATGGCACACACATGCATACGTGCATAAGCATGTACATTCAGGTGCTATGAATCATGCCATCCCCCTTCAGTCAGACAACCAGGGCTCTGAGTCACCTCACCATACAGGCCACACTGCAGCGTCAGAAGTATGTGTCTGTATGTGTCTGTATGTGTGCATTCGGAAAGTATTCAGACCCCTTCCCCTTTTCCACATTTTGTTACTTTACAGCCTTATTCTAAAATTGACTAAATACAAAAATGTTCCTCATCAATCTACACACCCCATAATGACAACGTGAAAACAGGTTTGTACAAATTTATAAAAAATTTAACACAGAAATCCCTTATTTACATAAGTAGTATTGCTATGAGACTCAAAATTGAGCTCAGGTGATTTGGAAAGGCACACACCTGTCTATATAAGGTCCCACAGTTGACAGTGCATGTCAAAAAAAAAACAATCAATGAGGTCAAAGGAATTGTCCGAAGAGGTTCGATACAGGATTGTGTTGAGGCACTGATCAGGGGAAGGGTACCAAAACATTTCTGCAGAATTGAAAGTCCCCAAGACCACAGTGGCCTTCATCATTCTTAATTGTAAGAATTTTGGAACCACCAAGACTCTTCCTAGAGCTGGCAGCCCGACCAAATTGGGGAGAAGTGCATTGGTCAGGGAGGTGACCAATAACCCGATGGTCACTCTGACAAAGCTCCAGAGTTCCTCTGTGGAGATGGGAGAACCTTTTAGAAGGACAACCATCTCTGCAACACTCCGCCAATCAGGCCTTTATGGTGGAGTGGCCAGACAGAAGCCACTCCATAGTAAAAGGAACATGACAGCTTGCCTGGAGTTTGCCTAAAGGCATCTAAAGGACTCTCGAACCATGAGGAACTAGATCATCTGGTCTGATGAAACTAATATTGAACTCTTTGGCCTGAATGCCAAGTGTCAGGAAACCTGGCACCATCCCTATGGTGAAGCATGTTGGTGGCAGCATCATTCTGTGGGGTTGTTCTTCAGTGGCAGGGACTGAGAGACTAGTCAGGATTGAGGGAAAGATGAAGGGACAAAATGCAGAGAGATCCTTGATGAAAACCTGCTCCAGAGCGCTCAGGACCCCAAACTGGGGCGAAGGTTCACCTTCCAACAGGACAATGACCACAAGCACACAGCCAACGCAGGATTGGCTTCAGGACAAAACAAATGAAATCAAAGTTGATTTTGTCACGTGCGCCGAATACAACAGGTGTAGACCTTACAGGGAAATGCTTACTTACAGGCTAACCAATAGTGCAAAAAGGTTATAGGTGAACAATAGGTAAGTAAAGAATTAAAACAACAGTAAAAAGACAGGCCATATACAGTAGCGAGGCTATAAAAGTAGCGAGGCTACATACAGACAACGGTTAGTCAGGCTGATTGAGGTAGTATATACATGTAGATATGGTTAAAGTGACTAGAAATATACAATGAACAGAGAGTAAAAGTAGCGTAAAAGAGGGGTTGGCGGGTGGTGGGTGCTGATAGCCCAGTTAGCCAATGTGCGGGAGCACTGGTTGGCCAGCCCAATTGAGGTAGTATGTACATGAATGTATAGTTAAAGTGACTATGCATATGTAATAAACAGAGATTAGGAGGAGCGTAAAAAATAGGGGTTGGGGGGGGCACACAATGCAAGTAGTCCGGGTAGCAATTTGATTACCTGTTCAGGAGTCTTGAGGCTTGGGGGTAAAAACTGTTGAGAAGCCTTTTTGTCCTAGACTTGGCACTCCGGTTCCTCTTGCCATGCGGTAGTAGAGAGAACAGTCTATGGCTGGGGTGGCTGGGGTCTTTGACAATTTTTAGGGCCTTCCTCAGACACTGCCTGGTGTAGAGGTCCTAGATGGCAGGCAGCTTAGCTCCAGTGATGTACTGGGCTGTACACACTACCCTCTGTAGTGCCTTGGGGACAGAGGCCGAGCAATTGCCATATCAGGTAGTGATGCAACCAGGCAGGATGGTTTCGATGTTGCAGCTGTAGAACCTTTTGAGGATCTCAGGACCCATGCCAAATCTTTTTAGTTTCCTGGGGGGGAATACTATCTTGGTGTGTTTGGACCGTTTTAGTTTGTTGTTGATGTGGACACCAAGGAACTTGAAGCTCTCAACCTGCTCCACTACAGCCCCTTTGATGAGAATGGGGGCATGCTCAGTCCTCCTTTTCCTGTAGTCCACAATCATCTCCTTGGTCTTGGCTACGTTGAGGGATAGGTTGTTATTCTGGCACCACACGGCCAGGTCTCTGACCTCCTCACTATATGCTGTCTCGTCGTTGTCTGTGATCAGGCTATTGTGTCATCTTCAAACTTAATGATGGTGTTGGAGTCATGCCTGGCCATGCAGTCGTGGGTGTACAGGGAGTACAGGAGGGGACTGAGCACGCACCCCTGTGGAGCTCCAGTGTTGAGGATCAGCGTGGCAGATGTGTTGCTACCTACCCTCACCACCTGGGGGCGGCCCGTCAGGAAGTCCAGGATCCAGTTGCAGAGGGAGGTGTTTAGTCCCAGGATCCTTAGCTTAGAGATGAGCTTTGTGGGTACAATAGTGTTGAACGCGGAGCTGTAGTCAATGAATAGCATTCTCACATAAGTGTTCCTTTTGTCTCTGAATGTCTTTAAGTGGCCCAGCCAGAGTCCGGACTTGAACCCGATCGAACATCTATGGAGAGACCTTGAAATAGCTGTGCAGCGACGATCTCCATCCAACCTGACAGAGCTTGAGAGGATCTGCTGAGAAGAATGGGAGAAACTCCCCAAATACAGGTGTGCCAAGCTTATAGAGTCATACCCAAGAAGACTCGAGGTTGTAATCACTGCCAACAGTGCTTCAACAAAGTACCGATTAGAGGGTCTGAAAACTTATTTTAATGTCAGATTATTATACATTTTTTTAAATGGCTAAAATTGATAAAAATCTGTTTTTGCTTTGTCATTATGGGATATTGTGTGTGGATTTATGGAGAAAACAAACAATTTAATCAATTTCAGAATAAGGCTGTAAAGTAACACAATGTGGAAAAGCCAAGAAGCCTGAATACTTCCCGTGTGTGTGTGTGTGTGTGTGTGTGTGTGTGTGTGTGTGTGTGTGTGTGTGTGTGTGTGTGTGTGTGTGTGTGTGTGTGTGTGTGTGTGTGTGTGTGTGTGTGTGTGTGTGTGTGTGTGTGAGTGCGCCAACGATGATGGAACACAGCACCACCCCAGTGATACATACCTTCTGAAGAATGAACAGAGCCTCAAATTTAGATGTGTCTCAAAATGATGACAAAATATGCACAAGTCACTAAAAACTATGTCGGCTCTGAGTGTTAGAGGGAGTGAAGATTTCATGAGACAGATCATGACTCAGACGTATAAAACCACCACTCTCCTCCTCCCCCTTCCTCCTCTTGGCTATGTCAGACCTCAATTGAAGTTAATGTGGGACTGGGAGGGTCTGAGCCAGAGCAATGGTTGGGCCTGTCCTGCCCTGCTGCCTGGAGCTCTCCTTCTCTGGTACAGACAGAGGGGCACAGCCCATCTCGTCAACCAGCCTGCCCTCCCGCACACCCTGCCAGCCAGACCAGCCCTCCCCAAACAGGGAGGACAGCAGCAGCCAATAGCACCTCTCCGCCAGCCAGTGTTAGAGTGGTTCGAGACAGGCATTCAGCCAATCAGATTGCACTGCAGCAAGGAATGCAGCGGCACTAACAAACAAACAGAGAGAGAGAGGGAGCGATAGAGAAAGAACAAATGATGATAGAACGAAAGAGAAAACATATCACACAGACAAAGAAAAACTCTGGTAAAATATGTCGCTGACCTTTTCGTGAAATGCTTACTTACAAGCCCATTAATCAACAATTCAATCTTAATAAAATAGAGTTAAGACAATATTGATGAAATAAATTCAAGTTTTTTAAAAAGTAACACAATAAAATAACAATAACGAGGCTTTTAACAAGGGGCACCGGTACCGAGTCAGTGTGCGGGGGTACAGGTTAGTAATTTAGGTAATTTGTACATGTATGTAGGGATTAAGTGACTTTGCCCCATGGCAAAATGCATTTAATCTATTTTAGAATAAGGCTGTAACGTAAACAAAATGTGGAAAAAGGGAAGGGGTCTGAATTATTTACAAATGCACTGTATATGTATGATCTGGGCCGATTCCGGCTGAGAGTTGGGGCACTCGGCTGAGAGTCAGACTCGGCCGACGTCATGTGGCCTGAGTCTGGACCGCCTTCAGCAGTATTACTTATGGCTACGATGCGGGGAATGAGCTCGGGCCGATTCAGGTGTGAGTCATCTGTCCCAAATGTATTACTTGGGGCTCGGGCAGATTGGGGCTACTCTATGGCAGATGATTACACGAGCTGCTTTATATAGTTAACATTTCATTATTTATTTTTCCATATTTTCTCAATGTTTCTGTGAACAAAAAATAAATGTTACATTTAAATGAAATTCTTTAAGAGTCCTGTGTCGTATTTTAGTATTTTTATACTTTTGTGCAAGGCAATTGATAAGCATGAAAAACTTTGTGGATGGAACTTCACGAGTGGCGCAGCGGTCTAAGACACTGCATCACAGTACAAACTGCGGTTCTACAGATGCTGGTTCGAGACCCGTGCCGGCTGCGACCGGAAGATACATAAGGCGACGCACAATTGGCCCAGGGTCATCCAAGTTAGGGGAGGGTTTGGCCGGCCGGGATGTCCTTGTCCCATCACGCTGTAGTGACTTCTGTGGCGGGCCAGGCGCATGCACACGGCCAGCAGGTGTATGGTGTTTCCTCCATCACAAAATGTATTAATTTGTGGATGGGTATAATTTTTATGTATAAAATGTATAATAGTAATTTTAAAATTACTAAATTGGGTCATTTCATATACAGTTATTTAAATATACATCGGGCCGCATCTGGGGGATTCTGGTACACTGAAACGAGTTGATGTACTCGGGCCGATTCTGGGCAGTCATTCATTTTGATTGCGGGCCGAGTAATTCAAGTCAAACACCCGATTTCGGGCCAATTCTATCAGTTCTGGCCCCCTGGAAGAGGGATTCCTCATTGCTAGCTGGGTAGCTAATACTGAAGATCAATGGAAGAATAGACTTAGCTATAATGTTAGCTAGCCATCTAAAAACTTGTGTAGCTAGATACCGTTATTAGGAAACTAGAGAGTGGCTCGGTTTCAGTTTTGCGTCACAGCTCGGTCCATGGAACATATAGATTTCCAATGAGGACATGTTAAATTTCTCACTTTGAGTTAGACAAGATTGGGATTACAGATCATACAGTCTATCTTTTTCAGTTTCTCCTTCAACAAAAAATTAACTATTAGCCTGTTAGTGTAACGGCGTTCTTCGTTTGTCGAAAGAGAGTCGGACCGAAATGCAGCGTGTTGGTTGCTCATGTTTTTTAATGAATGAATAAACAGAACTATACATGAAATAACTAAATAAATACAAAAACAACAAAACGGAACGTGAAACCTAATTACAGCCTATCTGGTGAAACTACACAGAGACAGGAACAATCACCCACGAAATACAAAGTGAAACCCAGGCTACCTAAATACGGTTCCCAATCAGAGACAACGAGAATCACCTGACTGATTGAGAACCGCCTCAGGCAGCCAAACCTATGCAACACCCCTACTCAGCCACAATCCCAATAACAAAAAACAAAAAACCACTACGAAATACAACAAACATAAATCCATGTCACACCCTGGCCTGACCAACTAATTAACTAAAACACAAAATACTAAGACCAAGGCGTGACAGTTAGCCCTCGTGTAATTTAGTTAGCTTAGCTTCATTCTTTTTCATTACATTAACAACACCTTTCTCACATATTCAAGTGGTCACTGTTTACAATTTAGTGGATTTACTTAAATTATTTTATTGCCCACTCTCTAGTTGTATAGTCAGTATTAGCTACTCTTAGGCCATATCTCCAATATTATTTGGAGTCTCATCACAAAATTATACATGTACAGTGCATTCGGAAAGTATTCAGACGCCTTGTTATTTTATTGTGTAATATTTTCTTAACCCTATTTTCTTAAAACTGCAGTGTTGGTGAAGGACTTTTAAGTAAGCATTTCACGGTTAGGTCTACAATCAATGTATTAGGCACATGTGACAAATAAATATCTATTTGATTTTACATTTTTTAAAATCCTCATCGATCTACACACAATACCCCATAATGACAAGTGAAAACATGTTTTTAGAAATTTTTGCAAATGTATTAAACATTTTAAACAGAAATAACTTATTTATATAAGTATTCAGGCCCTTTGCAAAGTCTGTACAATTTCAGAAGTCCCCTACACATTCATTACCTATAATACATCTGCACTGCTATATTAATTCTAAGTTAATCTATTCTCTCATTTATTTCATTTAATTTACTTTCAGCAATTTGAATTTGTGTTTCAGTATAGTTGTCTAATGTTGGTTGGACATATTATTATGTTTTACGTTACTCCTGAATCACTGAAAAACAGAAAGGAAAACGCTGCACACTGCTGCTCATGCTCCCAGATAATATTTATTTATAATAAGGTTTTGACCCTTAGGTCTTCATCAGACATTCATATCCCAGGTGGGGGTGGAAGGTCCTGTACATAGGGGCAGTACTCAGTGACATCACTTCCTGAAACAGGAGGACAAAAATGTATGTAACATCGGTTCACAATGTTAACATTCAATATATCAACATATATGATCATACACAAGGAATGGGATCAATATACAATATACATACACATGCAGTAATCAATTAGGACATTTATTACATTTTGAAACGATTAAAAACGGTTTCAAGTCAAACTCCTTGTCAAACTCCTTGTCAAACTCCTTGTAAGGCCAAGAGGAAACAGTGTGTTGAGCCTGTGGATCCAGAAAGGCTCAACACACTGTCTCCTCTTGGCCTTGACAAGGTGTTTGACTTGAAACCATTTTATAGTTTCAAAATGTCCAAATTGTTTTTTGTTGTTGTTCTAATTGAATACTGTATGTGTATGTATATAACTGTAAATACTGATCACATTCCTTGTGTATGATCATATATGTTGATACATTGAATGTTAATATTGTGAACCTATGCTATACATTGGTTCATACAGTGACATTCTAGATGATTATGTGCTTCCAACTTTGTGGCAACACCAAGCAATGCTTCTGTAGGTCTGTGATTCCTCCCGTGACCAACCTGCCTTCGGCACTTCTCCTTCATGTCACATCTCTCTCTGACACCATGGTACTGTACTTGTACTCCTGTCTGGCCTTCATCGTTCTTCAGTGAGACAAGGTGTTGGTATTGGGTGTTTGCCCTCGGTCTCATTCATCCGAGGCAGGCCTCTCCAGTGGAACGCTGAGGGGGGAGAGAGGAATAGATGGGAAGGAGAGAAAATTGACATGGTCTTATCTTTAAAAAGTATGAGTACAAATAAAGTTATTCTGGTTGGAAATGGAGTGCTTGTAAAGGAAAATAATGCATTATTAAACCTTCTAAAAAAGACACTGAGGCGCCATTAAGAAATTGATGAGCTGAGGGGAGGATACTCACGTGTAGATTTGACCCCGTATGTCTCCTTGTTGAACATCTCAATGGCATCCCAGCCATTAGCCAAAATGAGAGAGATACAAGGGAATGGTATTTTGTGTGTGTTTCAGTGTGTGTTTAACTGTGTCTGTCACCAAAGTGGCAAACTACAAAGCAAGCTAGATTTACTCAGACTTTAATGAAGCTAACCAGCTTCACTTAGCTTCACATTCCAGGTCAGGATTAATCCGTACTATGACACTGGATATTGCTTGCCTGCCCGCTTGTCAGTAGCTGTAGCAGGCTTGTAACTGCGTTTGCATTATGACCAGTTGAATGCCGAACTCTTCATTGAGACGACGCAGAAACATCAATCAGTGGGTGAGTCGGTGCCACATTTTCATTTGTGCCGAAATCAAAATGAAAGAAAGGTAGTCTTGCAGATCCAGCCGGCTATGGTGTGAAAGAGACTTTTAGAAGTGCCGTTGTTAGCAGTTGATGCTATAACACAGACCCCAAAGCAAATCAGGGGGATAAAAATATATTTATTCAAAGACAACAAATCATAGTTGTTATGCTGGAAAGTAGATGGCAGATGTGTATTCTTACATATCCTCAGTGTTTTCTCCGCTTAACAAAGAGACAGGGTGTAGTTTATGCCCAAGCCTAGCCTGTGGTTGACCGATTAGAATTCCTTGCAATAAAATTGGGACAATGGCCAAATACCAAGTATCCCGTTTTAGGCAAATGTATAGACAATTGTGACCAACGAGAACTTGCTACATGTAGCTATGAGTCCTGGACTGAAATTCCTACACAGGTCCTAAAAAGATGTTGATCTGAAAAACACTAGTTCCATTGCTCTGTCGCCCACTTGACCTCTAGTCCTCTACGTGTATTTATCTTTGAATATTCTTACCCCATCTTTATCTTATTATTTATCATTAATGTAATCTTTGGTGTACTTATCAATGTGCAAACACCTTTTCCCACTCCTATCTGTGGAACAGCTTGTTGCGTTGTGACCATAGCCATATAATCTATAGAAGGGTTTTGGAAACACTAACTCTGGCAATTTAACTGTTAAACTCATGGGTACACTAGCAATGGCTGCCAGTCTTTACTTGAATGGGAACTGCCATCTATGGATTATATGTCTATGGTTGGTTTCGGCCATCAGTTTACCTTTTTGCACATTTCAAAAAACAATCGTTACGACAAATGTACAGTCTGGTGTCAGAGTCGATTTCTCAATCTGCTCTTTGGAGATGTATGAAATCAGAATAAAAAACTCTCCTGGTAACCCTGACTGATTCTACCTTTCCTAATGCATCATTTATCATCTTTGTGACCTCAAATGTATCTCCCAAAGTAAACATCATTATCACCGCACTACAACAACAAACTGATGATCAGTTACAACTTTGGCTATTGTTGCTCTATTTTACGTTGCCACAGTCTTCCATTCACTCTTGCCAAGCTTGCTCAACAGGCCATTAGAATCAACCAACACTTCTGCTTCCATCATGATTCCGTCCAGCTGTTGCTTCTCCAACCATCTCTCAAAACATTCCATCGCCACATCCTTTCTACTCGCCGACATTCCTCTCCCAAAATAGTGGTTTGAACAACGGCTGTGGTCATTACATTTTGTCAGCAGGTGATTGTCAAGCAAATAACTGCCGGTCTCACGGTAATTGACTGTTAACTAACATAAACACATTTAGCATCTCCCGGTTTCCACGCATCGCCTACAAGCCACCGATGCAGACCTTTGGAACATCTACATTTTAAAAAGTCAAATAAATCCATTTAACATAGCCTAAACCATCACCATGTATCCATTATTTATGTTAGACAAGCCTAAAGAAACATGATATGAAGAAAATGCAGTCTTTCAGAAGAACAGAATAGCACACACTGAGTTGTCCTTATGTTAGGTCCTGATCTGGCTATGCCATGTGGCTGTGGGCGTCGCTAGTTCATTTAGCAGACCGGATTTGCTTAGAATTATTTCATAGGATAAAGAATACAATTGAACATAGCTGAATAAAAGCGGTTGTTTTGCCCTGAATACAATAATTATAATTCCCTTCTCCCGGCTGCCAATCACTGTGCTTCCGAAGCACCTCTCACTCACATGGCTCTCTCAGATAATATCTTACTTCTTATTAGCCAATGCCCATCACGTGATAAGGTCCTTCTCACAGGCATCTCAGCTCCAAAAGTAAGCTACATGTGAAGATAGACACATCAGGGAAACAACTGTGGTCGTCCTTCTTATGGAATTTCCGAGGTGAATATTGAAGATTCTTGAAAAACTGTGCACATTTCCTTTCCTCAGACAACAAGATGAGCCTAATCAACAGCAGAAGCACTAGCCTATGGCAATCTATTCCCCATACTACAAAAGTTGACGTATTCTATCCTTCTGTGTGAGAAATAAATATTCATAGCTCTGGGATGCAATAGATTTCAAATTAATACAACCACTCGCATCAAAAACATTTTAACAAGTGATAGGCAAATATTGTCACCCATCAGACTATTCTTAATTTAATATTGTCTTTACATATTCTAAATAATATAGGCCTATGTGTGAAATTAGTTTCGATTTAAAATGGACCATTGTCATGCAACTTTCGGAACAGGGGAAGAAATACATATCACCTAAGCCTGTTTCTGGTCTCAGGTTCAGCAATGGCTGAAAAAGCATAACATTCATTTAAAATTGACCTTTAGAAATAGCATTTTTGGGAGATTTGAATATACCTAGTTAGTCAATCACTAATACTCCCAGTAAAAGTATTTATCTTCAACTCGTAATCTGTGGATTCTATTCGATTAGATAGATTCAAATTGTATGTTAAACATCAGAGCATAGTTGAAAGATATATGGAGCGTAGAAATCATTAAGACGGTGGACAGCAGAGATAGGTGGAATGGCCTGAGGGAAACCGAGGGTTGGGATGTGGAACTGGGAGCGTTGGGCCGGTGGCCAAGAGGTCTCTGGTTCGGGTCCCCGAGTCGACTGGGTCGGGGATCTGTCTAGGTGCCGTTGGGCGGCGAGCTTGAACCTGGTTGCTCCTGTGAGTTGCTCTGGATGGGAACGTCTGTAGATGACTGGAATGTAATATAAATGTTGAGCGGCTTCACTGAAGGTAGATTGTATGTCCAATATCACTGCCACTCAATGTCATATGAGCTCCACTGCGTGGGCATCTGCTCTAACATGACAGCTAAGCTGTCAAATAATAGGACGATGAGACAATGTATAGCTTATGAATTTCGATACCAAGCAAACATGAAAAACCATGACCTAAGCCCAATAGATAAACACAAATTACTCTAATATCCGTTATGGTGGCTAGTTGGCTGGTTGTCTGTATGGCTAGCTAGTGAAAGTGACATCTGGGGTTCACACTTCACAAGCGCAGCCCAAATTTACCGCCACACACAACTTTTCTTGCACGACAGACTAGCTAGATAGAGCAAACAGCTTGGGCCCTTTCCATATGAATTACATTGGTAGAAACAAGACAAAACAACCAACTAGCTAGCTGACTGACTACTTACAATGGAACACTGAGATAATTATACAAAATAATTGAAAACTATGAGAATGCAGGGAAACCACAGGCACAATCTTTACAGCAGATTTTAGGAAAGCTTTCGATAAAGTATGGCTATAATTTATTTATAACTGCCTAGATTGTTTCAACTTTGGAGAATCTCTCATTAAATAGATGAAAGTTATGAATAACACTCCATTATGTACAATTATAATTAATGGTTATTTCTCTGAACATGTTTTATTGTCAAGAGTGTAAAACAAGGTTGCCCTCTGTCACCATACTTATTATGGCCATTGAATTGTTAGCTATAAAAATCTGATCCGATTATGAAATTAAGGGGTTAGAAATTAATGGGTTAGAAACAAAGGTATTATTGTGTGCCGATGATTTAAGCTTTCTTCAACCCTGAACTGTTTTATTGAAGACCTGGATAATTTCTCAAGTTTATCTTTATTGAAACCCAACTATAATAAATGCAATATTACAGATTGGGTCTCTAAAAGAGACAAACTAAATTGCTATGAGGTCTCCCAATTAAATGGGCAGATGGTGCATTTGATGTGCTTGGTGTACACTTTCCGGAAAAGTTTAATGATCTTGCAACTATCAATTTTGGTAGAACAATTAGCAAAATAGACAGGATCTTGAAACTATGGAAAGGGAAACACCTGTCCATCTATGGGGAAATGACCCTAAATAATTCCCTAGTGATACCGCAGGTTGCATACAGCATCTATTCATGATTCTACCGACTCCAAGATAATATTTTTTTTAATAATGTGAGCAAAATTTTTATTTTATTTTATATGGAATGGAAAACCAGATACGGCAAATGAGTTTGGAGGGCTAAAACATTTTAATATCAAGGCATTAAACCTCTTAAAGCTGCTATTATACCGACACTGTATCTAAATCCAGTAGGCTACGAAGATAATTTTTTTTGATATTTTTTGTTATACAGATTAAAACTATCAATTTCCAGTGGATTGACAATAGAACGCTGTTTGAAGAACACTCCTTAAATGAAGCCATGCAGAGTTGGCTACAATTCCAATTTCATCCCCCAGAAGAGGGAGAATATATATATTAAAGCAAATAATATGGCTAAAATCCAATGTACTGATAGTTTCACGGCTCATGCTAAGACCCAGATGCAGACACAGGAGGCAGATAGTACGAGTCTCAGAGTTTATTATAGTTCAAGGGGCAGGCAAAAGGTAAGTCAAGAAAGGCAAAGGGTCATAATCCAAATCAGAGTCAGGCAGGTACAGGACAGCGGGCAAGATCAGGACAGGCAGAAAGGTCCGAACTGGGAAGACTAAGGAAAGCAAAACTAGCGCACAAGAACACGCTGCTTAATCAGCAGCTACTCTTCCTGGGGTCCAGCAAAATTAAGGCAGTTATGTGTGTGTGTGTGTGTGTGTGTGTGTGTGTGTGTGTGTGTGTGTGTGTGTGTGTGTGTGTGTGTGTGTGTGTGTGTGTGTGTGTGTGTGTGTGTGTGTGTGTGTGTGTGTGTGTGTGTGTGTGTGTGCCAATGTTGGTGTTGCTTCACAGTCCCCGCTGTTCCATAAGGTGTGTTTTTATCAGTTTTTTTAAAATCTAATTTCACTGCTTGCGTCAGTTACTTGATGTGGAATAGAGTTCCATGTAGTCATTGCTCTATGTAGTACTGTGTGCCTCCCATAGTCTGTTCTGGACTTGGGCACTATGAAGAGACCTCTCGTGGCATGTCTTGTGGGGTATGCATGGGCGTCCGAGCTGCGTGCCAGTAGTTCAGACAGACAGCTTGGTGCATTCAACATGTCAATACCTCTCATAAATTAAAGTAGTGATGAAGTCAATCTGTCCTCCACTTTCAGCCAGGAGAGGTAAACATGCATATTATTAATATTAGTTATCTGTGTACAGCCACGGGCCAGCAGTGCTGCCCTGTTCTTTTTTGTGGCACCTGACTACACGACTGAACAGTAATCAAGGTGCGACAAAACTAGGGCCTGTAGGACCTGCTTTGTTGATAGTGTTGTTAAGAAGGCAGAGCATTGATTTATTATAGACAGCCTTTTCCCCATCTTAGCTACTTCTGCATCAATATGTTTTGACCATGACAGTTTATAATCTAGGGTTACTCCAAGCAGGGTTACTCCAATCTCAACTTGCTCAATTTCCACATGATTTATTACAAGATTTAGTTATGGTTTAGTGATTGTTTTGTTCCAAATACAATGCTTTTAGTTTTAGAAATATTTAGGGCTAATTTATTCCTTGCCACCCACTCTGAAACAATCTGCAGCTCTTTGTTGAGTGTTGCAGTCATTTCAGTCGCTGTAGTAGCTGACATGTATAGTGTTGAGTCATCCGCTTACATAGACACTCTGGCTTTACTCAAAGTCAGTGGCATGTTGTTAGTAAAAAATAAATAAAATCAAGGGGCCTAAACAGCTACACTGGGGAATTCCTGATTCTAACTGGATTATATTTGAACGGCTTCCATTAAAGAACACCCTCTGTGTCCTGTTAGACAAGTAACTCTTTGTCCACATTATAGCAGGGGGTGTAAAGCCACAACACATACGTTTTTCCAGCAGAAAACTATGATCGATAATGCTAAAAGCTGCACCACTGTAACGCGTTCGTTTGTCGCAAGAAAGTCGGACCGAAATGCAGCGTGGTGGTTACTCATGTCTTTTAATGAAATGAATCGCGGTACATGAAATAACTGAGACAAATACAAAACAACAAAATGGAACGTGAAACCTAATTACAGCCTATCTGGTGAAACTACACAGAGACAGGAACAATCATCCACGAAATACACAGTGAAACCCAGGCTACCTCAATACGGTTCCCCATCAGAGACAACAAGAATCACCTGACTCTGATTGAGAACCGCCTCAGGCAGCCAAACCTAAACTAAACACACCCCTAATCAACCACAATCCCAATGCCTACAAAAACCCCAATACGATAACACAATAACATAAACCCATGTCACACCCTGGCCTGACCAACTAATTAACTAAAACACAAACTTCTAAGACCAAGGCGTGACAACCGCAATCATTTTATCATCGATTTCTCTCAGCCAATCATCTGTTATTTGTGTAGGTGCTGGTTGAGTGTCTTTCCTTATAAGCATGCTGCAATTCTGTTTACTGTGAAATAGCATGTATCTGGTCAAACACCTTTTTTTCCAGAAGTTTACTAAGGGTTGGTAACAGGCTGATTGTTCGGCTATTTGAGCCAGTAAAGGGGGCTTTACTATTCTTGTGTAGCGGAATGGCTTTAGCTACCCTCCAGGCCCGAGGGCCTAAGCTTAAATTGAAGATGTGGCAAATAGGAGTGGCACTATCATCTGCTATTATCCTCAGTAATTTTCCATCCAGATTGTCAGACCCTGGTGGCTTGTCATTGTTGATAGACAACAATAATTATTTCACCTCTTCCACACTGACTTTTCAGAATTCAAAATTACAATTCTTGTCTTTTATAATTTGGTCCGATATACTGGGATGTGTAGTGTCAGCGTTTGTTGCTGGCATGTCATCCCTAAGTTTGCTTATCTTTCCAATGAAAAAGTAATTAAAGTAGTTTGCAATATCAGTGAACTTTGTGATGATTGAGCCATCTGATTCAATGAATGAAAGAGCCGAGTTGGATTTTCTTCCCAAAGATTTTTACTTTCATTCTTTATATAATTTAATTTATAATTTATCTTTTAAAAGCGTACCTAAAGTAAATGGCCTGTTACACAGGCCCAAAATAGAAAACACTCTAAAGTTTCTAAAACAGTTCAAATAATGTATGTGAGTATAACAGAACTGATATGGCAGGCAAAACGCGAGGAAAAAACATTTAAATGGCTGTTAGGCCCAAACCTCCCAGATTGCAGTTCCTATGGCTTCCACTAGATGTCAACAATCTTTAGAAAGAGTTTCAGGCTTGTTTTTGGAAAAATTAGCTATAATTTGTAGTTTTTCTAAGTGGCTCCCATTTTGGCTGTAGTGTTTTCATTTGCGTGGATGAGAGCACGTTCTTTGTTGTTTATCTCCGGTAAAGAAAATAACCATTCTCCGTCTTAAATTGTATTGTTTATTTACGTATTAGGGTACCTGAGGTTTGATTATAAACATTGTTTGACTTGTTTGGAGAAGTTAATTGGTAACATTTGAGATTCATTTTGTATGCATTTTGAAGGAGGGAAACCGGTGGATTATTGAATGAAGCGTGCCAGCTAAACTGAGTTTTTGGGGATATAAAGAAGGAATTTATTGAACAAAAGAACCATTTGTGATGTAGCTGGGACCTTTTGGAGTGCCTTACCCTCTTCAAGGGTAAGGAATTTATTATATCGCTATTTCTGACTTTCGTGGCGCACCTGCCTGGTTGAAAAATGTTTTTCATGCTTTTGTGTGCGTGCGGGTGTTGTCTCAGATAATCGCGTGGTGTGCTTTCACCGTAAAGCCTTTTTGAAATCTGACACAGCGGCTGGATTAACAAGACGTTCAGCTTTATTTTGATGTATGACACTTGTATTTTCATGAAAGTTAAATATTTCTATTTCTGTAATTTGAATTTCAATGCTCTGTAATTTCACCAGATGTTGTCAAATCTATTCCGTTAACGGGATTCGATCCATAAGTGGTTATTAGTAACTTGAACAAGTAGTTTCATAAATGCGTCAAGTGCACCGTCTGGACATTCCTCATTACACACCACAGAGCAGCAAATATTCTTTATATCATCAACATATGAATCACTACAAAACTTCTTGTATCTTATACACCATATTAGGCCCAGCCTTTGGAACTTCGGTTTTCCTAGATATGGCTATTATATTGTGATCCCTACATCCTATGGATTAGGATACTGCTTTAAAGCAAATATCGGCATTGTTAGTAAAGATGTGATCAATACATGTTCATTATTTAATTCCTGCGCTGTTTGTAACTACCCTGGTATGTTGACTGACAACATTATCCATGTTGCAAGCACTAGTTACAGTTTAAAGTTGTTTTTTCCTGACTGGGCAGCTTTAATGCTAAAATCAGCTCTTTAAAATCCACAATCAAATGTTCCGAGCTAGCACTCCTTATGTCATTTGACCTCATATGGACTATGACAGCGTCAGCTCCTGGCATCTGTGGTAGAACAGTCGGAAGCAGCCTTGTTATGTCCTGTACTCGTGCTCCTGGGTAGCACAGGATCTTTGCCTTGGGGACCGAGATGTTTCTTACCATAGAGCTGCTTATGATGACACCTGGTGATGTTGAATGGGCCAGTCTCTCAGGCAGCCTCACAGTCTGGTGAGCTCTGAGGATCTGAACCTGAGGTCTGAGGTAGAAGCCACCGGAGATGGAGACAGAGCTGAAGACGAAGACGCAGGTACATCCGGATCCGACATTGGGAAGCCACCAAGGACGAAGGCACCGGATCCTCTGGATCCAGGGCGGCAAAGCTGTTTCTGGTCTGTGTCGGTTCAACATCTCCACGGAGACCCCCGTTGCCAGAGGATGCCTTCTTCGACTTCCACGGCGAGTGACATACCTCTATGGCTGGTTGGTTGCGTCGAGAAAAGCTCTGTTCTCCAGGGCAGGGGGAGACCCCTTCGGGAATGGAATCCTGCCTAACACCGGCCAGTCGCTGTGGAGAGCTGACACTACGGCGAATCTTCCACCAGACCAGAGCGGTGTCCGGCTACTGGGGTAGAAGAAAAATAAAAAGTAGGTGGGCATAGGTTACCCAATAGCCTATGTAGGTTTGCTACTTGCTTGCTAAGAGTAGCTCCTGTAGTCCTCCGTAAGCAAGCAGTTGCTATATTGAAAGTCAGCGCTGTCCACATTGTCCCGGATCAAAGCAGTAAACACAACTCCTGCAGTACTGGAAAGGTTTAATAGCGGCCTCCATTTGAGACCTCCGAGCCAGCTAGGCTAGCTGGGCTTTCACGTCTCTCTCCCTAAACGGAATCTGAGAGGATTCCAGATTCCAGCAATTTAGCCCAACAGAGCTGCAAGATTCAAAATAAAATAAAAGTATATAAAAACACTGTCAGCTTTTAAACCAAGGTCTTTAATAAGTTCAGTTTTCATTTTCGACAGGTTTCAGTTTCAGCGTTCAACAGCGTTCAACAACAACAAACATACATGGTGCTCTAATGACGTGTGATGACAGACAAGGGGTTTTGTCAAGATAAATTGAAGAATTAATATGGAGTTGGTCCCCCCCTTTTCTGCTATAACAGCTTCCACTCTTCTGGGAAGGCTTTCTACTAGATGTTGGAACATTGTTGTGGGGACCTGCTTCTATTCAGCCACAAGAGCATTAGTGAGGTCAGGCACTGATATTGGGCGATTAAGCCTGGCTCGCAGTCAGCATTCCAATTCATTGGGTTGAGGTCAGGGCTCTGTGCAGGCCAGTCAAGTTCTTCCACACTGGTCTTGACAGACCATTTCTGTATGTACCTAGCTTTGTGCATAGGGGCATTGTCATGCTGAAACAGGAAACTGTTGCCAGAATGTTGGAAGCAAATAATCATCTAGAATGTCATTGTATGCTATAGCATTTCGATTTCCCTTCACTGGAACCAAGGGGCCGAGCACAAACCATGAAAGACAGCCCCAGACCATTATTTCTCCACCAGACTTTACAGTTGTCACCATGCCTTCGGACAGGTAGCATTCTCCTGGCATCCGCCAAACCCAGATGTTAGACTGCCAGATGGTGAAGTGTGATTCATCGCTCCAGAGAATGCATTTCCAGTGCTTCAGAGTCCAATGGTGGTGAGCTTTACACCACTCAAGCTGACTCTTGACATTACGCATGGTGATCTTAGGCTTGTCAGCCATGAAGCTCCCAATGAACATATATTGTGCTGACAATATTGTGCTTCCAGAGACAGTTTGGAACTCGGTAGAGAGTGTTGCAACCGAGAACAGATATTTTTTACACACTACACACTTCAGCACTCGGCAGTCCTATTCTGTGAGCTTGTGTGGCCTATCACTTCGCGGGTGAGCCGCTGTTGCTCTGAGACATTTTCACTTCGCAATAACAGCACTTACAGTTGACCAGGTCAGCTCCAGCAGGGCATAAATTTGACCAACTGAGTTGCTGGAAAGGTGGCATCCTATAACAGTGCCAAGTTGAAAGTCACTGAGCTCTTCAGTAAGGCCATTCTACTGCCAATGTTTGTCTATGGAGATTACATGGCTGTGTGCTTGATTTTATACACCTGTCAGCAACGGGCGTGGCTGAAATAGTCACATCCTCTAACTTGAAAGGGTTTCCACATACTTTTGAATATATACTGTATAATAAAATACAAAAACACAGTCATAGGAAGCACAAGTAAAACATCACAAATCCAGAAAAGTAGTTACATTCCTCCAGAAATAAGTACCCAATCAAACTGTAAACTGCACGAACGGCACCAGAACATTAATATTAAATGTATTTAGATTTTGGTTCAAGCACTATGGTGCTTTAAAACTAAAAGCAGATTTACCTAGCTCGGTGGAGACCCTAGGAACCTCAAGAGTTAACCAATATAAGACATTTAAGTAGGGCCTTGTAAATAAAAAGTGAGTAATGTAGAGATCTTCAGGTCTTCAGCTGAGTCCAGCAAAATGTTTGATACAGAATGCAGTGATGAGTATCAAAACTCTCACATGTAACAAAATTATGGGCACGATGGTAGATGACATCCAAAGGTTTAAGACTAGTAGCAGCTGCACTTTAATAAATAATATCACCATAATCAAGAACATATATAAGGTTGACTGAATAATCTGCTTCCTAATGCTTAGTGCTGTTCAGGTCAGTTGCAGGCCTTTCACTTTATCACATATAGTCGGGTGTTTGCGGATGGGTTATTAGCAATTGTGGGAGGGTGTGGCTGAACAAAGAGCTGACCCTCGCACCACTAATGGCAATATTTGACCAGGCATAGCCCCCCCTCCTCTCAATGAAGGCTTTTTTTGGGGGGACTAAGCGAATGCATTCGCCAAGTAGTCAAGACTAGGGCTGTTACGGTGACCTTATCACCGCCACATCGGCGGTCACGAGTCATGACGGCAATCAAATGCCAAGTGACCGTTTAGTCAAGTGATTAGACTTCTCCAAGCTCTGATGCTGCTGATGATCATTGGTAGCCTACCAAACCTGCTAATTGTCTGGTACTCAGCACTCGATTGTCCCTCTAATCACTCTGAAATCAATGCAAATGTAATCGAAAATCTAATTTAACACTTCATGAGAGCCCATGAGCTTATCTTGCGCCACATTTCTATATGCTTTGCAATTGCGTGAGAAAACAGTGATGGCTTCTATTAAAAATAGTAGGATCCCATCAGCTTTCTATAGGCTAGGCCCACTATATATTTCTTTCTCAACTTTCCTAACATTAAGCACGTTGCTTGCAGTATAGCCTACCTGGCTGGCATGAAAACAAACCAGGGAAAAGTGTTGTCCATTTGCTACATAACTGCATAGATTACATGTACTTTATTTCCCCTGCCCGCTTCTAGACAGGTGCAAGATAATGGTCCATTCTAAATCAAAACAAGTCCACACATTATTTAGTATATGTAAAGACAAGATTAAATCAAGAATAGTCTGATGGTTGAAAACATAATCCTATCACTTGCGAATGAAGTTGAACGTTTACATGCACTTAGGTTGGAGTCACTAAAACTTGTTTTTCAACCACTCCACACATCTATTGTTAACAAACTATAGTTTTGGCAAGTCAGTTAAGACATCTGCTTTCTGCATGACACAAGTCATTTTTCCAACAATTGTTTACAGACAGATTATTTCACTTATAATTCACTATATCACAATTCCAGTGGGTCAGAAGTTTACATACACTAAGTTGCCTGTGCCTTTAAACAGCTTGGGAAATTCAAGAAAAGGATGTCATGGCTTTAGAAGCTTCTGATAGGCTAATTGACAACATTTGAGTCAATTGGAGTTGTGCCTGTGGATGTATTTCAAGGCCTACCTTCAAACTCAGTGCCTCTTTGCTTGACATCCTGGGAAAATCAAAAGAAATCAGCAAAACCTCCACAAGTCTGGTTCATCCTTGGGAGCAATTTCCAAATGCCTGAAGGTACCACATTCATCTGTACAAACAATAATATGCAAGTATAAACACCATGGTACCATGCAGCCGTCATACCGCTCAGGAGGGAGACACGTTCTGTCTCCTAGAGATGAATGTACTTCGGTGCGAAAAGTGCAAATCAGTCCCAGAACAACAGCAAAGAACCTTGTGAAGATGTTGGAGGAAACAGGTGCAAATGTATCTATATCCACAGTAAAACGAGCCCTATATCGACATAACCTGAAAGGCCTCTCAGCAAGAAAGAAGACACTGCTCCAAAACCACCATAAAAAAGCCAGACTACAGTTTGCAACTGCACATGGGGACAAAGACTGTACTTTTTGGAGAAATGTCCTCTGGTCTGATGAAACCAAAATAGAACTGTTTGGCCATAATGACCATTGTTATGTTTGGAGGAAAAAGGGGGAGGCTTGCAAGACAAAGAAACTCATCCCAACCGTGAAGCAAGGGTGTGGCAGCATCATTTTGTGGTGGTGCTTTGCTGCAGGAGGGATTGGTGCACTTCACAAAATAGATGATCTCATAAGGCAGGATATTTATGTGGATATATTGAAGCAACATCTCAAGACATCGGTCAGTAAAGTTAAAGCTTGGTCGCAAATGGATCTTCCAAATGGACAATGACCCCAAGCATACTTCCAAAGTTGTGGAAAAAGTGCATAAGGACAACAAAGTCAAGGTATTGGAGTGGCCATCACAAAGCCCTGACCTCAATCCCATAGAAAATGTGTGGGCAGAACTGAAAAAGTGTGTGAGCAAGGAGGCCGACAAACCGGACTCAGTTACACCAGCTCTGTCAGAAGGAATGGGCCAAAATGCACCCAACTTATTGTGTGACACTTGTGGAAAGCTACCCAAAATGTTTGACCCAAGTTAATCAATTTAAAGTCAATGCTACCAAATACTAATTGGGTGTATGTAAACTTCAGACCCAATGGGAATGTGATGAAAGAAATAAAAGCTGAAATAAATAATTTTCTCTACTATTATTCTGACATTTCACATTCTTAACTTAAAGTGGTGATCTTAACTGACCGAAGGCAGGACATTTTTACTAGGATTAAATGTCAGGAATTGTGAAAAACTGAGTTTAAATGTATTTGGCTAAGGTGTATGTAAACTTCTGACTTCAACAGATGCCGAGCTTAAGGCAAGAAAATAAGCCATAAAAATGCTCCTTTATAATAAAAGCATTTCATGCATAATTGCATTTGCTGTCACTTTTGATCATGGTGTCATCATCCAGCTAAGGGAACATTTGTGGTTATAGCCTACTGCCATGTGCACATTGCTGCGCTTATAATGTGAAGAGATAATAATAGTTAATAGTTTATCGACATTTTAAGCTAACGTTCTGATCTGTTGCTTCAGCCTCATTGCGTATCTTTTTTTTAATGCGGTGGTTGTATTATTTTGGGATCTATCGCACAACTGTCCCAGACTATGTTTGGAATATTTATTTCTCGCACAGAATAGAATACGCCAACTTTTGTATTATGATGGATAGTAGACTGACATAGGCTAGTGGTTTTGCTGTTAGGAATACTCATCGTGTTGGCTGACGAAAAGTAAATGTGGACAGTTCTTCCAGTCTCTTCAACATGTGCGTTGGACTTGGATAAGGAAGCGCGCATTTGCGTCTCCGATGTGTCTGTCTTCACTTATAGCCTCTGAGAAAGACCAGATCATGTGAAGGAGAGCCATGTGAGTGAGATGTGCTTCGAGGCACACAGAACGCAGAGAGAAGGGAATTCAAATTATTATATTCAACCCAAGTGTCGCAAAAGGCATGGATTTTTTAAGGGGGCATTACGGCCACACAAAGAAGATGCACCCGAGAAATTCAAGGCATTATCAAGTGCTTGTCAAATTGTGAATGTCAGACTGATGACATACAGCCTGCACAAAAAAACAAAGCAGAGCTCATGCCTTTCATGCTACTTTTTCGAATCATCATCGCGCAGCCTTAGAATGTATTAAAAATCAAAACATAGCCCAACATTTGTATCACAAGTAAAGTTACATAAATAACAAAAAATTCAGCATACAGGAGTACCTGTGTTTTTGTTAACCCCTCAACACAGTATAGCCGCATGTGTGCACTGCCCACATCGTTTGGAGAAAATATCCTTTCTATTTTATTCCGCTTTGTTCAATTGTATTCTTCATACTATAAATTACTATAAAATAATGCCATGGAATTCTAAGCAAATCTTGTCTGCTAAATCAGTGTATCCCACAGTAATATGGCATAGCCAGATCAGGACCTAACATAAGGACAACTCAGAGTATGCTATTCTGGTATTCTAAAATAAACCACATTTTCTTCGAATCATGTCTCTAAACCTGTCTAAAATAAATAATGGATTTATTGTGACGTTGTAGGCTATATTAAATTGATTTATTATACTTCTTAAAATGTAGATGCTCCAAAGGTCTGTATCAGTGGCTTGTTGGCTATGTGTGGAAGCTAAATGTGTTCATGTTATTTAATGGTCAATTGCCGTGAGACCGGCAGTTATTTGCATGACAATCACCTGCTGACGAAATTTTGTGACCGCCACAGCCCTCGTCAAGGCTATCAAGAAAGGGTTGGCTCGTGAGACTGTTTTGAAATAAATTTTAATCACCAAAGCCTTATTAAAAGATCAAGTTTGGCATTAGTATAACAGTGAGCGGACATCCCCTTTTAATCTATGTTGGCTAATACATTACTTTAGCCAGCTCCTTTGGATGTGTGTAGAAACCCCTCTCTGTAGACTATATGGAAGGAGAGATGAGATAATCTGGTGACACTCCTTTTTAGAAACATTTCATTTTTTTCCCCGTGATAATTGTTTGTTTTCATTTGAATTTTTTTTTACTTCTCACACGCGCCGAATACAACAGGTGAAGACCATAACGTGAAATGCAACAATGCAATTCAAGAAATAGAGTTAAGAAAATATTTACTAAATAAACGACAGTAAAAAAAAACAATGAGGCTATATCAAGTGGGTACCAGTACCGAGTCAATGTTTAAGGGTACAGGTTAGCCAAAGGTAATAGTAGGCTACAATCTGGTTTCCACTCAAGTTATGGATGTGTCAATGCAACCTTAAAAGTCCTCAATGATGTCACCATTGCCCTGGATTCTAAGCAATATTGTGCTGCTATTTTTATTGACTTGGCCAAAGCTTTTGATACGGTAGACCATTCCATTCTTGTGGGCGAGCTAAGGAATATTGGTGTCTCTGAGGGGTCTTTGGCCTGGTTTGCTAACTACCTCTCTCTAAGAGTGCAATGTATAAAGTCAGAAAATCTGCTGTCTCAGCCACTGCTTGTCACCAAGGGAGTACCCCAAGGCTCGATCCTAGGCCCCATGCTCTTCTCAATTTACATCAACAACTTAGTTCAGGCAGCAGGAAGCTCTCCCATCCATTTATATGCAGATGATACAGTCTTATACTCAGCTGGCCAATCTCCGGATTTTGTGTTAAATGCTCTACAACAAAGCTTTCTTATGTTAAATGCTCTACTACAATGCTATCTTAGAGTCCAACAAGATTTCTCTACTCTTAACCTTGTTCTGAACACCTCCAAAACCAAGGTCATGTGGTTTGGTAAGAAGAATGCCCCGCTTCCCATAGGTGTTATTACTCCCTCTGAGGGTTCAGAGCTTGAGGTAGTCACCTCATACAAGTACTTGGGAGTATCGCTAGATGGTGCACTGTCCTTCCCTCAGCACATATCAAAGCTGTGGGCTAAAGTTAAATCTAGACTTGGTTTCCTCTATCGTAATCACTCCTCTTTCACCCCAGCTGCCAAACTAACTTTGATTCAGGTGACCATCATTCCCATGCTAGATTACGGAGACATAATTTTTAGATTGGCAGGTAAAGGTGCTCCCAAATGACTAGATGTTCTTTACCATTCGGCCATCAACATAGATGTTGATGCTTATTTATTAAACCCTCGTAGGCCTCACTCCCCCCTATCTGAGATATCTACTGCAGCCCTCATCCTCGACAAACAACACCTGTTCTGTCAGTCACATTCTGTTAAAGGTCCCCAAAGCACACACATACCTGGATCGCTCCCCTTTTCAGTTCGCTGCAGCTTGTGACTGGAACGAGCTTCAACAAACACTCACACTGGACAGTTTTTCTCAATCTCTTCATTCAAAGACTCTGCCCTATAATGTTTGTACTATGTTTTGTGCTGCTCCCATGTTATGATGCTGCCATGTTGTGTTGCTACCATGCTGTTGTGTAACGGTTTTCTATATGCGAAGGAGAGTCGGACCAAAATGCGGCGTGGCTATTGTGATTCATGTTTAATGAAAACAAATGGAAACACGAATCAAATACAAAAAAACAACAAACGTAATGTGAAAACTGAAAACAGCCTATACTGGTGTAAACTAACACAGAACAGGAACAAGGACAATCACCCACGAAACACTCAAAGAATATGGCTGCCTAAATATGGTTCCCAATCAGAGACAACGATAAACACCTGCCTCTGATTGAGAACCACTTCAGACAGCCATAGACTAACCTAGAAAACCCCACTAACCTACAATCCCAATGCCTGTGAAAAACCCCCAAGACAAAACACACCATATACAAACACCCATGTCACACCCTGGCCTGACCAAATAGATAAAGAAAACACAAAATACTAAGACCAGGGCGTGACAGAACCCCCCCCCCAAAGGTGCGGACTCCCGGCCGCACACCAAAACCCATAGGGGAGGGTCTGGCTCTGTCCATGGTGGCCATGCAGACCCCACTCTAACAAAGTCTTAGTCCATCTTCCTCGCGTCCTTAGATAGGCGACCCTCGCCGCACCTTGGCTTGTAGTCCTCACCAAGGACCCCACTGGACCAGCTGCTGAGACTGTGACCGAGGGGTAGCTCGTGACTGAGGGGTAGCTCAGCACTGGCAGCTCAGGCAGGTAGTTGGCTCTGGCAGATCCTGGCTGGCTGGCAGGCTGACTGGCGGATCTGGAAGAGTCTGGCTGACTGGCGGATCTGGAAGAGTCTGGCTGACTGGTGGATCTGGAAGAGTCTGGCTGACTGGCGGATCTGGAAGAGTCTGGCTGACTGGCGGATCTGGAGACTGAGGCTCTGGCATGCTGACTGGCTGGCTGCTCCAGCTCCCCTTGCAGACTGGCAGCTCCTTGCAGACTGGCAGCTGGCAGCTGGCTGCTCCATGCAGACTGGCAGCTCTGGCTGCTCCATGCAGACTGGCAGCTCTGGCTGCTGCATGCAGACTGGCAGCTCTGGCTGCTCCATGCAGACTGACAGCTCTAGCTGCTCCATGCAGACTGGCATGCCCTTGCAGACTGGCAGCTCCTTGCAGACTGGCAGCTCCTTGCAGAGCTCCTTGCAGACTGGCAGCTCCTTGCAGACTGGCGGCTCTGGCTGCTCCATGCAGACTGGCAGCTCTGGCTGCTCCATGCACACTGGCAGCTCTGGCTGCTGCAGACTGGCAGCTCTGGCTGCTCCATGCAGACTGGCAGCTCCTTGCAGACTGGCAGCTCAGACTGGCTGCTCCTTGCAGACTGGCAGCTCTGGCTGCTCCATGCAGACTGGCAGCTCTGGCTGCTCCATGCAGACTGGCAGCTCTGGCTGCTCCATGCAGAGCTCCTTGCAGACTGGCAGCTCTGACTGGCAGCAGACTGGCGCTCTGGACTGGCAGCTCCTGCTCCATGCAGACTGCAGCTCTGGCTGCTCCAGGCAGCTCTGGCTGCTCCATGCAGACTGGCTCTGGCAGCTCTGCAGAACAGGCGGCGTGAGACTCCGACAGCGCTGTAGAGGAGGAAGGCTTTTGCAGCGCTAAACAGGCGGGAGACTCCGGCAGCGCTGGAGAGGAGAAAGGCTTTGGCAGCGCCGGTACAGGCAAAGCGCACTGAAGGCCTGGTGCGTGGTGCTGGCACTGGTGGTACTGGGCCGAGGACACGCACAGGAAGCCTGGTGCGGGGAGCTGCCACCGGAGGGCTGGGGTGTGGAGGTGGTACTGGGTAGACCGGACCGTGCAGGCGCACTGGAGCTCTTGAGCACCGAGCCTGCCCAACCTTACCTGGTTGAATACTCCCGGTCGCCCTGCCAGTGCGGCAAGGTGGAATAGCCCGCACTGGGCTATGCAGGTGAACCGGGGACACCGTGCGCAAGGCTGGTGCCATGTAAGCCGGCCCAAGGAGACGCACTGGGGACCAGATGCGTAGAGCCGGATTCATTGCATTTTGCTCGACGCTCACTCTAGCCCAGCCGATACGCGGAGCTGGAATGTACCGCACCGGGCTATGCACCCGCACTGGGGACACCGTGCACACCACAGCATAACACGGTGCCTGCCCCGTCTCTCTAGCCCCCCCGGTAAGCACAGGAAGTTGGCGTAGGTCTTCTACCTAGTGTCGCCATACTCCCTGTGAGCCCCCGCCCAAGAAATTTTGGGGGCTGACTCTCGGGCTTCCTTCCACGCCGCCGTGTTCGTTTCTCCAACTCCATTCTCCTATAACCTTCCTCGCACTGCTCCAGCGAATCCCAGGCGGGCTCCGGCACTCTCCCTGGGTCGACCGCCCACCTGTCTATTTCCTCCCAAGTTGTATAATCCAGACCTTGTTGCTCCTGCTGCCACTACCTGTCACCACGCCGCTTGGTCCTGTTGTGGTGGGTGATTCTGTAACGGTTTTCTATATGCGAAGGAGAGTCGGACCAAAATGCGGCGTGGCTATTGTGATTCATGTTTAATGAAAACAAATGGAAACATGAATCAAATACAAAAAAACAACAAACGCAATGTGAAAACCGAAAACAGCCTATACTGGTGTAAACTAACACAGAACAGGAACAAGGACAATCACCCACGAAACACTCAAAGAATATGGCTGCCTAAATATGGTTCCCAATCAGAGACAACGATAAACACCTGCCTCTCATTGAGAACCACTTCAGACAGCCATAGACTAACCTAGAAAACCCCACTAACCTACATTCCCAATACCTGTGAAAAAAACAAGACAAAACACACCACATACAAACACCCATGTCACACCCTGGCCTGACCAAATAGATAAAGAAAACACAAAATACTAAGACCAGGGCGTGACATGTTGTCATGTGGTCTTGCTCCCATGCTGTGTTGTCATGTGTAGCTGCCTTGCTATGTTGTTGTCTTGGGTCTCTCTTTATGTAGTGTAGTGTTATTTTTTTTTAAATCCCTGGCCCCCATCCCCACAGGAGGCCTTTTGTCTTTTGGTAGGCCTTCATTGTAAATAATATTTTTTTCATAACTGAATTGTCTAGTTAAATAAAGTTTAAATAAAAAATAAATAATAATAAATACCCTTACAACAAAAGCTGGTTGAACAGCAATGTGTCTGGTGTCTTTCTTGTCCAGGCCATGAATTAGCCAAGGAGCCTATCCATAAAAGGTTTCTAAATGGTCTACTCATGAGGCTTTTGCCGACATGCTCTTGGATTATTCACAATTCACATAGGCCTACCTGCAGTGCATACTCCATTCGGCTTGTATCCATCCACATTTACAAAGTGCGCCTCTTCTCTGGTTACCAAACGTAGGCTATTCAAAATGTTCTGTTCTGTAATGCAGTATCAATGGTAGGCCTAGGCTACATTTTTCTTATTGAGAACCTGCCTAACCCATAAAATACAATTTACGGAGCCGAGTATTTTTTATTTTAGAAGGAGAGCGATGCGTAAAGGCCTATACTCGTTGAAGCCAGTTACAACAATGTCGGCTGTCAAAACTCCAAACATATTGTGCAAACACTGTTTTCTGTTGCTATCACTTGTTACTCGGCCTATGACATTTTATAAACAGCAGTATCAATCAACAATGGGCAAGAATTTTCCATGCCCACGGCCAAATTTTAGTTGATGACATCGCAAAGACCGTCAATAACCTGCAGAATTTAAGACAAATGCATACAGCATTAAGCCATGGAATGTCTTGATTAGCCAGTGAGTGGCCAAGCCCTCTTCACGCCTAGGACTTGTTTATTCAGCAAAACCAAGCCCCTTTGTACAACAGCCAGCTACTGTGTTCATAATAACAGCTGTAAAAATAGCAAAAATATTTATAACACACCGACGGACCTATAGCGTTAATGCCATTTCTTCGATTCACCATTAAAATAGAACCCAAAGGGGAATTTGAAATTGAATGCATGAAATGGCAAAGTCGTAAAAGTGTGTGGTCAAATTGTCTTAGTTACTTTCTGGTGGAATTGTTGTTGTATATTTTGAAGACAGAAAGAATCATTCTCCTGCTCCTACCTTCCTGCGTTTGACGTCGCCAGTATACTAACCACCGGTCCTAACATCAATCATTACGCACACCTAACATCAATCATTACGCACACCGGTACGTCATCATGAGGCACACCTGGACTCCATTACCTCACTTATTACCTCCCCTATATCTGGCACACCCCTAGATTCTTTCACCAGTCAGTATTGATCCTGTATTTATGTGTAGAATCTGCTGTTATGTTGGCTCATCCATGTTTGTTGTTTTATTAAACGTTTCACCTGCTTCTCGACTCTCAGCATCTCAGTGAGTCTGAGATGTTCCCTGTCCTGAGTTAATCCTTTCGTTTAGTCACTGAGCTACACAAACACAAACACACACATGAAAATGAAACTCAATTACCTTTAAAGTGCACTCCTTTTGATACCCCACAATTGATTGGCCAGTCAGTCACGTGGGGGAGGAGGCAGGGGCAGGTTCTACCTGATCTTGTCCAATTACAACAGCTTTATCCTTTTTCAGTTGCAAACTTTTCTGTATTGCTAGTGTGTCCCACTGAACAGGGAGGGCCCTGCTCTCACACCTCATTCCAGATTACAGCACGGAGACCCCTGCGTGTCTGTAAAAACCTTCCAGAGGCCCCCTATACTGTACTTAACCTCCAGTTAAACAGCTATAAACACATTTTTTTACATACACGCAAGCACACACAAACACACAACTTTGCTTTCACCCTATTGTAGTGAGGCTGCTCAAGGCTTCTACTTTGAGATTGAGGTTTGGATGAAACCTGAAATCGAGGTGAAGTAGAGATTTTGCAATGACCTCTTCTGAAATAGCCTGTATTTAATTTTTACCCAAGGGAGATATTATTCCAGAGAAACCTCAGGCTAAGGTGTAAGAAAGAAAAAAGACAGAAATGAAGAGATATTTCGTTTTTAGTATATCCAAACAACTCTGATTACCCTCCTCTGTTTTTTGACTTTGCAGCTGGCACATCTAGCGGAAAGCGCTCAGTTCTACATCCAAGGAAAGATTCTTGACAATAAGCATCAAACTGCATTTCTACATTACTATATTCCAGTCTTTCAAGCTCCACCACACCACATTGTATATATTCAGGTCAGAAAACACTCATTTGACACCCATTTTGAGGGTTTATTTTGTAGCCCTCTCCCTCTGAAGGGTTCTTTGTACAGCTGCCCAAATCCTACTCTATTCCTTACATAGTGCACTACTTTTGACCAGAGCCCAATTGGTGCCATTTGGGAGGCAACTTTGAGTTTGAAATCTGAAGTCGAGCACACCATTCATTGGGGGATTAGACACCCTGAGAAGTTGTTAATCACCACAGTTAATCACACTCCACACAGACTCACCAGTCTGCCCTGGGCCCACTCCTCTATGGGGTGGGGGGTGGAGGCTGAGGATAGGGCTGGGGCTGGGGCTGGATACGGGTTACTGGGCTGAGAATGGGGGCAGTGGGGTGGGGGCTAGGGGAGACTGGGAGAGATAGACCTTTGGCTATGGGGGAGACAGGGGGAGACTGGGCTGAAAGAGTGTTGGAAAGTGGACTAGAGACTGGGGAGAATAGGATGGTAGAGGCTTGGGGAGAGTGGGCCTGCCCCTATGGGGGAGAGTGAGGGAGAGTCTGGGGCAGAGACTTGGGGAGAATGGGGGAGAGTGGTCCAGTGCTATTGGAGCCGATGGTTGTTAATTAGAGTGAAAGCTCTGCAGAGACTGATGGAGGAGAAAGACTCTCAGGATGTGAGTCCAGGGTGAGAGGGTTCACACACAAAACATGACTCATTCAGTTTGTGTTGTGTTTGTGTATTAGCTATGCATATTTGTGTGTGTTGCATGTGCGTACGTACTGACGTGCATGTGTATGTGCGTGTGTTTATGTATGTGTGTCTTACCTCACTGCTCAGGCATTCCTGTAGAGAAAGCAATATGAAGTGAAAGACTGAGGCTCTCACAGTGTGGGTATTGATGGCTGTAGCCCCTTTGGGCAGGACCGACCTCCACTGTTCACTGTTCACAGTACAAAGACTGTCCAGTAGGACCCATACACACTCACACAGATTCACAGAGACAAGGAGGGACGGGGGAGAGAGGGAGAGGAGGGGAGAGAGGGACAAGGTTGACGGGGAGAGAGATGAGGGGGATGGGAGAAGGTCTGTGGGGAAAGAGATGGACAAAGGAGAGCGGGGAGAGAGGACGGCAGAAGGGGGATAGGGAGGGGGAGAGAGGACAGAGATGGGAGAATGGCTGTGGAGAGGAAACGAGGGACATGGGAGCGAAGGGGAGAGGGGGAGGAGAGAGAGGGACGAGAGGGAGAGGTCTGATAGGTGGTCACCTCAGAGTGGCTCAATCACCACACAAGGAGGAGGATGAAACATCAACTTGTAGCACAAGCTCTCAAATCCAGTGCAAAAACAATGAAGCAGAGTTTTAATTGTTACAGTATTGATTCTCCCATTACTGGAAAGAGGTACATGTAGCTAGAGAAATTAAAATGTATTACTGTATGTAAGTGTAACCCCCTTGTCTCTCTCCATCTCTCTTTCTCTCACTTCTTTTCTTTTCCTCCATGAAACTATCCTCTGTCCCTCCTTTTACTGCCCCACCTCATGTCTCCTCCCCTTCTCTCTTTTCTAATCCCATCTCTCCCTCCCCTCTCCCACAAGAACAGGGTTGAGCCAGCCGGTCGGTTTTGGGTTTATAGGATTATTCATATATTCTTCCAGCTGGCCGTCCGTCCCGTCGTAGCTCCCCCTGCCCGGCCCCTTCCCTCTGAGATTGGGTAGCCTGGTTCACTGTGTCCTTAGACAACCCATATGCATCTACAGGAATGGAAAGGGGTACCAATCTATGGAGGCCCACCTCCAGCACAGCACTCAGAGAGCCAAACTGGAAAAATAAACCCTCCACGTCTGCCTTCCTTACTGGAAAATAAAATATTTTATGATAAACGAATAAACACAGGCACACACACAAAGTGAAAACATGTTTTTAGATGTTTTTTTTATGTAATGAAAAGGAAATACAGAAATATCTAATTTACATAAATGATGTATTCACACCCCTGAGTAAATACTTTGTAGATGCAAATTTGGCAGCAATTACAGCTGTGAGTCTTTCTGGGTAAGTCTCTACTAGCTTTCCACTACTGGATTGTGCAACATTTGCCCATTATTCTTTTTTAAATTCATCATGCTCTGTCAAATTGGATGTTGATCATTGCTAGACAACAATTTTCGGTCTTTCCATGGATTTACTGGTAGATTTAAGTAAAAACAGTAACTCAGCCACTCAGGAACATTCATTGTCTTCTTGGTGAGCAACTCCAGTGTAGATTTGGCCTTCTTTTTATGTTATTTTTCTGCTGAAAGGTGAATTCTTCTCCCAGTGTCTGGTGGAAAGAAAACTAAACCAAATTTTCCTCTAGGATGTTGTCTCCCCAGTCCTTAACAATAACAAGCATACCCATATCATCATGCAGCCACCACTTTGCTTGAAAATATGGAGAGTGGTACTCAGAAATGTGTTGAATAACACTTTGTATTCTGACAAAAAGGTCATTGCTTTGCCACTTTTTCTGCAGTATTACTTTAGTGCCTTGTTGCAAACAGGATGCATGTTTTGTAATATTTCTATTCTATACTTTTTTCACTCTGTCAATTAGGTTCGTATTGTGGAGTAACTACAATCTTGTTGATTCAACTTCAGTGTTCTCCAATTACAGCCATTACACTCTGTAACTGTTTTAAAGTCACCATTGGCCTCATGGTGAAATCCCTGAGCGGTTTCCTTCCTCTCCGGCACCTGAGTTAGGAAGGACGCCTGTATCTTTGTAGTGACTGGGTGTACTGATACGGCATTCAAAGTGTAGTTAATAACTTCACCCTGCTCAAAGGGATATTCAATGTCAGGTTTTTTTACCCATCTACCAATGGATGCCCTTCTTTGAGAGGCATTGGAAAACCTCGCTGGTCTTTGTGGTTGAATCTGTGTTTGAAATTCACTGCTTGACTGAGGGACCTTACAGATTGAATGTGTGGGGTACAGAAATTAGGTAGACGTTCAAAAATTATGTGAAACTATTATTGCAGACAGAGTGAGTCCACACAACTTATTATGTGACTTGTTAAGCACATTTTTACTCCTGAATTTATTTAGGCTTGCCATAACAAACTGGCTGAATAGTTATTGACTCAAGACATTTCAGCTTTTCATTTGTAAATCATTAGTAAAAATTTCAAAAACATAATTCCACTTTGACATGATGGTGTATTGAACGTAGGACAGTGACAGGTGGCTATATTGGTCCGCTAACACAGGACAACATTTTTTTCTCCCAGGACTAGACCAGCCTGCAGGCCTACTTTTTAACATGGATTCATGGTAGGCCTATCAAAACATTGCATTTTAAAGAGAAAGCAAGTGCCATGATCCCGTGGAAAATTAGGCATACGGAAGTTCTTTTAAATGCTCTGGAGTTGAGAATTTTAGGCTAAAGAAATTCTCACAGCAAAATCAGACATTTGTCCATGTTTCTTCAAATGTCAAATTTCAAAGTGCTTATCACTGGAATCGAACATGTAAACCCTCAAATCCGGAGTCCACGGATTATGCTTCTGCGCCTTCCTCATCACCCCAGCAAAACCCAGGCCTACTTGATGGTACTAGTGCTAATTGTTGCCCCTATTGGCCAGGTTTGACTTGGTTGAGTAAAACAGAAATGCGTTAATTCCAATTGGTTAAAAGTCAGGCATTAATTCCGATTGGTTAGGGTTAAGGTTTGGGTTAAGGTTAGATAAATTTAGGAATTAATTTTGATTGGTTAGAGTCAGGGTTAAGGTTTGGGATAGAGTTAGTTAAAGATGCACTATGCAGAAATCACTCCTACATTTACTTTAACATTACTTAAAAAAATGTAATCATTTGCAACATTAAGCTATTAAAAACAGTACAGTAGCAATAATGTTTCTGCAGTAGGCTATAGGCCCAATACATTATCACTGCATGTTGGCTTTGCTTGAATTTCCTTGCCAATATATTGTTCGGACAATTTTTTTAAATTACATAAAACATTTTCAGGTAGGCTATATGATATTATTATACCGGTATTATTTGTGAGGCACAGCTAATTCGCTTTTTTTCAGCGGAGTCTCAGCGGAGGGAGAGAGAAGCAGACTGATGAGGGTCCACCTCTAAATTCAGGTTTTTAAATTCAGACATTCCTTCCGATAGGTTTAAGATTTGGAACAGGGTTCATTCAATATAGGCATTAATTAAGTTCAGAAAACAACTACACGGTTTAGTTTAGCCATTAAGTAAGACTTGCCTTGCAAATCTATTGTGGATGGATGCCACAGTGCTCTAAGAAGCAGATTTCTATTTTATAGAACCAGGTTCAATCCCAGCTGCGGCCAATAGTTTTTTGAGGGCCCCTAGTGGAAGGTTTTGACAGTGTCTTCTGACATCTTTGGGACCAAAAAAACATAACATTTCACCTTGAATCTGGAGTGATCTCCCTGATAGTCTACCGATATATACAGAGGAAAAAAAGCTGAACAGATCAACACGTTTTTGTAATTATATCTATAATGTAGGCTACTGTTTTTTAATAGATATGGATTCATGATATGTCTATCAAACATGCCTTACAGACACACGCAGCAGAGAGCGGGTATCTCGCTGACTTTAGTAACAACCCAGAAAGCAAGTGACATGAGCCCATGAAAATGCTTTTAAATGCTCCAGTTGAAAATGTTCCAGAAACCAAAAAGCTGAACAGATATTTGATTTGCAGGAGGGGGAAATTGCATTGAATCAAATGTCCAATGATTTACGTGTGGTATACTGCTGGTACAGTCAAATGATATTACAGGATACCAATGCTGATACTATCACTACTTGTCACGCCCTGGTCGAGGTATTTTGTGTTTATCTTCATTTATTTGGTCAGGCCAGGGTGTGGCATGGGGTTTTTGTATGTGGTGTGTTGGTATTGGGTTTGTAGCTTAGTGGGGTGTTCTAGTTAAGTCTATGGCTGTCTGAAGTGGTTCTCAATCAGAGGCAGGTGTGTATCGTTGTCTCTGATTGGGAACCATATTTAGGCAGCCATATTCTTTGTGTGTTTCGTGGGTGATTGTCCTTAGTGTCCTTGTTCCTGTCGCTGTGTTAGTTTACACTAGTATAGTTTATATGTTTTCGTTATGTTCTTTGTTTTGTAGTGTTTGTATTTAGATTCGTGTTACGTTTTGTTCATTAAACATGGATCGCAATCTACACGCTGCATTTTGGTCCGACTCTCCTTCACCGCATGAAAACCGTTACACTACTGCAGTGCTTCAGCTTGATAGGAGTGTTAATGAAACCTCAACTGAATATGACAGATATCTCTCCCTTTAGTCTTTTAATCCGGGTTGCAGTGTCTCACTAATATGTCTGTAGTTATAGACTGTAGTTCCATAATTGTCCTAATTCTATAACATGGCTGACTTTAGTTCTATATCTGTACTAATTCTATACTAACTATGTGTCTGCCCTCACTGCTATAGCTGAGATTATTCTGTAACGTGTCGGTCTTCTGCAGTACAATACCAGTGAAAAGTTTGGACACCCTTACTCATTTCAGGGTTTTTCTTTATTTTTACTAGTTTCTACATTGTGGAACAGTGAAAACATCAAAACTATGAAATTATACATATGTAATCATGTAGTAACCAAACATTTTTTAAACATAAAATATATTATATATTTGAGATTCTTTTTCTCTCAACCAGCTTCATGAGGTAGTCACCTGGAATGCATTTCAATTAACAGGTGTGCCTTGTTAAAAGTTAATTTGTGTTATTTCGTTTCGCGTTTGAGCCAATGTTTTTGAGCCAATCAGTTGTGTTGTGACAAGGTAAGGGTTGTATACAGGAGATATTTGGCAAAAGACAAAGTCCATATTGTGGCAAGAACAGCTCAATTAAGCAAAGAGAAACGACAGTCCATCATTACTTTAAGTAATTTAGCAGACGCTCTTATCCAGAGCAACTTGTAGAATACATTGTCATCCTTTTTCAGACTAGTCTCCCGTGGGAATCAAACCCACAACCCTGGCATTGCAAACGCCATGCTTTACCAATTGAGCCTCATGGGACCCCCTTCTTCATGTTAGTGTGTGTGTACCATGTTAATTCTTTAGTGATGTGGACACAGGAACTTGAAGCTCTCTATCTGCTCCACTACAGCCCCATCAATGTGGATGGGGGCATGCTCGGCCCTCCATTTCCTGTAGTCCACGATCAGCCCTTTTGTTTTTCTGACGTTGAGGGAGTAGTTGTTTTCCTGGCACCACACTGCCAGGTCACTGACCTCCTTCCTAGAGGCTGTCTAATAGTCGTCGTGATCAGGCCTAACACCCCCACGTTGTCAGCAAACTGAATGATGGCGTTGGAGTCATGTGCGGCCATGCAGTCATGGGTGAACAGGGAGTACAGGAGGGGACTAAGCACGCACCCCTGAGGGGCCCCCGTGTTGAGGGTCAGCTCAGAAGATGCGTTGTTGCCTACACTGGGGGCAGCCCATCAGGAAGACAAGGATCCAGTTGCAGAGGGAGGTGTTCACTCCCAGGGTCCTTAGTAGCTTAGTGATGAGCTTGAAGGGCACTATGGTCTTGAATGCTGAGCTGTAGTCAATGAACAGCATTCTCACATAGGTGTTCCTCTTGTCCAGGTGGGAGAGGGCAGTGTGGAGTGCAATATTGTGTCACCTGTGGATCTTTTGTGGTGGTATGCGAATTGGAGTGGGTCCAGTGTGTTTGGGATGATGGAGTTGATGTGAGCCATGACCAGCCTTTCAAGGCACTTTATTGCTACCGACGTGAGTGCTACGGAGTGGTAATCATTTTGGCAGGTAACCTTCGCTTCCTTGGGCACAGGGACTATGGTGGTCTCCTTGAAACATGTAGGTATTACAAACTCAGTCAGGGAGAGGTTGAGAATGTCAGTGAACACACCCGCCAGTTGGTCAGCGCATGATTTTCAGTACACCATCGGTAATCCATCTGGCCCTGCGGCTTTGTGAATGTTGACCTGTTTCAAGGTCTTACTCACATTGACTACCGAGAGCGTTATCACACAGTCATCTAGAACAACTGGTGCTCTCAGGCATGCTTCAGTGTTGCTTGCCCCGAAGCAAGCATAAAAGGCATTTAGCTCGTCTGGTAGGCTCTCGTTACTGGGCAGCTCGCGTCTGGATTTCTCTTTGTAGTCTGTAATAGTTTTCAAGCCCTGCCACATCCATTGAGCTTCAGTGCCGGTGTAAAAGGATTCAATCTTAATCCTGTAATGACGACTTTGCTTGTTTGATAGTTCGTCTGACGGCATAGTGGGATTTCTTATATGTGTTCGGATAGGCATCCCGCTCCTTGAATGTAGCAGCTCTTTCCTTTAGCTCGATGCGAATGCTGCCTGTAATCCATGGCTTGTACATACGGTCACTGTGGGGACAACGTTGTCGATGCACTTATTGATGAAGCCGATGACTGAGGTGGTATACTTGTCAATGCCATTGGATGAATTTCTGGAACATATTCCAGTCTGTGCTAGCAAAACAGTCTTGTAGTGTAGCATCCGTGTCATCTGACCACTTCCGTGTTAAGCGAGTCACTGGTACTTCCTGCTTTAGTTTTTGCTTGTAAGCAGGAATCAGGAATATAGAATTATGGTCAGTTTTGCCAAATGGAGGGCAGGGGAGAGCTTTGTATGCATTTCTGTGTGTGGAGCAAAGGTGGTCTAGAGTTTTTTTCCTCTGGTTGCACGTGACATGCTGGTAAAAAAAATGTTAAACTGATTTAAGGTTGCCTGCATTAAAGTTTCTGGTCACTAGGAGTGCCGCTTCTGGATGAGCAGTTTCTCATTTGCTTATGGCCTTATAGAGTTTGTTGAGTGCGGTCTTAGTCCCAGCATCGGTCTGTGGTGGTAAATAGACGGCTGCAAAAAATATAGATGAGAACCCCCTTGGTTAATAGTGTGGTCTACAGCTTACAAGATACTCTACCTCGGGCGAGCAATACATCGAGACTTCTTTAATATTAGACATCGCGCACCAGCTGTTATTGACAAAAAATACGCACCCCCACCCCTCGTCTTACCAGACGTAGCTTCTTTGTTCTGATAGTGCATGGAAAATCCCACCAGGTCTATTTTATCTCCGTGTCGTCATTCAGCCACGACTCAGTGAAACATAAGATATTACAGTTCTTAATGCCCCCTTGGTAGGATAATCGTAATCATAGGTCATCAATTATATTTTATATTATGTAATTATATCGTTAAAGAAAAAAGCTTCTTCCAGTTTGTGGTAAGTGTTCAAATGTCCAGAAGTTATTTTTGGTTATAAGAGACGGTAGCAGCAACATTATGTACAAAAATAGTACAAAATTAAGTTACAAACCATGCAAAAAAACTGAGCAAAATAGCCCAGTTGGTTAAGAGCATGTAAAACATCAGCCATCCTAGTTCGGCACGAGTCGTGTTAGTATGTGAAGTTTCGCTGACATAGCTCAATGTACACACACACACACACACACACACACACACACACACACACACACACACACACACACACACACACACACACACACACACACACACACACACACACACACACACACACACACACACACACACACACACACACAACGTTACCTTAACTCCTATGAGGATATATGCTTGAGGTCACACCTATGTGGGTTTTTTTGGTTTGTTTTTCAGGCCCCCACAAGGATAGTAAAACAAGAACATTTCAGACAAGTGGGGCTATTTTAGGCTAAGGGGTAAGGGTTAGGAGTTTGAGGTTAGGGTCAATTGTTTGGTCCCCACAAGGATACTACAACAAACGTGTGTGTCAAATCAAATCAAATTGTATTTGTCACATGCTTCACAAACAACAAGTGTAGACTATCAATGAAATGCGAACTTACGGGCCAGGGCTAACAATGCAGAGACAAAGAAAGAGAAAAAATAGAAAAATAAATAATAGCACTAGGTGTGTGTGTGTGTGTGTGTGTATGTGTGTGTGTATGTGTGTGTTTGTGTGTGTGTGTGTCCGTTAGCCATGCACAGTGAGGCTGATCATAATACCACATCACCAATGAAAGTGCACTTCTTATGCCTATACAGTGCCTTCGGAAAGTATTTAGTCCATCAGACCAGAGAATATTGATTCTCATGGTCTGAGAGTTTTTAGATGCCCTTTGGCAAACTCCAAGCGGGCTGTCATGTGCATTTTACTGAGGAGTGGCTTCCAACTGGTCCCTCTATCATAAAGCCCTGATTGGTGGTGCTGCAGAGATGGCTGTCCTTCTGGAACTCGAGAGCTCTTTCAAAGTGACCATTGGGTTTTTGGTCACCTACCTGACCAAGGCCCCTCTTCTCCGATTGCTCAGTTTGGCCAGGTGGCCAGTTCTAGGAAGATTCTTGGTGGTTCCAAGCTTCTTCCATTTAAGACTAAATGTTTTGATACTCTTCCCCACCTCATGGTTTGGTTTTTAATCTGACATGCACTTGTAACTGTGGGACCTTACATATACAGGTGTGGGCCTTTACAAATCATGTCCAATCAATTTTTATTTACCACAGGTGGACTCCAATCAAGTTATATCTCAAGGATGCTCAACGGAAACAGGAAAGACCTGAGCTTAATTTTGTGTCTCAGAGCAAAGGGTCTGAATACTTATGTAAGGATGTTTTTAGGACATTCTTGTGATGTTGTGTCATGATCTCTTGAAGGTCCCCTGAATGTTCTAGGGACATTGTGTCATGGTCCCGTGGAGAATTTTGTGTAGTTCCAGATTTGTCCCGGTAACGGCACCTGATGGTCACCTGATGATGGAAAAAATATGTTTTACGCAGGGCACGCACACCCTAGTTTCATTACACATCACCCTTTGTTACTGTTGCCAAGCTCATCAAGACCCTGATTGGTGAAGTACAGTGTGACTGAAATGTTTTATTTATTTTTATGACAGTTATTCAGGAGTAACAGAAAAACAGAAAAATATGCCCACCAACATTAAATTGAAAACCCAAACTCAAATTTCTGAAAGTAAATAAAATAAAATAAATGAGAGAATAATCAAATTAACTGATAATTAATATAGCAGTGCAGATGTATTAAAGTTAATGAATGTGTAAGGGACTTCCAAGTCTACAGATTTTGTGGAGTAGCAGAAAGATCAGCACACACCACATCCAGAGGTTCTGAGTTCAAATCCCTGGTGGGATCATATTGAAAAGCCAGTACTAAGTGAATGTGTCAAATGTAATCCTATTGTGATTGTTTAAAGATTTGTACACTTTTATTGGAACAGCGTACCACTTACCTTAAAACCCAAGGACCATTTCATGATTTCACTTATAATGGTTTGGGACACCTGGGACAAACACGTGACAAAAAATTCCAGGGGACTATGACACAATGTCCCAAAAACATTCAGGGGATCATAACACAACGTCCCACGACCCTGCTAAAAATGTCCTTTGGGACTTCCCCGAGACAAACCAGAAACTATACATAGATCCCCCAGAGAATGTTCCATTGGGAGCATCACGCGACGTCCTAAGGACTAGTCAAATGAAAGTCCTGAGAACGACCTAAAAACGTCCTGACGTGGTACTCAGTGATGTCTTGGGAACTTACAGGGATCTAGACAAATGAACCCCATAGAACGTTCCCATGGGACCATCACGCAACATTCTTAGAATGTTCTCAGAATGTCAGTGGGATAACCATCGCTCCAAATGTTCTCAGGATGTTCCGCAATCACAACACACTCACACAAACAGGGGTGTCTTGCTCACAAACAAATAAAAATAATTAAGACCCCAAAACCATATATACCCCTATGGTATAAACACATGATGTCTATCCCCCCACCCCCTTCATTAATCACGACTTTGGCACGCAAGGTATCGGATACTTATGTGTATTTGAATTGCATTTGCGAGACATTTTTCTGCACTGTGGGAGCTCGAATCATAAGCATTTCGCTGCACCTGTTATAACACCTGCATATCTGTGTGCGCGACCAATACACTTTGATTTGATTTGAGAAAGACGCACAAATACTATCAAACCATCACTCAACCAGGGAGAAGGACAGTCATTTTAGAAAATCACCGAACACAGATAATTAGAGAGAGAATGATATAACCACAAGTTCCAAGTGTTTCTACTTAAAAATCAGTCCTAGAAATCATGCTTGATTCTCTCTCTAACTCTTGTTCTCTTTCATTCCTTTTCCCACTCCCTCAATCATTCACTTGCTTCTTCCGTTACTTGCCATACTCTTCAAATCTCTAGTGCTTCTAACAGAAAAGTGAATGAGAGAAAACAGACAGGGGAGGAGAGGGCAGTAGAAATTCAGTGAAGGGATAACACAGCTGCTCTCTGCATGGTGATCTCGTTCTTCTGCTGCCTCTCCAGGAGATAGAAAGTCTTTGAGCACTGCTGCCTGTAGCTGAGAGACAGTCTTGGAGCATTGTACACCCTGTAGTGAAGACTGGGTTGACACAGTCTCGGAGCATTGTACACCCTGTAGCGAAGACTGGGTCGACACAGTCTTGGAGCATTGTACACCCTGTAGCGAAGACTGGGTCGACACAGTCTTGGAGCATTGTACACCCTGTAGCGAAGACTGGGTCGACACAGTCTTGGAGCACTGTATACCCTGTAGCGAAGACTGGGTCGACACAGTCTTGGACTACTGCAAAGTTAAGGTTCTGCAGTTGCCACTAGTTTTAGTGTTACAAAACACTTCATTTGAACAGTTTACTGCCTGTAGCTGAGACTGGAGACTGGGTTCGAGAAGTCAACTTGCTAAAGGAGGCCAGGTGTTCCAGTTTAGGCCAAGTTAAAGATGTAAAGGCCTGACGGACATCAATAATATACTGAATGTGGACCCATTAGGACAGAGTAGACATTGTAGTCTCTCTATGGGGAGTTAATGCTTTGCCTTTATCTCAGTAATTACTCATCAATATGCAAAACATGCACATCAAAGTCAAATAGTTTGCACTTCTCAATAAGTAAAGTTGAGCAAATATGTGTATGTAAGTGTGTTGGAGTGCATGTGTGGCCGCATGGAGGGACATACTCTTTGTCATCTGGGGCGGCAGGGTAGCTTAGTGGTTAGAGTGTTGGACTAGTAATAGAAAGGTTGCAAGTTCAAATCCCTAAGCTGACAAGGTACAAATCTGTTGTTCTGCCCCTGAACAGGCAGTTAACCCACTGTTCCTAGGCCGTCATTGAAAATAAGTGACTTAACTGACTTGCCTGGTTAAATAAAGGTAAAAAAAAAAATGTTTGGTCTTTCTCTTATTTTCTCTCTCTCTCTTTCACACCTTCTCCACTCCCCTCCCTCTCTCTCATTCAGTTATTCTGCTCACGCACTCCTGCGGCACCCTTTCTTCACTCCTCAGACAGCCTGGGATGCCACTGTCTCGACAGACTCTCCCACAATGCAATGCTTCTACTCCAGCGCCCTCAGTCTGGGACAGGGCCTGGGTATAGACCCATGCACACACACACGAACGCATACAAACACCCCCACATGCACACACACACACTAACACACTAACACACTGGACCAGGGGTCTCCTACCTTTTCTAGCATGTGAGTTACTTTTATATTATGAAACATGTCACGAGCTAATCATGAATTTGTGTCCTAGCTTTCAAATAGGCACTCTCTTTGTATTTTCCAAAATTCAGTTCTCTGTTTTATAATTCCTGGTTTGGGATATTTTTTCAAGTTTTCACTCTCAAAATTTCCTATTATTCATAGAGAAACAATGAAATAGGATGATCTGAGTCCATGTCAATGCTCAAATTACGTCAGAAGACCATTTGAGGGCTGGAAAAAAAACATGATTAATTGCGCATTTTGTAAGAGAGGAATGTGCTGGTCTAGCGAAGTTTCTGCTGCTGCATATGTCATGACAGTTTGCAAAACCCAAGCCCACCCAAATAATGATGATATATTAATTCTGCCAGGTAAGCCTACTTTGCAGTTAACATTTAATTGAGAAGGTTTTGGGGAAAGTATTATTGTCTAAATGTAGTTTATTATTATTACTACCTAGAAGACAGTTATCATTATTGCTAACTGGCTACACTAAGTCAAATCAAATCAAATCACTAAGTGAATGATAGACCAATGTGCACACCACACAAACATACAGGGGCAGGAAATGAATTTGCATATATTTTGCTACATTCAGCTTTTTAAGCCTTTGGTGCCTATAGGGGGATAAATCAATGTGGATTTGAATGAATAGTAGCCAGGAGCTTGAGGTGTCGGATACTGAAGATGTGTTAATGACATTTTGCATGGGAACATGTGAAAATACATGCACATTCAGAATTGTTTGGCGAGCTACTCATAGGTGGGCTGCGAGCTTCTGGTTGCTCGCGATGGACTTGCTGTAGACCCCTGCACTGGACAGTGGCCAGTAACTTATTTTGTACTTAATGTTTCTTCCATTGTGTCTTATGACCAAAAAAGAGCTTATTGCTATGAGGGCCGCGATTACTCACCCCGTACTGGAGGAATTCCTCTTCTTTTAACAAGTCGAACGGGAAGGATTTACTCGAGACACCCGACAAGACCTTCATCCCTGTTATCATTTGCAGGAGGAAAAGATGGAGGTATCGTAGACGACGGTCCTGCTGCCTTGCCGCCGCCGAGAGGGTAATCTACCTTTTACCTTCAGTCCTATTAGCAATGTACAATCAATGGAAAATTAAATAGATGAACTTCGAGCACTTATATCCTACCAACGGAACAATAAAAACTGTAATATCTTATGTTTCACTGAGTAGTGGCTGAACGACAGCAATTAACATACAGCTGGCTGGTTTTAAGCTTTTTCGGCAGGATAGAACAGCATACTCTGGTAAGACAAGGGGCGGCGGTCTATGTATATTTGTATGGTCCACGAAATCTAAGGATGTCTCGAGGTTTTGCTCACCTGAGGTAGAGTATCTCATGATAAGCTATAGACCACACTATTTACCAAGAGAGTTTACATCTATATTTTTCGTTGCTGTCTATATACCATGGCAGACCGATGCTGGCACTAAGACCGCACATAATGAGCTGTTTACGGCCATAAGCAAACAGGAAAATGCTCATCCAGAGGCGGTGCTCCTAGTGGCCGGGGACTTTAATGCAGGGAAACTCAAATCCGTTTTACCTCATTTCTATCAGCATGTTAAATGGGCAACAAGAGGGAAAAAAACCTCTAGACCACCTGTACTCCACACACAGAGATGCGTACAAAGCTCTCCCTCAACCTCCATTTGGCAAATCTGACCAAAATTCTATTCTCCCGATTCCTGCTTACAAGCAAAGCCTAAAGCAGGAAGCACCAGTGACTCGGTGAGTAAGAAAGTGGTCAGATGAAGCAGATGCTAAGCTACAGGACTGTTTTGCTAGCACAGACTGGAGTATGTTCTGGGATTATTCTGATGGCATTGAGGTGTACACCACATCAGTCACTGGCATCATCAATAAGTGCATCGATGACGTCGTCCCCACAGTGACCGTATGCACTTAACCCAACCAGAAGCCATGGATTACAGGCAAAATCCACACTGAGCTAAATGGAAGAGCTGCCACTTTCAAGAAGCGGCACTCTAAACCGGACAGTTATAAGAAATCCAGCTATGCCCTCTGACGAACCATCAAACAGGCAAAGTGTCAATACAGGACTAAGATTGAATCATACTACACCGGTAACGACGCTCGTCAGATATGGCAGGGCTTGCAAACTACAAAGGAAAGCACAGCCACGAGCTGCCCAGTGACACCAACCTACCAGACGAGCTAAATTACTTCTATGCTCACTTCAAGGCAAGTAACACTGAAACATGCATGAGAGCAGCAGCTGTTCCGGACGACTGTATGATCATGCTCTCCGTAGCCGATGTGAGTAAGACCCTTAACCTTTCTAGCGCAGGGGTTCCACTAGCGGAACCCCTCGACAACATTCCGCTGAAAAGGCGGCACGCGAAATTCTAAAATATTTTTACGAAATATGCAACTTTCACACATTAACAAGTCCAATACAGCAAATGAAAGATGAACTACCCATCCAATTTCAAAAATTCTTTACAGCGAAAACACCACATATGATTATGTTAGGTCATAGCCAAGTCGAAAAAAAACACAGCCATTTTTCCAGCCAAAGACAGGAGTCACAAAAAGCAGAAATATAGATAAAATTAATCACTAACCTTTGATGATCTCCATCAGATGATACTCATAGGACATCATGTTACACAATACACCTCTTAATCAGGGAACATTAGGGGACTTAGCTGTACATACAAATAGCAGATACATTCCATTACAGCTGTGCCATCGTAGGTTTGGACAATGAGTTTCTATATGAAGTTAAACTCAGACATCTCAAAATTCTTAAAGTCAAACACAGACTGCACATCTCACCCACTTGACACATCAAAGTAGCGCAATAAATGTTCCTGAATAAACCTGGGGTGGCAGGTAGCCTAGTGCTTAAAGCGTTGTGCCAGTAACTGGAAGGTTGCTTGATCAAATTCCCAAGCTGACAAGGTAAAATTCCCCAGGTAGGCTGTCATTGTCAATAAGAATTTGTTTTTAACTGACTTGCCGAGTTAAATAAAGGTTAAATAAAATTTAAATAAAGCCCTGTTCATCCACATACCTGATGATACCTGACGAGTTTTTCCTTATATGTTAGCTTAAATAGGAAAACTCTGGACACTGTAAGGTATGACAGTGATTAATCAGCTGTGAAGAGGTTTTATATGGGCTATGATGAGACCAGATTTTCCTAATCAAGTTTTTAAAAACTCCTGAAAAGAAATCCTGGCCCTGGGGAAGATGAAAACCCTGTCAAACTGCAGCTAACTTATATGTGTTAATAAAAACATATTTAGACTAGATTATGAGGGGGTTCTCCTCTAGCCAGACACATAGACAACAACTGACACTAGAACTCACAGGGCTGAGCTTGCTTTATGCATGTTTGCATCATGCAGACCTATGCAACTGTAGGCCTTGTAAAAAATGACTCACACCTGCCATCACTATTATGTTGATTGATGAATTCCAGGTAATACTCTTGGATTAAAAACGTATAGGTAGCCTAGCCAGCCCAATTTTGAATATAATCCAAATTTGACCACGTTCAAATTTTCTCCTGACACACAATAGACGATAAATACATAACGCTACCAATTAGTTACCCTGTCCAGATGAACTATAAATACATAACATTACCAATTACTTTACCCTGTCCAGATGAACTATAAATACATAACATTACCAATTAGTTTACTCTGACCAGATGGACAATAAATACATAACGCCACCATTTCGTTTACCCTGACCAGATGGACTATAAATACACAATTAGTTTACCCTGACCAGATGGACAGCGTGCACAGGCTGTATGCAGCTGCTCATGTTAGTAGCCTACAGTTGATCAGATGGAAAAATTGTCTAATTTTCATCCCATACAGCACGTCAGATATCTAATGTTTAAGTGTAGCCTAGGCTGGTGCAACATTTCTAACATGAGTTGTCCTATTTAAGCTAACATATAAGGAAAAACTTGTCAGGTATCATCAGGTATGTGGATGAACAGGGCTTTATTTTAATTTAATTTTATTTAACCTTTATTTAACTAGGCAAGTCAGTTAAAAACAAATTCTTATTGACAATGACAGCCTGCCTGGGGAACCTACCTGGGGAATTTTACCTTGTCAGCTCGGGAATTTGATCAAGCAACCTTCCAGTTACTGGCACAACGCTTTAAGCACTAGGCTACCTGCCACCCCAGGTTTATTCAGGAACATTTATTGCGCTACTTTGATGTGTCAAGTGGGTGAGATGTGCAGTCTGTGTTTGACTTTATGAACTTTGAGATGTCTGCGTTTAACTTCATATAGAAACTCATTGTCCAAACCTACGATGGCACAGCTGTAATGTTATGTATCTGCTATTTGTATGTACAGCTAAGTCCCCTAATGTTCCATGATTAAGAGGTGATGACTACTCCACTCCACTACCATCGTCAACTTTCTCCTGACATGAAATGAAGCCACAATGTCTCATGTTTCTGCTCATCTACTGGCACATTGGATGTTTCCCTTCCAAGCACTGTGAGTACCCTTATCAATTTTTCTCGCATTACTCTGTGTAGAGTCAATCACATACACAATCACATTATTACACATCAATGATTTTACTCCTTGCTTGGACTAACTCATTCTTAGGTCTTCTGTCTAACTGTGTAGTGTGTTGTGTTATTGTTTTTTGTCTTCCCAGTCAAATTCTGTCCTGCCCTGAAGTCAATCCTCTGAGCACCTCAACTCATGCCTCATACCCTCATTCAATCACTGCTGTGATCCCTTTCCGACACGGTAAGTAGCCTTCTCATCCCCTTCCTTCCCCATAATATAGTACTATAAATGTCTTTATTAAATGCTTTAGGTTAACATAATTCGTCTTTGATGATTTTTGAAACACTTTTTGGTTTGGTGTGTTGTGCACCTATACCGTGGGTCTCCCATCTTCCTAAATTTACCAAGCCACCAGCCTCCACTGATATCAACTCATAGTCCAATGTTGAAGTTGATAATAGATAGAGGAGGAATTGTACATCTAGCCCATTTCAAGTTGCCCTTGCCTAGGACCAAAACATACATTTAAGCTATTAAAACTTCAAGAACAATATTATGTTCACATGGCTTTGTCTCTGAAACAATGTGAAGGACAGAAAGAGAACAAGTGGAGAAATTATGTAACATTCTTCTCCACTTGACTCCTACCTATTAAAGGCTGTAGGAAGGGGATACCTAATTGCTGTACTCAAAATCTATCAATCTACAGGTGGCAGTATCTCGGTGCTAATCACCCAGAAAACACTACTGCTGCTGCCAAGAGTACGGCTATATTAACACATCTCATCTCACATGACAGAGAGAGAGAGAGAGAGAGAGAGAGAGAGAGAGAGAGAGAGAGAGAGAGAGAGAGAGAGAGCCCTGGTGAATAAACACATGGATTTGCAATGAATTTAAACTCACTAATGCATTAATATAGTCAAGGGAGCTGAATGTTGGAGAAGAGTGTGAGGTGGAAAGAGAGGGGAGAAGGGCATAGGGGAGGGGGAGGGATTAGATGGGGAGTAAGGGGCAGAAGGGGGATGAAGGAGGAGTTGGTGGGTCCCTGGGACTTGCAGAGGGGTACATCACTCTTTTAATGGGATGCCAGTTTGTCATACGACGGTGTTCCCTTTGTCTGAAATAAAATCTCAGGTTCAATTTCAGCTCAAGTGTTGGAGATTGGCCACACATCCTCTCGTTAGCAACCCTTCTCCTGAAACCCTGTCTCTTACCATTTTCTCTGTCTGTCTTTCTCTCTTCCTCCAATCCTAAGATTTCAAACACTTGTCTTTCTTTCTCTTTCTCTCACTCTTAATTCAATTAAATTTCAATTTAAGGGCTTTATTGGCATGGGAAACACATGTTTACATTGCCAAAGCAAGTGAAATAGGAAATAAACAAAATAAAAACATTAACAGTAAACATTACACAGAAAAGTTATGTACAAAAGGGAAAATAAATATAAGGATGTTGACATCGGTGTTTGTTCTTCACTGGTTGCCCTTTTCTTGTGGCAACAGGTCACAAATCTTGCTGCTGTGATGGCACACTGTGATATTTAACCAAACAGACATGGGAAGTTTATCAACATTGGCTTTGTTTTCAAATTCTTTGTGGGTCTGTGTAATCTGAAGGAAATGTGTGTCTCTAATATGGTCGTACATTTGGCAGGAGGTTAGGAAGTGCATCTCAGTTTCCACCTCATTTTGTGGGCATTGTGCCAGAGCGGTCTACTCTTGAGAGCCAGGTCTGACTAGGCAGCCTTTCTCAATAGCAAGGCTATGCTCACTGAGTCTGTACATATTCAAAGCTTTCCTTAAGTTTGGGTCAGTCACAGTGGTCAGGTATTTATTCTGCCACTGTGTACTCTCTGTTTAGGGACAAATAACATTCTAGTTCGCTCTAATTTTTGGTAACTCCTTGACACATTGAACATAATTATCTTTTTGTTTTTTCATGATTTGGTTTGGTCTAATTGTGTTGCTGTCCCAGCTTGCTTAGTGAACTCTTCTCTAGGTTAATCTCTCTGTAGGTGATGGCTTTGTTATGGAAGGTTTTTGGAATCACTTCCTTTTAGGTGGTTGTAGAATTTATTGTCTCTTTTCTGGATTTTGATAATTAACGGGTATCAGCCTAATTCTGTCTTACTGATATTTACTTTCAGGGCCCATGTCGGGCACAATCTGTTCAGAACATCTAGGTGTTGGAGGCCCTCATTGGTTGGGGACAAAAGCACCAGCTAACAGTAAAAAAAAAGCATCAGCTGACAGTAAACATTTGACTTCAGATTCTAGTAGGATGAGGCCGGGTGCTGCTGACTGTTCTAGTGCCCGAGTGGAGTAGTGGTGTAGGACACTGGACCTCAGTGCTAGAGTAGTCTCTACAGACCCTGGTTTGATTCCAGGCTGTATCACAACCAGCTGTGATCGGGAGTCCCATAGGGCAGTGCACAATTGGCCCAGCTTATTTAGGGTTTGACTGGGATAGGCCATCATTGTAAATAATCATTTGTTCTTAACTGACTTGCCTAGTTAAATAAAAGTTAAATAAAAATGTATGTTGAAGAGGGTGGGGCTTAAGATGCATCCCTGTCTCACCCCAAGGCCCTGTGTGAAGAAATGTGTGTGTTTCTTTGCCAATTGTAACCGTGTACTTGTTGTTTGTGTACATAGATTTTATAATGTTTGTTTTTCCCCAACACCATTTTCCATTCATTGTAATTTCTCTCTCACAAAAAGGGCTCTCCTTTGGGGACAGCCGAAGACCCCTTTTGGAACCCTTTTTTCTAAGAGTGTAGACAATGCATAATCTCTCGTGGATAGATGTATTTACATAAATGGTATCGTAGCACTTGTTAACACTGTCACGATTTTGCAGATGTTTGCATTGTTTCAGGAAACTAGGCGTATGTTGCGGGTCTCTACTAAATAGGAGAGCCATTCAAACGTAAACTATTATTATTATTTTTAATCAAGGCAGAAGTGCCTTTTGGAACATGTGAATTTTAATGTGCCTTTAATAACAAACTTGAATGCCATCTGTAAATACAAATAAAATTGTTAAATTACGAGCCTTGATGATTAAGTCACAGAAAAAGGCAGCAACCTTCCCAATAGCCATGATTGCCTGAGATAATGAGTGGGCTGGATAATGCCGAGAGATGAGTTAGGATTGGTCTGCCATGTTGCACGTTTCAGTCTATAATATGAGCTGGTCAGTATGTGTAGGTAATCCTTTCTACTGTGGCTTTTTTGAACGATATCACTTAGTGTTGGTGATCCTGTGAAAAGCAGCTTTTTTTAACCCTCTTGTTGTGTTCCGGTTTTCTCTGTGAAAAATGTAGTTCATTTAATATGATTGTCATAAGGTTCCATGACTTTGTCCACAAAGGGCATCTGAACACACAAAATACATTTATTTAACTTTTGTACACCTGTGCTGTTCCTGGTAAAAAATAACTGGTCATTAGAAATGAATGGGTGAGACTAAAATTTGTGTATAAAATTGAGTTCAGGCACATGCCAATTCATCAGATGGACACACTTCCTCTCCCCCCAAATGCATGTGTTTGAGCGCTCACACACACACACACACACACACACACACACACACACACACACACACACACACACACACACACACACACACACACACACACACACACACACACACACACACACACACACACACACACACACACACCTCTCACTCCACTTCTTTGCTTCCATGGCAAACTCACACGGGAAATTTTCCTACATGGTAACCAAACCTGTTGGCATTCTCACAAACAATCGCAACATTGTTCAATAATATATAGAACTTTTCTCGCAGCTCTGGTATATAAAGCTTTTTTTAGGCCTTTAATTCTGTGGCAGCACAAGGGCCAAATGATATACGTATGTGAGGCTCTTGATCATATCTTTGATCATGACACCGTTGAGGAGAGAGACCAGGAGACTGACTGTGAAGATGCATTAGAGGAGGAAGTGTCAGAAGTTGAAGACAACACAGAATATGATCCAGACCATGAGACAACCGATGTGGAACAATCCAGTGATGAGGAAGAGGGCCCTGCTGAAGTTGTTGTTACATTCAGGGTTGATGACATAAAATCCTGCTTCGAACTGTTCCTGAAAGAAACTATAATGATAAACATGACCAACTTGGAGGGGAGATGTGTTTACAAAGACTACTGGAAGGAGGTGGACCGGACAGACATCCAAGCATATGTGGGTCTCTTGATTTTGGCTGGTGTGTTCAGATCAAGAAACTAAATCTACCACCAATTTATGGGATGCAGAGTCTGATCGGTCAATTGTTCGTGCCACGTTGTCACTCCAGACATTTCACGTGTTGTCACCGGTGATTCGCTTCGACTGCCGTGATACAAGACCAGGCCGCCGTCAACATGACAAGCTGGCAGCCATCAGAGAGGTTTGGCACAAGTGAGTAGAGCGCCTGCCACTCATGGTTGGTTAGCTACCACTACCAGCAGATTCAGCAAGGCGTAATATCGTCATGAGTTGGCACTATGTTCATTGTTGTTTAACTAGCTAACGTTAGCTGGATGCCTCGCTAGCTCATGTTACGTGGCATTTATTAACTTTATATATTTTTAAGGGTGTATGATCTTACACATCGTTTACCTAGCTAGGGTCATTGTTTACCTAGCTAGCTAGCTAGCTACATGTCTTAAGCTAAATTATAATGTTAGCTGGCTAGTTAACTTTAGCTGGCTGGCTCCCTAGCTAATGTTATATGTATGATGTTATTATTGATATCCCAGAATCATTTCAGGTATCTAACATTGAACCTGATTGGGTAGCTCCGAACAGATTCATGCAGGGTAGTAACTATGTTCATTGTTGTTTAACTAGCTAACGTTGGCTGGCTCGCTAGCTAACCTTACATGACGTGTATGATCTTACACATTGTTTGACTAGCGAGGTTCATTGTTTACCTAGCTAGCTAGCTACATGTCTTAACAAAAGACTCCACTATGCAAGTAACCATTTTGGGTTCATTCTGATGTTCAGTCAGAGTATTCCAGAGCACAGAATAACTGATGAATTTACAAATGCACTACACATGTTGAATATGGCCGGTGTTAGTAAACGTCTGCAAAAACAATTTGCCAGCTGAACTGGTTAGGCTGTTTTCATGTTGTGCAGAGGTAAACAAATGTTCTGCCAGAGCATCAAATGTGCACTCTGAACACTCGAGAGCGAAACGAGATGGGTGTCAATGATCTATGACTTGTAGATCAATGACTATCAACAAAATGGCATTGGTACGATAGGCCATCATTGTAAATAAGAATTTGTTCTTAACTGACTTGCCTAGTTAAATAATAAAGGAGAGGGCGCAGTTGTCACAAAAGAATGTAGAAAGAAAGAAAGAAAGTAATTTGAGCAACAAGCAAAAAATGTGTATCGGCTAGGTCTGTCTGTCATGAAATTTTGTCAGCCAATGATTGTCAAACAAAGAAACTGCCAGTCTCACGGTAATTTACTGTTAATTAGAATAAACACATTTAGCATCTCCTGGCTTCCACACACATCCTACAAGCCATTGATTCAGACCTTTGGAACATCTACATTTTAAAAAGTATAATAAATTAATTTAACATAGCCTATACCAACACAATAAATCCATTATTTATTTTAGACAGGGCTAAAGAAAATGTGGTCTATTTCAGAAGAACAGAATAGCATACTCCAAGTTGTCCTTATGTTAGGTCCTGATCTGGCTATGCCATATGGCTGTGGGCTACACTAGTTCATTTGGCAGACAAGATTTGCTTGGCATTCCGTGACATTATTTAGTAGACAAGATTTGCTTAGAATTCCGCAGCTGTCACGTTCACTGGAATGAATATGGGACCAAGGCGTAGAATGTTGAGTTCCACATAATTTTTATGATTAAAGTGAAACTCGCCAGGGATGGTGAGGAACAGGCAGAGGTTGAAGGAGACCAGCCGGAGCTTGCCAATGAGTCTTGTTCTGCGCGTAGATTGTTTATGCAGCGACGAACGCGGAGACGTCAGGAATCATGGTAGGCCACCTAAAGTGTTGTCGTACAAAGGTCAGGGTCCGACAGGAACCTGGGTGGCAGGCAAGCATGGAGGACTGGGCCCACTTCAGGACCGAGGAGCAGACAGCGTCAGGAACAAATATCCGGTTATCTGGTTAACTCCTCGTGTCTTCCAGTGTAGGCACCTTGCAGACAGGAGCAAGACAAACAAAACTAACTGGCAACAGACAAACAGAGAACACAGGTATAAATACACTGTGGATGATGGGAAAGATGGGCGATACCTGGAGGGTGTTGAGACAAGCACAAAGACAGGTGAAACACAACAGGGTGTGACACCAACAAGGGATCCAAATCGGGAAAGTCGTAATTCTAGTCAGATTGCTGGTGTGTTACTGTGATGTTTTATTTAGTTTGTTCCTTGTATCATTTGCTAGGCCTCCTAGGTATTTGCATTTAAATTAATGTGTACTGCCACAAGGGGGAGCTGTGACGTCAAATGGGAGGGTAACTGAGATCATGAGGTCTTGCAAGTAATGTTTCTCCGCCTCACCATTCTATCCTGTTAATTCAGGTGTGTGATGTGCAAGATGACTCTCAAAATATTGAGGTGTCATGGTTAATTGCATAGTCCATGAGTTTGGTGACATTTGAAGGCAACTGGGGGGAGTTTTAATCAAGTGAAAAACACATTGGTAGTCAATCTACTTGACTACCCCATGGTAAGTAATGGAGGTTAGCTTGGTTGCAAATGGTTTATATGTAAGACAAGAGATTAAGAAGGCGCTCAAAAGTTTTTAGTTTTTCTCAACAACATTTTAGCACCCATTTGTTTGATTTTCTGTAAACGAAGGCTCAGTTTAGTTCGGGGAATATATGTAAATATGCAATGTGACGATAAAATGTGTTGAACATATTTCTTTTTACAAATATCAACACACAGTGTGTTAGCTTTATGCTAACCAAATGTAGCTTTGCTAAGCGCTAGCTATCTCTAGGCTAGTGGGCTTAAGCTATTATTAGCGTACGTTTTGATGATTGACTCCACCCACCTCTGGGTCTCTCCTGTTTTCCCCATTAGTCCCCGGTGTATTTATCCCTGTGTTTCCTGTCTCTCTGTGCCAGTTCGTCTTGTTTTGCCAAGTCAACCAGCGTTTCTCCTAGCTCCTATTTTTCCAAGTCTCTGTTTTTCCTAGCACTCCTGGTTTTGACCCTTGCCTGTCCTGATACCGAATCTGCCTGCCTGAACACTCTGCCTGTTCTGACCTAGAGCCTGAGCTTGGACTCTGACCTGTTCACTGAAACCCTGCCTGTCCTGATCTAAAGCCTGCCTATCAGCTGGAACTGTTTGGACAGTTCTCGCCTGTCCCCGACCTGCCTTGTGCCTTTTTGGTGTAAAAATATCAGAGCTCAACCATCTGCCTCCTGTGTCTGCATTTGGGTCTCGCCTTGTGCCCTTAGTCTCATTCCGACGAGTGTAACTTTACCGCCGCTATGATATCCAAAAGGTACGCCGGCTGTATGTAATAACTCGAAAAATATTCTGGCCTAAATAATGTAAGTACTGCAAAGTTTCTGAGGAGCTAGAAGCAGAGCTGCCATGTTTGCCAGCACCATGAATACTTATTAGCAGGACACAGTTCTACTACAATGACATGCACAGACAATGGAATTCTGTTTCTGTGTCTAGAACCCACTCCAGGAAGAATCCCAGGCAACACATGCCTGTAAGACATTTTGTTTTATAAATTATAAATGTATAAATTATGTAGTTTGAACGACAGTTGAACTGTGCAAGCGTAACATCAGCATTAGGGAAGACTAGTTGAACAGGCATACATGTGACAAGTCAGAAGAGAAGAGTGAAAAAGTGGGTCAGTGCATATAGCTATTTGGTTAACTATGTAATAGTCTTCTGGCGTGGGGCTAGAAGCTGTTCCGGAGCATCGGTTGCAGAGAGAACAGTTCTTGTTAATCTAACTGCAATGTCCAATTTACAGGAGATATTTCCGCAAAACAATACCATGCTATTGTTTGAGGATAGTGCACAACAAAACACTTATCACGACAACTGGTTTGATACATTCACCTCTGAAAGTAAATCATTTACTTACATTCAGTAATCTTGCTCATTTTGACCCCACTGCTGTCTCTGGCTCCACACCCAACCCACCCGGCCATCTAGATGTGTGAAGGTTAGTGTACTTTCTGTAGGGAAGTTAATGATCCATCATGTATGACATTCCTGGGAGTGTGTATAGTTATGTACTTGAAAATGTATCAATTGACCAATTTGGCACAATTGGGCAAAGTCCTAGCGCACTTGATACAAAATATAGTGATGAGTAATTCTTCACTGGATCAGTCTGACACTTTGCACACACTCTGCTGCCATCTTCTGAACATCTAAATTACATCTTGAATCCTCTCAATGTATGGCCTTTATCTTGCATTTAAAGATGGAAAAAAAAATTGAAAACGCATGTTCTTTTGTATTATCCTTTTCCATATTTAATGTGTTATATTCTCCTACATTAATTCCACATGTACACAAACGTCAAAGTATTTTCTTTCAAATGGTATCAAGAACATGCATATCCTTGCTTCAGGTCCTGAGCTACAGGCAGTTAGATTTGGGTCATTTTAAGTGAAACTTGAGGACAAAAAGGGTTCCATCCATATTAAGAGGGTAAGAACTTGTTTCAAATATTTGATGAAAAGCTAATGAAATGAAAAATCTGGATATTACCATACTATTAAAATCCATTGACGGAGATAAACCTTATTTTGAAAACATTTAATTTGATTACAGGCTGTGAAGAAGATAAAAAATAGCCTGTATCTCAACGGATAGTCCAACCTGTCTTTAAAATGTAATGGAAAGTTGGTGCAAATGCTTGGATTGACCCCGGGAGAATCGTGACATGTAAAGTGGATTTGCTCTGATGGTGTTATAATCTTTTATTTATGGATGTTTACGCAGGTTTCAATAGCCGCTACATACAGTATATACAGGCATAATTGACTATCAAGGCATTGGGGATAGTTTTGTACATACAGTGGTGACTGGTCATTCCGGACAGGTGGGAAAGAGCATGTATTGTATGCTGCTGCATAAATGATGGAATATGCCAGGGAGAAATGTATACTGTAGCTAAGAAAGTAATACTAAGTGTATGTTGTGCATTTAGCTTTTAGTAGCCATGTGCCTCACCCTAATAATTTGGTCTATTTTCACCAACGAGGTATTGTAAACACATCGTTCGTGGCCGGTGTGTGCTTGTTTGCCAACGTTTTCTATATAGCTTTGACAGTGCTACTGATAGTAGAGGTGGCGTTTGGCTTGTACGTGCAAATTCAGAACACACCACATACTGTACTATAATATAATTGTGTTATTTAAAGTGTCAAATTAAAAGCTTATTTAACGTGTCAAATATTGTTATATGACTTGTCTATTTTGACACGCAAAGACCCAAACGGCATTCAATGTGACTCACCCTAATAACTATTTTCTTAATTTCACCTATTGTTCTAACTTGGTGGTGCACGTATGTATCCGATAACCTGTTTTAGAGAAATGTAGTCATCGACTATTGTAAGAGCTTTCATTGCCTGTTTATATACCTTTTATTTATCCTATGGTTCTGACTTGTACAGGGAGTACACTGTAAGAAGGGCCCATGTTCTGAATTACTTCGCTGTACATTTCAAAAGTGCTGAACAAATAGTATATTAACTAAGTCCATCCTAGCTCACTCATTAATGTCTTAATCAAAATTACGGATTGCCCTTATCTGCTTGTCATCCCCTTATGCCATAGTTTGTACATCTCAATCATCAGGAGTAACCACATTTGTTTCATCAAGTCAGCCATATCAGCTATGTTGATTTAAAAGGCAGTAAATAGGGCTGAATGAACTGTTTCGCTGCCAGACAAGGTTCTGCTGAAAGCCAGGTGTAGCAGTGGTAAGGTGCTGGGACTGCTGTCGGGACAGCTTAATGTAGGTCCAAACAGTTTGTGGGCACCATTTGTCACTGTTATAGTGCAATTCATGTATTGTTTAGTGTTGTGTTGTGTAGTGGCTTTGCTGGCATGCATCCCACTGTTTCCCCCCCACGAAGATTGACATGCTAAAATTGCCACTGTGTACATATTAGCGGTGAAAACAATGTTTGCCACAGTGACTTAATGGCTGCATGGTCAATCCGATGTCACAGCATTTACTGCGATACGGCCTATGCCTAAGACAGAGCACTCATACTTGCACTTCACGTTGCAGGGCTATTGGGAAGGAAGTTGTCAAAGAAGTGAGTTTGTGTTTATACAGGACCTCCAGCCCCCATCTACCGTCAATCAGTCATGTCAATGCGGATCTTGAATTGGCCTCCGCAAGCATTCACGGATCAAGCATGAATGGGCTTTTATGACAAGCCACACTACACACATGTGAGCAAGTCCTATTTTGACGCCATCTGCAATGAATTAATATCAGACCAATCAATAAATGACATTTTTACTTGGAAAAGTAGTTTCAAAACTACACTTCAGACCTGTTGAACAATAATTTAGGCTTTAAAATGATACCGGTCAACCACTATGAAGACCATCAAAGATACATTGTGTGCTACACAGCACAGGCTCTTAATGGGTTACCAGGGTATCAAGGTAGTGCAGCCATGTATGGGGCTGGACTAGGGGCCCTATTCAGGGGGCTTTTCAGGGTGGCTGAACCATGACTCAGAAGCGGCTTTTCCATTGCGAAACTGCATTTAAACAGTGCCGCACTGACATGGTCAGAAACGTTATAGCTCACCAGACTCTGGAGCAAGCTGGTTCAGGGATTATGGTTATGGCTCATGGTGTCAGAAAGTGATCTCCGGCTACGAGGAGGAATCAACCAAAACGTAAAACGCAAAAGAATATGACAAAAACTTGTTCAGTATTTAAACGAAAACAAGTAGCATAGAAGCAACACTATAAGACTGCTTTTGTATTTTAAAGGAAGTTGGCTTTATTAAACAATTTGTCTTGGGAATGTGCTAAATCGGAGTTGGATTTATTCATTATCCCATTTTCACAAATGTCTATAAAAAATACTTACCTTGAAGTAAGGCCTCTCTCAGCAATTTTGGATAAAGCACCATTGGAGTTTTTTATCGCTGGTAATGCTGATTATGTGGATCTGAACTATATCTTGTTATATCTACATACCTAAGGCAGTAAACCTGATAGATCAGATCTTGACGCAGGATAAGTTGTGAGTCTTATCAACTATCACCTAACCATCATATTTTCATGGGTGGATGTTTCCTTGTGTGATTGTTTAATAATTAGTCAGAGTAGCAGTACATACCCTTATGGAACCATTATAGAAAGCATTTTGAATTACGGTTCTGGTACTTTGGAGACACAATTTTCACCTGGATGGTTTTCGAAGGACACACCGGGTCATATGGATGGCACTGACCCCGTGGGGCTAACGCTGGATTGACTAAAGCGCATAGAACAATATTTGAAATATGACCTCCGCACCATGACATTTCATTAAATGGTTTGAATATGAAGATTTGCACGGTTCTGTTGTAAAGGTTAATTTTGCCTGATGGGTGTTAGAGATGTACGTTACCGTCCTCACATAGTCCCCTTCTTGGCAAAAAGTGATGCAAATACTATCACCAGCAGTGAAACTTGGGCATGCTCAACCGCTTTTGTCAACCACCGCAAAGTACCAAATTGAAAGGTTGTCTATGAAGACTTTGTCATGACTGTCCTGTGAGGATCCAAATGGGTCGGATCAGCTTGGCGATGGATGACAGTAACCAGACCCTCTCTCACCCACAGAGGGGGGAGGAGGGGGGTGGTGGGGGGTTTACAGCTTATACCCTGTCGTAAATTAAAGAAGAGGAGATCCAGAGAACATCCCTCTCCAAATTAACACAGGAAAATTCCTTTGTCTCCAGATAACTTTTCCCACCGAAACTTTAACACGTTCTAAAGCGAATACTGGAAAAAATATTCCTAACAGAGAATGTGGGGAATGGTCAGAGGTGAGCTATAGAAAATGAATGTCATATTGGTTTTTATTTTGTTATGTCATTAAAAGTGTTATAAAGGAAATACTGTAACTTGAAAAGCATATACACTACATGTACAAAGTCTCCATCCGTAATGTTGTATATTAAATATGAAAAATGTGAAAGTATTTTTGTTACGATATGAATGTGATTTTAGGATCCATTAGAGAATTTGTCTCCTATAAACTTTGCACAGTAAGTAAGCCACGCACCGAGTGAGGACAGAGAGCGTGTCAGCCTGATGGAACCATCCCTTTCAACCAGAGTGCATAAAAGGATTGGTAAAGTAATGAACATTTAGACCAGAACATCGCCAGGCTGCAGCTGCGCGCGTAAAGGGGTTTGAACCCTGAATACCAACACGAGGTGAAGAAAACTCCCCTCTCAGACAATCACTGGTATAGCTGATTAGCTGTCCTAAGAAAGTATCTACAAAAGCGAATTTAAGTGGGACCATTCCACTACTCTTCAAACTAACGTATTCTCCTACTCTCATCACCACTGAGAACCATCTACACGGCTGGCTAACCTATCTTCAAATGAGTTTCAGGAGCAAATGGAAAGTATAATAAGCTCTGTAGTTCTGTTCAGGACTACACGACAAGAGGAGAAGGAAGAAGAGAGCGCTAGTAGAAGAGATGGGTGAATGACCCCTTTCAGACAATCAGAGCCTTACAAGCATCCAGCGAAAAGGCCCAACAGTGAGCCAAGGCACGTAAATAAATGTATGATTTCTTACTCCAAATGGATGGCGGTTCGTGTGCAAAGTATATGATTACTGTGAGAATAGTTTCTCAAATGTATCAACGATAAGTGCCTCTTTCTCTCCCTCTCCCTCCCTCCCTCTTCATCTCCTTTGTAAAAAGCCACCATATTGTGTCACTCCACTAGCAAACTTTTATTTTGTATTAAGTGTGTATGTTTATTCAGTGTTATCATTTAGTTAGCTAGTAAATAAATAATTAAACCAATTTGTCTAGTACTAAATCATAAGTAAGGCTGGTGTTTTTGCAGGTGCTTGAGGTTACGACTGTTCCAAATGATGATATGATACGAGGTTATGATTAATACGTTTACTGTTTTATGGATGTGATAGGTAAAAAGCTTTAGAGTTTAATTTGGGAGATGGTACATCTTTAAAAAGCCGCTCTCGTGGTGCCCCAAATTCGGGTAAAAATTTAACCTAGTCAGTTGATTCGATAAATAAGTCATAAGATTAATGAAAGTGAAGTCCTGACATATTGGAGCCCCCTTGTGAGGAATCTAAGACAAAATTAGGCGTTTCGGTTGAATTCAGTCTATATGATTTGTGTAGCAAATTGTGTTATACACCAATAGAGTTGTAGGCAGGATTATCATTGAGAGTGAGTGTGTGTGTTTCATTTCGACCCAGATATCAAGGAAAGATTGCCTCCAGTGTTGTATACCTGACAAAAGGTCAATGTGTAGGGTAAATTATTCATTTCTCGAGCTAGGACATACGGGCCATCCAATTTATGGAAATTTGTTTGACCAAAGAGAAGTATTATATCTCTATTGCGCTTCAGAAGCGGGTCACGACCATCCATTCGGGCGGTTTATGGTCACTGTCCTAAACTACTGATTTTTTCGTGTTTCTGTTGGTTTTGTCTAATTGGTTTCAATTGTTTAGTTATTAGTGTCTGTATTTAATGTAGGTTGTCCCGTCCTTGTTTTGTGCGGGATTGTTTATTTTGTCATTTCGTTTTGTTCTGTCGGTGTTTGCTGTTTGTTTTTTCTCCGGTTAGTCTTTATCCTGTTTTGGATATTTCACCCTGTCTGTATTTTGGGCTGACTTTTGTTTTGTTTTTTGTTCACCGGAGAATAAACGTTATTATCGCAAATATTTATTTACAGTTGAAGTCGGAAGTTTACATACACCTTAGCCAAATACATTAAAACTCAGTTTTTCACATGTCCTGACATTTAATCCTTGTAAAAATGTCCCTGTCTTAGGTCAGTTAGGATCACCACTTTATTTTAAGAATGTGAAATGTCAGAATAATCGTAGAGAGAATGATTTACTTCAGATTTGATTTCTTTCATCGCATTCCCATTGGGGCAGATGTTTACATACACCCAATTAGTATTTGGGAGCATTGCCTTCAAATTGTTCAACGTCAAACGTTTCTGGAAGCCTGCCACAAGCTTCCTTCAATAAGTTGTGTGAATTTTGGCCCATTCCTCCTAGCAGAACTGGTGTAAATGAGACAGGTTTGTAGGATCCTCTTTTTCAGTTCTGCCCACAAATGTTCTATAGGATTGTCAGGGCTTTGTGATGGCCACTCAAATACCTTGACTTCGTTGTCCTTAAGCCATTTTTCACAACTTTGGAAGTATACTTGGGGTCGGGGTCATTGACCCATTTGCGACCAAACTTTAACTTCCTGGCTGATGTCTTGAGATGTTGCTTCAGTTTATCCACATAATTTTCCTACTTCATGATGCCATCTATTTTGTGAAGTGCACCAGTCTCTCCTGCAGCAAAGCACCCCCACAACATGATGCTGCCACCCCCGTGCTTGACAGTGTGATGATGTTCTTTGGCGTGCAAGCCTCCCCCTTTATAGCCAAACAGTTATATTTTTGTTTCATCAGCCCAGAGGACATTTCTCCAAAGAGCACAATCTTGTCCCCATGTGCAGTTGCAAACCGTAGTCTGGCTTTTTTTATGGTGGTTTTGGAGCAGTGGCTTCTTCCTTGCTGAGAGGCTTTTCAGGTTATGTCGATATAGGACTCATTTTACTGTGGATATAGATACTTTTGTACCTGCTTCCTCCAGCATCTTCACAAGGTGCTTTGCTATTGTTCTGGGATTGATTTGCACTTATTGCACCAAAGTACGTTCATGTCTACATGACATAACGCGTCTCCTTCCTGAGCGGTATGACGGCTGAATGGTCCTATGGTATTTGTACAAATGAACGTGGTACCTTCAGGCGTTTGGAAATTGCTCCCAAGGATGAACCAGACTTGTGGAGGTCTACATTTTTTTATTGCTGAGGTCTTGGCCGATTTCTTTTGATTTTCCCATGATGTCAAGCAAAGAGGCACTGAGTTTAAAGGTAGGCCTTGAAATACATCCACAGGTACACCTCCAATTGACTTAAATTATGTCAATTAGCCTATTAGAAGCTTCTAAGGCCATTACATAATTTTCTGCAATTTCCGGTTTCTGGTTGATGACACCAGCCACATGAATATGATCACAGGTTGTTAGCAACTACATTTTGCAAAATTGACAATAATATTATTGTTAGAAAAACAAGTTTGTTGGCTGCTGTTATAGTAATTTAATGTTGTTGACGGCTGCTATGGGTTCTAAGGGGTTAGTTACTCAGAATGAAGGCACTGAAGCGGCCACAAGTTTTCACTATGGAAGAGGCTATACCTATTTTGGTTGATGACACGGATTCAGACACGTTGAAAGTGATTATTTGGAGGTGAATTAAATAATTAAACAGCAGATATGTTTGCTGTCAAACTCGGAAAGCTCTCAGATTAGCAAATCCTGTCATGATCACTTGGTTGGTCCAATATAAGGCGTGAAAACGAGCATATCAGCAGTGACTCGGGAGCTGATTGCCCTCTATCACATGGAAATAGTTGCAGTATTTAACTGCATCTAGTAAGTTGGATGTTTTGTCTTGTTTCTTCCAATGTAATTCATATGGAAACAGCCCATGCTGCTTGATATAGCTAGCTAGCAAGCTTGCTAGTCTGTCAGGCAAGAAAAGTTGTGTGTGGCGGTAAATTTGGGCTGCGCTTGTGAAGCGTCAACCTCAGCTGTCACTTTCACTAGCTAGCCATACAGACAACCAGCCAACTAGCCACCAAAATGGAGATTAAAGTAATTTGTGTTTATCTGTTGGGCTTAGGTCAGGGTTTGTCATATTTGCTTGGTACCGATATCAATAAGCTATACATTGCCTCGTTTTCCTATTATTTGACAGCTTAGCCTTCGTGTTACGGCATATGCCCGCACAATGGAGTTCATATGATATTGAGTTGCAGTGATATGTTTAAATACACAGCTAACAAATAGCTTGTTTTGTCCTGTTTCTATTCATTTGGAAACTGTCCCAGCTTTGTGACTAATCAGCTAACAATTGCGAACTCTGTAGTTGGTCTGTCAGGCAAGAAAATGAGAGTTCCCTCCCTAAAACGACAAACCGTTTACTATGCTCATCAAAATAGATTAAGAATTATTCTAAACCTGCTTGTTTGAATTGCACAGTGTCATATATGTAATATTTGACTGAATATTAGGAACATATTCATGAATGTCTTTTTGTGTAATCTATCCTTTCTGATTATCCATCATTCTGACATACATATGCACATAATGAACTGAGAAACAATCTGGCAATTTAGGGCTTCACAAAATAACTTTGATTGATTGGAAGTGCTGTATGGCATAATGATACTGTTTACTGTGTGTGTGTATGGGGGTGCTTGTAACTGTGTCACACAATTTAGGTGAATACTTCAGAGGTGATTATTAGGATGAGTTTATGTGTATTGTTGAGAAAAGAGAGGAAGGAAGAGAGCGACAGTGTGAGAGGGAGGGGGAGAGAGATGATGTTCCTGACCACAATTGTATCCTATTTGTTGTTGCGCTTCTCTCTCTCTCTCTCTCTCCCTCTCTCTCGGTCAGTGAAAGCCAGGGACCTGATGTGGAAAGTCAGGGCTCATCAGCAGAAGGCAGGGAGGAAGAGGAATTATGAGAAGGGATAGAGATGTGGAGGGAGAGAGGTGGAGGGAGAGAGGAAGAAGGGAGAAGAGTTGAGGGAGAGACATGGAGAGGAACATGAAGAGGAGGAAGCAGAGGGAGATGACACAGAGAGAGGAGGTGGATAGAGAGGAGGAGGAAGAAGAAGCAGAGGAAGAAGCAGAGGAAGATGACACAGAGAGAGAGGAGGTTAGAGAGGAGGAAGAGGAAGAAGAAGCAGAGGGGAAGAAGCAGAGGAAGAGAACACTTGGGAATAGAGCCTGCATTTCAATGGCATATGTCTGCCCCAAGTCCCACCACCTTGTAGGATGGGGCCTTGCTTCAAGAAGTTTCATGGCATGTTGTAGGCTAAATGCAAACACTCAAGTGACAGTCTGACATGAATTTGTCCTACAAATATTATCGGGAAAATGTCTCCGAAGATATGTGTTTTGTATCTTCTTTCTTTATCTGTCTCTAATACTTGTTGCATTCACTGAATTGTCAAAGTAAGATACTATTTCAAAATGTTGTATCAGTCCTGGTCTATTGACAGAGGTTCTCTTGAAATCAGTGGAGGCTGGTGACTTAAATTGAGGAGGATGGGAGATCCACGGTCTAGACGCAGAAAGCACGGAGACGTCAAAGTGTGTTTCAAAAATTGTTAAAGAGTAATTATTTTAACCTAAAGCATTTGTGACTGACTGGCTTGATTAGGTCTTATATAGAAACATTTGAAATTGTGTTTTTTCCCTTGATAAAAGACTCGAAAATGGCATATCATACACTAAAGTTGAGGAACAATGGGAAATAAATTCTGCTTTGAAAGTTTATAAACTTGTAACCTCACTTTGTTTAGAAAATTGCCTTTGAATGTTTTGGTACACCCACTGGAGAGCTCTTCTTCACTGGACCCGAGGTTAATGAAAGTCTGGAAAAGTGTCGAGGTGAAAACAAGTAAAAATGAAGCAAAAAGGTTTGCTATGTGCCTTCACTCTGTCTTCCTCCTCCCTGGGCCTGTTGTTTCAACACAGCACCAAGAACCTGTCAGTCTCCCTGCCTGTCTCCCCTTTTTCTACACAATGTCTTGCAGGAACCTGCACAATGTTATTACAATACATTCATTTGATACACAGTATTTTCCCACGCTACCCCAGCCAGGTGCAAGTTTGGGGAGGGACACAACAAATGAATAGCTTTGAATATGTGGCTCCTTACCACAATGAATCAGTATGGCAAAAATAATCTCTGCTGATAGGGCCTTAGAAATAATTTGTTTGGAAGGAGCGTCTTCCACTTTTTGAAGATGAAGAATTTTCCGAATGAGGATCACATCTCTGTCAATTCTGAGTCTGACAGTGAGTTGGAAGAAGAGGATGAGATTGACCCTCAGCCAGCCCCAGGACCAGCCCGTCAGCAACAAGCTCATCAGCAGCCTGCAGGAGGAGAAGTATGGATGTCAAAAAAAATGAAAATGAATGGTCTTATCCTTGCTGGTGTTTTCAGATCCAATGGGGAATCCACGGAATCCTGCGGGATGCAGAAACTGGCAGATAACTTTTTTGTGCAACAATGTCTCTGGAAAACTTTATTCCCAGGATTATCCGCTTGATAACCGAGACACCAGACCAGCTCGGCAGAAAGACAAGCTAGCTGCAATCAGGTCAGTGTGGGACAAGTGGGTGGACCATCTTCCCCTGTTTTACATCACTGGGCCCAACGTTACTGTTGATGAGAAGTTTATGCCATTTAGGTGCTGCTCCTTCAGGCAGTATATACCGTCTAAACTGTAAAAATATGGAATCAAGATCTGGCCTGCCTGTGATGCTGCTTCATCATATGCGTGGAACTTGCAAGTGTATACGGGAAGCAAGATTCTCAGGAGGAGCCCCTGAGAAGAATCCAAGGGATGCGGGTTGTCCTGGATGTTACACAGGGACTCCGTGGCCACAACATCAAAATGTGTACTTTCCACAAGCTGGGACAGGAGTTCCTCAAGAGGAACCTGACGATGGTAGGTACTGTACGAAAAACAAGCCAGAGCTCACACCTCAGCATTTTTATTTAACCTCTATTTAACTAGCTGATGAAAACACAGAACAGGCCTATCAATTCCTCTAAGTTTGTGTTCACGGCCGACATGTCCCTAGTGTTCTACGTGCCAAAGAAAGGCAAAAATGTGGTACTCAAGAGCAAGCTTTAAAGGGATGGGATAATCTGTGGCCAGGAACAGTAAAAATATGGAAATCATAATGGATTACAATGCCACAAAAGGAGGTGGACAATTTAGAGACTGGCTGCAGCTGCAAAAGAAGAACCCTATGCTGGCCACTTGTGATATTCTTCCAGCCAGGACGTGTTGTGGTATAGCTCCACTCACTAGACTGCCAGTCGTCTCCTCAGATACGCTGAGACCTGTTCCGGCTCCACATTCGAAGCCTCCAGTGATGATCCATGGCCCGAAGCCTCCAGTGATGATCCATGGCTCGGAGACTGCAGTGAGGATCCCCAGTCCGGAGCCTGCAGCGACGGTCCCCAGTCCGGACGATCGGTGGTCTGGTTCCTCCGGCGATGATCTGCAGCCGGTTCCTCCAGTGAGGGTCCATGCACCAGGGCCACCACCAAAGAGAAGGGATCTTCGGGCGGAGAGTTGGCAGTCTACATGCTGCACCATAGCCACCGCCGTGAAGAGATGACCATCCGGACCCTCCCCTTTAGAGTCAGGTTTTAACGACCGGAGTCCGCACCTTTGGGGGGAACAAAATACTGTCACGCCTGGCCATAGAGAGGCTTTTATTCTCTTTTATTTTGGTTAGGCCAGGGTGTGACTAGGATGGACATTCTAGTTTTTTATTTCTATGTTTTCCATTTCTTTGTTTTTGGCTGAGTGTTGTTCCCAATAAGAGGCAGCTGTCTATCGTTGTCTCTGATTGGGAATCATACTTAGGTAGCCTTTCCTACCTGTGTTTTGTGGGTAGTTGTTTTCTGTTTAGCTGTTTTGTGCCTGACGGAACTGTTCTCTTTCATTTTGTATTCGTTATTTTCTTGACAATAAAGCTCATGAACACTTTCCACACTGTGCTTTGGTACACTTTTCCTGAAAACGACAAAGCGTAACATTAGCAACAAGAAGAATCACTGTGATGTGTGTGTGTGGACCCAAGAAGGACAGGAAGACACAGTACACATGCATCAATTGTAAGAAATCAATTTGCGAAACACACATACACACAGTAAAACTCTGTCCCTCATATGATGTGTAGACTGGCCTTCATTTGTGTTCAATGGGGCTCATTTATCATTTTCATATAATACTGTATGTAAAATTCGTCCTCCAATTTGTTCACTTCAAAGCAATACACCTCAATAGTGATGAAAATCTTGTTTCATTTCTATTTGTTAAAGATAAACATGATTTATTCCACCCATGTCTTGATTATAACATTTTATTTTTAAAAACGAATAACGCTTTTATTGATCAATGTAATCTAGCAGAGGTAAATGTCAAATATTAACAATGTATGGCTGTCTATATTGCTTGTGATTGATAATGGTCAACAGCTAAGTATTAAGTATTTTTTACGTACATTCTTATGGCTGTATTGTTTTAAAGACTCAATAATGCTGTGGGTCCATCTGATCGCAAACATTGAGTGAATAACAAAAACATGAACACCACACAGGAGTTAAGCTATAGCCTCGCCCGTAAACTCAGAGCATTGTCAGATTGTCCATTCGTAAATTCAGAGAGTTTTGCTCTCGGAGCGTTCAGAGCGCACACTGGCCGAGGAGAAGGGTTGATCAGAGCATTCTATCCTAACAACAGCAGTCAAGCACCCAAGCCATTTGGCTAACGTTGGCTAGCTTGCTAGCTACTTCCAGACATAAATGAGAGAACCGCTCACTCAGACCATTTTACTCGCCCAAGCAGAGCGTTGGTGACTGCACTGTGCTGCTGGCACCGATTTAATTATTTTTTTTGCTAATGTTTACTGACACCGGCCATATTCAAAAGGTGTTGAACGTTTGTAAATTTTTCAGTTGTATACTACATGTGTAATATTACTACATAGATCATGCAAGCTAGCAAGCTAGCCAGCTAACATTAGCGAGCCAGCCAACTAACATTAGCTAGCTAGCTAACAGTACACTTTAACTTTAAATGAAAATGACTTTCTGACAAAATTAGAAATGTGTAATTCTGAATAATGTAGCTTGCTAGACTATCTTACTGTACATGGAAGGATGTTTCTTCCTCTCTGTCACATATGCCCTTAGTTTGAAGATGTAATCCGGAGACAGGTGTTTTCTCCATCTTTTTAGCTATCACACTCTAATTCTACTGATTTCAAAACTCCATCTCTCGGCATGTCCAGCCCACTCATTATCTCAGCCAATCATGGCTAGCAGGAAGGTTTCTGGCTTTTCTGTGGCTAAACCAACTAGGCTCATCATTTAACCATTTTAACCATTTTATTCGTAGTTACAGATGGCATACACCATTTTGGGAAAGGATCACAGCACTGATTGAATGAGGGTATGAGGCATGAGTTGAGGTGTTCAGAGACTTGATTTCAATGCAAGACAGGATTTGACGAGGAAGATAAAAACCAATAACACTATACAGTTAGACAAAAGACCTAAGAATGAGAATGAAGTTGAACACAGACTGCACATCTCACCTACTTGACAGATCAAAGTTTTACAGGGTGAAAAGCCTGTCAAACTGCAGCAACCTTATTATAGTTCATATGAATGTATTTAGATTAGAAGGAGGATTTCCTCTAACCAGACACAGAGACAACAACTAATTGACAATAGAACTCACAGGGTGTCACACCCTGATCTGTTGCACCTGTCTTTGTGCTTGTCTCCACCCCCCACCAGGTGTCTCCCATCTCCCCTCATTATCCCCTGTGTATTTATACCTGTGTTTTCTGGTTGACTGTTGCCATTTCATTTTCTTCGTCAAGCCTATCAGTGGCCTATCAGGGTCTTCCCTAAAATGTGATACAGCGCTGAGCTTGCTTTATGTATGTTTGCATCATGCAGGCCTATGCAACTGTAGGCCTTATAAATTACTCTGTCATAACTAATATGTTGATTGATTAGTTCCAGTTAATAATTTTGGATTGAAAACGTGTAGGCAGCCTAGCCAGCGCAAGTTTGAATATAAACCACATTGTATCACATTCGCATTTTCTGCTGACACAAAATGTCTATAAATAGATAACTTTGCCAATTACTTACCCTGAACAAGTTGCCCTTGTTGGTGGAACTTTCCCTCTCATCGTGTCCTCTAAAAGTCTATTCTTCCAGGCCCCAAAAACGCAATGGTATTGATAAGCCGCTTGAGAACATCCCTGTTTCTTCTAACTTTCTCATTGTGTTATGCAGATTGAAAATGCAGACCTTTGTCATGAACGATGCAGCTTTGTCCCAGAAGCTTGAATATGATATGGCCTTCTATATGCTCCCTGCTTTTGTTTAGCTGAGCGATCGATGTTCTTCAGGTCACTGTACCCCTCTTTCGCCCAAGGCTCAGACTTTCCAAAAATCAGACAAGGCCAGCAATACAGACAGCTTGATTAAAGGCTCCCTGTTTAACCGGCTATACTTTTCACACAATTGGTATTGAACACCCTCACCTTTTCATCCTTCTTCATGAAACTGATCTCAGGTAGAGGTCGACCCTCGGTTTTAATTTGCATCTTTTCTGTGTTCCCTAGAGAATGAATGGGGTTCTTTAACAAAAAGTCAATACATTTTCAGGTAGAGTTGGCAGCCAAAAAACTGCTACTTGCTACTGCAAGGCACATTAAAAAAAATTGCACTAACTGGACACAAAAATAAAGTTTAAAACCAAGAAAACTATTTATAATCTACCTCCTCCGTCTCATGTAATATGAAGAAACTCATTTGAATTGATCCCAAAAATACTCAACTATCACTTTTCAATCTCTATCCAATATGGTCACCAACTCACCAAGCTTCTCAACACATAGAACTCCCCCATAAAGCTCTGTGGCACAACCCCGATACCATACAAGGTTAATTCTTTGATCCTAATCCTATGATTGGATGGACAACATACTGAAAAGCTTTGATTGGTGGAGGTTGTCCTCTGGAAGTGGTCATAATTACCATGTATGTCTATGGAAGGGGGTGAGGCCTACGAGTCTCCTAGGTTTTGTATTAAAGACAATGTACCCATGAGGATAGAAGCTAGCTGGATTTTTACATGGTTACAGATTTAAAAAACGTTGTCAATCAAATAGCCTACTGCAAGAATGACGCTGGGAGTTATGAAGCAGGTGGTGAGTTTAATAATAATAAAGAACATAGAGCAATACAACACAAGAGAAGCGTCTGGACATGAACACAGAACCAATACTGCCTGATACATGTCATGGTTGGTTGCTACCTATAATCACACACACACGTATGGGTTGCAATTGTCAAGTTTTCCATAATTCAGTCTGTCAGTGCAATGCTTGTTCTTCTTCCATCTTGTAAAAAAAAATGATTAGCTGATTGTCAACACAACATTAGCTTAGTTAGTTAGCTTGTTAAACCTCTAGTTAACTAGCTAGCTAGGTCTATTTTACGAACGTAGTATTTATTCACAACCACAATGCAGTCATCGAGAAAGCAAGTGGTAGTATTAACAAAAACAAAAAAGCCAGATGGTTGTATTCAAATCTTAAAAAACAAAATTGAAAAGTGTGGAGAAATGTTGGGTTCTTCTATTTTCCTCCAATTTTTCATAAAAGAAATAAGACTGAATTGCGGATAGTTACAAAAAAAGCGTACAAAAAAAATTGTCTAGCAGGTTAGCTAGAGCAAACCCACAAACCAGCATTTGATTTGATGATTCTGACCTAGCATTTAAGCTAGCTAGAGGTTAGGTTTTTATGAGCTATAAAGTAGAAAATGTAATTGAATATCGGTCGTCGAACTTACCAGTAAACGATATTGGAATAACTCCAGGCAAAATATAGAGAATAAATATGTAATAGTATCAATATATTATATATATATATTTTTTATCCAAATAGAACCAATGATGCCATAATCCCAAAGTGGCTATAGATCCTCTTTCTTCTGCGGGTCGCAATCTTTAATCCTGCTTTCACATCCAAACAACACAACCTCCTCCGTCTCGACTCTTCCCAACCAAACGCTGTGTATAAAACACTGGAAGACTGAAAGGGGGCGCTGTATTGATGCCGCCGCTCAGCCATCTTGGCACTCCTCACTGGTATACAATATTTTGGATGCATGTATTTTCTACATTCGTTTTTCGACACGTTTATTATATTACAGACACCTTAATAATTTAATAATTCAGTTACATTTAAATATATATATATATATATATATATACAAAGTAGATAGTACTAATGTTACTGTCCACACTACAGTAACAAAATACTTAAGTACATGTAATTGTGTTCTTGAAATATTTAACTGAATTCCATTCATTCCTATGGAGGACTGCTCCTAACGGGGAGAGACAATATGGCCGCCTGGTAGCTTCAAAGTCTCATAATGGCCAATACATAGCAACAGCGAACAAGGGGTTTGTATTGTCCTGTACTGTCCTTAAAACAAGTCAAAATGAGGCTCAGTAGTGTGTGTGGCCTCCACGTGCCTGTATGACCTCCCTACAACGCCTGGGCATGCTCCTGATGAGGTGGCGGATGGTCTCCTGAGGGATCTCCTCCCAGACCTGGACTAAAGCATCCGCCAACTCCTGGACAGTCTGTGGTGCAACGTGGCGTTGGTGGATGGAGCGAGACATGATGTCCCAGATGTGCTCAATTGGATTCAGGTCTGGGGAACGGGCGGGCCAGTCCATAGCATCAATGCCTTCCTCTTGCAGGAACTGCTGACACACTCCAGCCACATGAGGTCTAGCATTGTCTTGCATTAGGAGGAACCCAGGGCCAACCGCACCAGCATATGGTCTCACAAGGGGTCTGAGGATCTCATCTCGGTACCTAATGGCAGTCAGGCTACCTCTGGCGACCATATCGAGTGCTGTGCGGCCCCCCAAAGAAATGCCACCTCACACCATGACTGACCCACCGCCAAACCGGTCATGCTGGAGGATGTTGCAGCCAGCAGAACGTTCTCCACGGCGTCTCTAGACTCTGTCACGTCTGTCACATGTGCTCAGTGTGAACCTGCTTTCATCTGTGAAGAGCACAGGGCGCCAGTGGTGAATTTGCCAATCTTGGTGTTCTCTGGCAAATGCCAAACGTCCTGCACGGTGTTGGGCTGTAAGCACAACCCCACCTGTGGACGTCGGGCCCTCATACCACCCTCATGGAGTCTGTTTCTGACCGTTTGAGCAGACACATGCACATTTGTGGCCTGCTGGAGGTCATTTTGCAGGGCTCTGGCAGTGCTCCTCCTGCTCCTCCTTGCACGAAGTTGGAGGTAGCGGTCCTGCTGCTGGGCTGTTGCCCTCCGACGGCCTCCTCCACGTCTCCTGATGTACTGGCCTGTCTCCTGGTAGCGCCTCCAAGCTCTGGACACTACGCTGACAGACACAGCAAACCTTCTTGCCACAGCTCGCATTGATGTGCCATCCTGGATGAGCTGCACTGCCTGAGCCACATGTGTGGGTTGTAGACTCTGTCTCATGCTACCACTAGAGTGAAAGCACCGCCAGCATTCAAAAGTGACCAAAACATCAGCCAGGAAGCATAGGAACTGAGAAGTGGTCTGTGGTCACCACCTGCAGAACCACTCCTTTATTGGGGGTGTCTTGCTAATTGCCTATAATTTCCACCTGTTGTCTATTCCATTTGCACAACAGCATGTGAAATTGATTGTCAATCAGTGTTGCTTCCTAAGTGGACAGTTTGATTACACAGAAGTGTGATTGACTTGGAGTTACATTGTGTTGTTTAAGTTTTACCTTTATTTTTTGAGCAGTGTATATTTATTAACTGAAGTAAACTAAATACAATTAACAATGGTGTGTGTAATCAGTACTGTAAGTGAGTGGTTGCGTGCATAAATGTGATAATGAAAGATGTTGAAAGTTGCCAACGCAAACAAACAAAATTGCCACAAAAATGCCACAACCAAAATCTATCTGTGTCTGCATGGAGAGAGTCTCCCTAATCAATGGGGAAGAGGTGCATTTATCCTGGGACACACCCGGTCCCAGGTGTGTCCCATTTCACTGACGACCCTCAAGGCTCCGCCCACAGACATCCTATTAAGGTAAACAAGAGCAAAGAGAAAGAATTCGGCAGACAGATTGGGAGGGTTGTCACAGTAATGATGAGTTGCCAGGACCGCTTGTTAGTAAACCAGCAATGTCGTGCTCCAGAGTGGGGGAGTGGGAGTAGACGTGACAGTATCCCTCCTCCCTCCTGCTAGTTGGCGGTGAACTATGTGCCAATTGAGGGCATTAGTGTCGATCAGTTGGAAAAAGATCTTCTTATATCACTTGGTAGTTTTCTGAATGCATTCCACAAAGCTGTTTATTATGTCTGCCTCATCCACTGCCCCCATTTTAACGTTATAGTCAAGCACACAGTCTGGTTTGATGTTTCTCTCTTCCACCAGGTGGTCCTCCATCCCTGTGACCGACATGGTTGACGTATGGACACTGGAGAGGACATAGATGTCTCGTTTGTCGTGCCACTTTACTGTCAACTGTTGCCCATTCTCCTTGAACTCAACCTCCCCCTCTGCATCTTCCTGCTTCCAAATCCCGGCATCCACTTCCTGTTCGACCTGACTGTGCCACAGGTCCCTGTGCTGTTGGAGAGCAGATGCTGTAAGACTTCTGCACCAATTGTCCACATACAAAGTGTCATGTTGGCTGTAGCATTGTTGAGGAAATGCAGGCATCACAGCAGAACTAGGAAGTGGTCTTGGGAAAGGAGAATGGTGTTGCAAACATAGGATCTGTGCCCCAGTATTCCCTTAGGGAGTTCTTCTTTACTATGTCCATGAGAAGGACTGTCACCAGGAAGGTATACATTTCACTACTTGCAGTTGTCACCCATTTAGTGAGTTTCCCCCTCACTCCTGGCTCTCTCTTCTCCTGTAGCTCCAAGGCATAGTGATTGGTCTCCTCTGCTATGTCTCCCACCAGCTCCTCTGTCAGAAACAGCTTGAAGCACTCTGCCTCAGATGGAAATGGGAAGGGGAGTTGCTCTCCAGACTGGGACTCATCAAAGCAAACAGCAGGGCCTGGAGTGGTGAAATGGCTGGTGGCCTTTCAGCTACCATAGGCCTCATGTACTTCATCCACTGTTGGTCTGCCTCCATCACCAATATCTTCAAAGGGACCGGGGACTTTGTCAGTGGACAAGGGGTCCTCAGATTCAGGGTTCTCAATGGCTAGAAGGTTGGGGGGGCAGCTCTTCACTGTCACTGTCAGAATCTGATTCCTGACTTTCAGACTCACAGCTGCACCACCGAGAGCATCCTGACCGGTTGGATCACCCCCTGGTATGGCAACTGCTCAGCATCTGACCGTAAGGCGCTACAGAGGGTAATGCGTACGGCCCAGTACATCACTGGGGCCAAGAATCCTGCAATCCAGGAGGAAAGCCCCAAAAATTGCCAGAGACTCCAGTCACCCAAGTCATAGACTGTTTTCTCTGCTACCTACATGTACAAATTGCCTTGACTAACCTGTACTCCTGCACATTGTCTCGGTACCGGTACCCCCTGTATATAGCCTCGTTATTGATATTTTTTTGTGTTACTTGTTATTATTTTTTACTTTAGTGTATTTGGTAAATATTTTCTGAACTCTTCTTGAACTGCACTGTTGGTTAAGGGCTTATAAGTAAGCATTCACGGTAAGGTCCACACTATAGTCGGCACATTTAACAAATAAAGTTTGATATGATTTGGTAACTCAATTTAAGATTGCATTACTCTATTTTTTATAACAGGAACATGAACAATGTATAGCTTTAAAAAAGCAAAAGCTGTCAACTACATTGTCTGAGTAGGCTTATGTGTTAGGTCAAATGTAGGGATAAGTGGTGGTTTCGTTACCACAGATTACACCTAGTCCTAGAACAGAAATCATTTTGGCTGGAGATTTTTCATTGATCTTGCTTTTCAGTCCAGGACTAGGGTTAATCTGTGTCTGGGAAAACCTCCCCATAATGTTTTAATGAGTAGATTGGGATGTTTTACATGAAAAAACATGTTTACATTAATTGGGTAAATGTACTCTAAGAGTATGTATTAGGCTGTTTGAGAGAATGTTTGAACCCTAATCATCCCATCCAATGTGAGTACATCTGATGTTGAACAGTAGATCAATAAAGGTACAGGACTCTAGCAGTAGTCAAGCTGCTGATGCTGAAAAGCCTTGTTAGTGCATAGGTCAAATTAGATTTACAATGTCCTGTCTTTTTCGGCTTCAGACAAACGTCTGATCATAGCACCAATAGAAACAATTTGTATATATTAAGATTAGGATCATTGCACAGATTCCCTAATGGAAGATATGCATCTCACATGAAAAAAAGAAGCTTACATTACCAAGTATATTAATTGGGTAAACCTACTCTAAGAGCATGCATTAGGCTGTTTGAGAGGTTTGAATCCTAATCAACCCATCCAATGTGAGTACATCTGTTGTTGAAGAACAGTAGATCAATAAAGGTACAGTACTCTAGCAGTAGTCAAGCTGCTGATGGTGAACAGCCTTGTTAGTACATAGGTCAAATTAGATTTACAATGTCCTGTCTTTTTCGGCTTCAGAAAAAATCTATAATTTCACTAAAAATATATTTTTTTGTATGATTTGAAAGAAAATGTACAGAATGTGGTTGAATAATAACCTAGCTTACTCATCTGCCGTTTTGGACAATGAAAAATATACCGTTTTCATGTAGGTACAGATTTACTCTCAAAACAAAAGAGTGATACAAAATGTTGAAATGATACAAAATGCTTGGTAAATACTGTATGTCTCCCTGACCATGGGGAGGAAATTCGGTGTTGCGCTGCCTTACTGCATGTGCAACCCTGAAACGATTACCTCTGGATCCAGACTCTCTGTGATTTTCCTAACCTGCATGGTTTTGAAATGTTAAATATATGGGTCATACATGTAGACAGCGAGAGACACATAGTGAGCCAGAAAGCTGCATCGGGAGTAGGATAGCTACATGGAACTGCCAGACTGTGTACCAGACAGGCAAACAGATAGAAAGACATTATTGAGCCAGACTCAAGCATCATCATACAGCCTGGCAGTACTAGCAGCATTCATCTATATCGGGCTCGGCCGAGCACAATAAAGATTATTCCTATGGGGTGACGACAGCTGTGCACCATTGCTCTGGCCTGAAAGTGAATGAATGGGACAAAGGGTGTATGAGGAGAGTAAGGAGAAAGAGAGTGATGCTCTTTTACAGCAGCAGCGGGGTGAGGCAGGGTGAGGCAGGGTGAGGCGGGGTGAGGTGGCGTTCAGACGGCTGGGCCAGACATCTCTTGAGCAGGACGGGGTGTGTGAGGAGTCCTATCCCTCTCTGCTAGCTGTAGCTATGCCTCTCACTCTGTGTCTGCTCGGCCCCGGCCCTCAGCCATTTTGGAAAGTCTCTCTCTCTCTCTCTCTCTCTCTGTCTCTGTCTCTCACTACATGGCATGGATTGGACAGGCTGGGGCTGAGGCGTGGTCTGCAGTGCTATGGAGCAGGCGGAGGAGAGGAGACTCAATAGGCAGCTGGCTCGCTGGCGTTTGGGGAGAGATGGAAGGCATGTTAGCAGAGAAAAGTCTGCTGCGAAAAGCAGTCCTTTTCAGTATTCACTTTTTCTAAGAATCTTCTGTCGTTTTTTCCCCTCAATCTTCTTAATTAAGCTTCTATTATTTTTGGTCTTACACTCTCTCTCTCTCCTTCTCTCCCGCTCTTTTCTTCTCTGACTTTCGCTCTGTTTTTAATGTTTGTGGTTCCATTTTTCTCCCTGCCTGTTCGAGGCAATATATTTTCATCATCCCCTTGTTTGATTTGATTCGGGGAGTTTAAGACCAAGGGAAACAGCCAACAATTTGGCATGGCTCAGGAGAGTCAGAACCGCAGCCAAGGATACTGCTGGTGTCCCAAAATCCCTGGGCAGAACGACACAGCGGCCCCCCCAAAAAACACCACCCTTTAATTTGCATGGTCACAAATTCCACCTTCTCTGGAGCCAGCCCTGAGCAGCTACAGCAGCTCCTCCTCGACCACATCTCACCGTCTGCATTCAACCTTACGCCGTCTCTAGCTCGCCGTAGCTTTTTTCAAAATCCCATCTTGGGTTTTGTACCCCTGTAAATTAGGATAGGACAGGGGGACAGGAGAGGGAAAGAAAGGGAAAAGAACGTGTCTGCTTCGTTTTCTGCCGGTGACTTGGCAATATTCTCTTATTTAAACAGTGCTGTTGTTATTGGGCTTTTTTCACTAGTAGTTTCAGAACAATTCTGTGTGTTTGTGGGTGTAGTGACATTGGGACGTGTTTGTGACTGTGTGTTTGTGTATGTGTGTCTCTCTGGGTGGGTGTGTATCTGGGTCAGACAGACACTCTGCTCATTTCAATGTGGTTGTAATGATTTATGTGTGTGTTCCAGGTCTCTGCCTTATTTTTGATGAAGGAACTGGCCTACTCTGTCCCTCAAGCCTGACTCCATTTTGATGCCAGATGAAGAGACGAGGAATGACCAGCCATGTGGTCCCCACACCATGCCAGCTCCAGCCCACACCATTGGCAACCTACTACCACACTGGTACGTTGGCGTTTCTCTTTTCGCATTTCTCTATTTTCAGATCCATTTTTCTATCCTTGGTCTTGGTTTGTTGTGATAAGTTAATTGGTGTAACCAATGATTCTGTACCTCTCATTACCTCACAGGACCTAGCGGTGTATTGTTAAATAGAACTTGTGAATTCCTGAATTTCTGACAGATAACTACGGTAAAATAAATAAAGCAAATGAAATCTCTGCCTCATGTATATTCACTCTCAGCTTGTGAAAAATATCTGACAGCGATTGTTGTGAAAGATAGTGTACTGACGTCCTTAAACAAAACATTGTATTTTCGAAGACAAAATGCTATATCAATACAACCTTTCTTTGCTATTTTCTGTTTACTATTCTCTCCATATACTTTGCAGATTTGCATAATGCATCATTTAATGCATCTGCGCCAGGTTTTGTTGTCACAATATACATTCCACGATGACAATTGAATGACCTTTTCGATTTGTAGCTGAATGTCAAGCGTTCTATAATTTCTGTATTTGAATAAGACATCAGTTGGTAGAGCATGGTGTTTGCGATGCCAATATAGTGGGATCTATTCTCAGAGTCAACTATACATAAAAAATGTAAGTCGCTTTGGATAAAAAATGTCTGTTAAATGGTATATATCACATATTGTGTTTCTGTAGGGGGTAAAAGACAGACAAGGTGGCTCTGCAGACCTCGCTGAGGACTTTGATTGATTGTCGATTTCATGTGACCTTTCATTTGACATTTGACTGTTGTTGTCTTATTCATAGTTAAATTATACCTTTCTACACTCGTCTCTCCTAGGGTGACTCTCCCTAAAGCAGTTATTTAATTGTTGCCTTTATATAAGAGCTATGGCCAATATCCTCATTTTAACTCGTTTTTTTTCTGCAATTCCGCATTGCACTATATTGTCAACTCACTGACACGGTGTCAAGTCATAACAGATATTTTTTTAGCAAAGTCTGTGTTGGTCCATTTTTACATTACAATTCAGACATCAAGAAGACAGACAGACATATCTGAAATGAAATATGTCTTGTTTGCTCTGGATATTCATGGTGGTTACTTATACATAGATTTTTCATAGGCTACCTCTTAAATAATGAATATACGTCAACATAACAATACAATGAGGCATTGTGATAACCAATGTACTATTCTCTCTTCGCCCTTTCAGAGTTTGATATTGAGAGGCAAAAGCATGAGTCATATAAGGGTTATATAACTAATGCCATACTTCATTAAGGGGGCTACCTAGTCAGTTGTACAACTGAATGCATTCAGCTGAAATGTGTTTTCTGCATTTAACCCAGGCCCTGTGGGTTAACTGCCTGTTTAGGGAGAATGACAGATTTGTACCTTGTCAGCTTGGGAGTTTGAACTCGCAACCTTCTGGTTGCTAGTCCAACGCTCTAACCACTAGGCTACCCTGCCGCCCCTCTGAATCAGAGAGGTGGGGAGGGCTGCCTTAATCGACATCCACGTCTTTGGCGCTCGTTAGATCTCCAATATAAAGTGAAGTGGGTATGGAATACATGTCAGACGGACACTCTTTCAATTGTCTTACAGAACAGATATGAAGTTAACATTCAATATAGAATATGAAATTTAGCTTCAATATATATTTTTTCGAGATAAATATTTGATACCTCATTACATACAAAAGGATAGCCCCATTACTTCATTGTCAATCGATAATGGTTGTAGTCTGAACCTGTAAGGTTTTAATGCACTTTTCAAAATTTTGATAGAAGGGACTTGAGGGACAATTCCAATTTGTGGTGCTTAAAATGGTGCTTGAAATTGTCCTTCACTGTACAACTGTTTTGTTACATGCAAAGTGCTGAGTAAAGATGAGAAATGAATGACCATCATATTTTAACATTGTTTTTGGAGTGTACCACAGGGGGCTGCTGAAGGGAGGATGGCTTATAATAATGGATGGAATGGAGCAATGGAATGGCATCAAATACATTTTTTAATGTTTTATTTTATTTCACCTTTATTAAACCAGGCAGGCCAGTTGAGAAGAAGTTCTCATTTACAACTGCGACCTGGCCAAGATAAAGCAAAGCAGTTCGACACATACAACAACACAGAGATACACATAAACAAACGTACAGTCAATAACACAAAAGAAAAGAAAAATAGAAACATCTATATACAGTGTGTGCAAATGTAGAAGAGTAGGGAGGTAGGCAATAAATAGGCCCTAGAGGCAAAAATAATTACAATTTAGCATTAATACTGGAGTGATAGCTGTGCAGATGATGATGTGCAAGTAGAGATACTGGGGTGCAAAAGAGAAAGAGGGTAAATAATACTATGGGGATGAGGTAGTCGGGTGTGCTATTTACAGGTCATGTGTTTTATCTATTTAATACCATTCCACCTATTCCGTTCCAGCCATTACCTCGAGCCCGTCCTCCCCAATTAAGGTGCCACCAACCTCTTGTGTAGTGTACATTCCTCAACAATGTTGAAATAATTTGTACTGCTGTTTTGTTAGCGAGGTATTCATAGCTTTTTTAACTTTATTTTTTGGGACAATTCATTCGAAGGGTTTTGTTGCGGTGAGGTCAGGTAGCTATGTTGTGTTATGTTGTGATGTGTTGCCGTGTTGTGTTGTGTGTGCGAAGACTTTGTCCAGCAGATAGCAGTCTATAGAACTATACAGGAGACAGTTGTATACTACACTGAGTGTACAAAACATTAAGAACACCTGCTATTTCCACGAGGCTGACCAGGTGAAAGCTATGATCCCTTATTGATGTCACCTGTTAAATCCACTTCAATCAGTGTAGATGAAGGAGAGGAGACACGTTAAATAAGGATATTTACACCTTGAGATAATTGAGACATGGATTGTGTATGTGTGCGATTCGGAGGGCGAATGGGCAAGACAAAATATTTATTTGCCTTTGAACTGGGTATGGTCGTAGGTGCCAGACACACCGGTTTGAGTGTGTCAACAACTGCAATGTTGCTGAGTTTTTCAACAGTTTCCTGTGTAACAAGAATGGTCCACCACCCAAAGGACATCCAGACAACTTGACACAACTGTGGGAAGCATTTGAGTCAACATGGGCCAGCATCCCTGTGGAATGCTTTCGACACCTTATAGTTGATGTCCCGACGAATTGAAGTTGTTCTGAGAGAAAAAGGGGGTGCAACTCAATATTAGGAAGGTGCTCTAAATGTTTTGTTATAACTACCCAGCCAACACATCTTCCCATATTATGTCCCATTTCACCTTTAGGGACATTCTGGTATTCTATATTTCCCTATTGTCGTCCTCCACAGGACTCCCAACAATGGATCATAAATGATAACGTTGTCTTTGGCATGTTTTTTCGTTTAGACAGGGTATTATTCATCTCGTTTACTCCCTGAAGAAAACTTGCCAGCCGCCACAAACCCGTAGATCCGAACTTGTGTTGTCTGGCCACACAAGCTTGTGTCTATAGGTATGTGTCTGTGTGGCCATCACAGCACCCCTCTTTCACCTGGAGTATACAGTATAGGTATGTGTCTGTGTGGTCACATCACAGCACCCCTCTTTCACCTGGGAGTATACAGTATAGGTATGTGTCTGTGTGGCCATCACAGCACCCCTCTTTCACCTGGAGTATACAGTATAGGTATGTGTCTGTGTGGCCATCACAGCACCCCTCTTTCACCTGGGAGTATACAGTATACAGTGGGGCAAAAAAGTATTTAGTCAGCCACCAATTATGCAAGTTCTCCCACTTAAAAAGATGAGAGAGGCCTGTAATGTTCATCATACAGTGCCTTGCGAAAGTATTCGGCCCCCTTGAACTTTGCGACCTTTTGCCACATTTCAGGCTTCAAACATAAAGATATAAAACTGTATTTTTTTGTGAAGAATCAACAACAAGTGGGACACAATCATGAAGTGGAACGACATTTATTGGATATTTCAAACTTTTTTAACAAATCAAAAACTGAAAAATTGGGCGTGCAAAATTATTCAGCCCCCTTGTGACCTACTTAGCTAGTGCTGTACCTTTCAACCTCAGACCCTCGCCCCATGCACCCCTATTGTACACCTCAGCCCTTGACCTCTCGACTCTCACCCCCTCCACAACATCTTCCTCTATTCAGACAGCGTTCCCGCTGGTTGAGGTAGTAGGTTGTATAGTTCAGAGTGACATCACAGGAGATAACTGTACAGCCTCCTAGCTTTCCCCGAGGAAACGTGAATCCCCATGGTTTATCTCCTGGAAACTACTGGAAAACACAGAATAACTGCTGTCAAAATGTGTATTTGTATGTATGTGCTGGGTGGGTTTTAAATTTTTGGTGAGAATTTTTCTGCACTGGAGGAAATGCAGATGAGCTTTGTTTTTTTTACATAAATTCACTAAAACCCACAGTATCACTATTAACAGCATGGCACATTTCATGTACTTTTGGCCAGCTAATAGTCTAACCACGCATCTGGCAAAAGTACATACAATATAATTATATTTTAACCTCTTGGACACTTTGATTGAGCTGTTGTATTTTAATTTAATTCAACATGTTAATGGGATTTCACTGTTTGGATACACTACGCCACCTTGTTCTATTATGAGGCAAGGTTTATTACATAATTCAGGAAGGTTCAACAGGTTTGGCCTGTGTCACGGATCCCTCTGGAACGTTCATTACACACACCTGTTCCCACTGATTAGTACTTGTATGAGTGTGCCCTTTGGTTTCCATTGGGCCGTCCGTTATTGTTACATTGTCCGTTGCTTGTGTGAGCACCTGTGCTGTGTGTTTTGGACATTCGTGCCACATGTATTGCGCAGATGATTACAGGTCTTGTTCCGTAGGTTAATCATTGTGGGCGTGTGTTATTTATTTGAGGTACTCCGCGCTCTTTTGTTTTGGGTTTTAACCCTGTGTTTTTGTTACGTGTTTGTTTGGTCTTCGTCCCGTTGCCTTTACACTGCACGCCGTAATTTGGATTTAATAAAAAATACTATTACGCATTCCTGCGCCTGTCTCCTGAATAATTTATGCCTACGTGACAGCCTGTGTTTGTTTACAGTACAGGTGTTGGAATTCCAGTTATGGATGGTTATAGGTTTACTCTCCAGATACGAAATATGACAGTGGATGTGTCCCAAATGGCATCCTATTCTTTTAACGGGATCTGGTCAAAAGTAGTGCACTACATAGGGCATAGGGGGGGGGGGGGGTGGATTTGGGATGCATTCAGTGTTATCTAACAATTATCACCTGAGTGGGAATGTGACTCTCCGAGACAAGTCATTACCGTGAGTTCATTGACACAAATATATATCTCCACTACTCCACAGACTGTGGTGGAACCTATAGACAAGACTAACCAGGCCAGTCCAGACTAATGGAGTAAGAAACAGAGCTGTAAGATTCAGTCAAATTTGAGATTTAAATGTACAATCAAACTGTATTTATTCAAATGAGAGAGAAGTTGTACAATCATACTGTGATGGTTGCATTTAAAACAAGGATACAAATGCTCATCTTTACTAACTGGCCTCCATTATCTTATCAGTGCTTGATCAAGTGAAGACCAATTGACTGGTGGCAAAAATGTATTAATTGTGCCATCATTAATAAGTGAAGATATGTGACGATCAACCACTCACATCCTTAACATTGCATTCCAGTACGTGGCAGTACGCAGCCAGGCCAAAGTGATCCAGCGGTCGCCCCCTGTTGGTGCGACGTGGTAGTGGTATATAGTAGTGTGTGCTAAGGTAGGAGGAACTGGTGTGACAATCCTGACTCTGTTCCCTGTCCCAAGGCCATCGGGTAAGGTGGGAGGCGGTTGGGAGTGTAAGGGGTGGGGGAGATGGAGGGTAGAGGTGAATAGTTAATGGCTCATAGAAGGCGGATTGGGGATGTGGGTGTAGTGAAGGCGGGGTAGGAATGTACAGTAAACCCTCTGACTCAATCCATCACGATTTAATATCGCCTCCTTCTGTGCTCCAAACCTGGAGGGATTATGAAGAAGATTTTGTCAGTGTGTGTCTTTTTGTGCGTGTGTATATGTGTGTGTATGTTTGTTAGTGTTTGCATGTGTGCGTGTGTATCATTAGTCTAGAGCAGAGCAGTGTGTATCATTAGTCTAGAGCAGAGCGGTGTGTATCATTAGTCTAGAGCAGAGCGGTGTGTATCATTAGTCTAGAGCAGAGCGGTGTGTATCATTAGTCTAGAGCAGAGCAGTGTGTAACATTAGTCTAGAGCAGAGCAGTGTGTAACATTAGTCTAGAGCAGAGCGGTGTGTAACATTAGTCTAGAGCAGAGCGGTGTGTAACATTAGTCTAGAGCAGAGCGGTGTGTAACATTAGTCTAGAGCAGAGCGGTGTGTAACATTAGTCTAGAGCAGAGCGGTGTGTAACATTAGTCTAGAGCAGAGCGGTGTGTAACATTAGTCTAGAGCAGAGCTGTGTGTAACATTAGTCTAGAGCAGAGCGGTGTGTATCATTAGTCAAGAGCAGAGCGGTGTGTATCATTAGTCAAGAGCAGAGCGGTGTGTATCATCAGTCTAGAGCAGAGCAGTGTGTTGACCTCCCTGTATCTGCCCCTGTCTTCTTTCTGGAGCTGATGTGGATTCACTATACTTTACATCTCTCAATTCAATTTTCAATTCAAGGGGCTTTATTGGCAAATGCGAAACTTATGTCTACATTGCCAAAGCAAGTGACATAAATAATAAACACAATTGAAATAACAGAAAATTAACAGCAAACATTACACTCACAAATGTTCCAAAATAAAGAAATGTAAAATGTTGTTGTTTGGGTACATGGATTTTATAATGCCATATATTTTTTCCCCAACACCACTTTCCATCAATTTGTATAGCAGACCCTCATGCCAAATTGAGTCTAAAGATTTTTTTAAATCAACGAAGTATGAGAAGACTTAGCCTTTGTTTTTGTTTTGTTTGTTTGTCAGTTAGGGTATGCAGGGTGAATACGTGGTCTGTCGTACTGTAATTTGGTAAAAAGCCAGTTTGACATTTGCTCAGTACGTTGTTTTCGCTAAGGAAATTTACGAGTCTGCTGTTAATGATAATGATAATGATAATTTTCAGGAAATTGTTTAGAAGGGATTTAATTTGCTGTTGCCTAATTGTTATTTGGTAGATTTCCACAATGTTTCCTTCCATCTATAGCATTTCTTCATATTATAAAATAGCCTCCAATACCCTACTCAATAAATCGGGTGCGGTCTATCACAGTGCCATCCGTTTTGTCAGGGTAGCCTAGTGATTAGAGCGTTGGACTAGTAACTGGAAGTTTGCAAGTTCAAATCCCGAGCTGACAAATCTGTCGTTCTACCCTGAACATGCAGTTAACCCACTGTTCCTAGGCCGTCATTGAAAGTAAGAAATTGTTCTTAACTGACTTGCCTAGTTAAATAAAGGTAAATAAATACTACCCACCACTGCGACCTGTACGCTCTCGTTGGATGGCCCTTGCTTCATACTCGTCGTCAAACCCACTGGCTCCAGGTCATCTATAAGACCCTGCTAGGTAAAGTCCCCCCTTTATCTCAGCTCGCTGGTCACCATAGCAGCACCCACCTGTAGCACGCACTCCAGCAGGTATATCTCTCTGGTCACCCCCAAAACCAACTCCTCATTTGGCTGCCTATCCTTCCAGTTCTCTGCTGCCAATGACTGGAACAAACTACAAAAATCTCTGAAACTGGAAACACTTATCTCCCTCACTAGCTTTAAGCACCAGCTGTCAGAACAGCTCACAGATTACTGCACCTGTACATTGCCCATCTACAATTTAGCCCAAACAACTACCTCTTTCCCTACTGTATTTATTTATTTGTTTTTCTCCTTTGCACCCCATTATTTCTATCTCTACTTTACACATTCTTCCACTGCAAATCAACAATTCCAGTGTTTTACTTGCTATACTGTATTCACTTCGCCACCATGGCCTTTTTTTGCCTTTGCCTCCCTTATCTCACCTCACTTGCTCACATTGTATATAGACTTGTTTTTCTACTGTATTATTGAGTGTATGTTTGTTTTACTCCATGTGTAACTCTGTGTTGTTGTATGTGTCGAACTGCTTTGCTTTATCTTGGCCAGGTCGCAATTGTAAATGAGAACTTGTTCTCAACTTGTCTACCTGGTTAAATAAAGGTGAAATAAAAACATTTAAAAACATTATTTTGCTTTGATGCTGTAACAATTTTTTTAAATTTTTACTAGGCAAGTCAGTTAAGAACAAATTCTTATTTTCAATGAAGGCCTAGGAACAGTGGGTTAACTGCCTTGTTCACGGGCAGAATGGCAGATTTTTACCTTGTCAGCTCGGGGATTCGAACTTGCAACCTTTCAGTTACTAGTCCAACGCTCTAACCACTAGGCTACCCTGGGTTTAGTGGGTGCGAAGTCATGTGCAGGAAACAGAGAGTTCAGGGTAGTGCTCTTTAATGCACAAACGGCGAACATAAGCCACCCCACGAAACACTGGGCGCTCACAAAAACAAATGCCCCAAACACAGGGACTAAAACAGTCCAGCAAAACCCACGAACAGAAAAAAACCCGTTCACCTCAAACGTGCACAAATGTCACACAAACAATCCCGGCAACAAAGAGCAGGCGGGCCGTCTGGCTAATAAAGCCCAACTAATCACCAAAATACATAACAGGTGTAACCAATAAACGGACAAGGAGGGGGAGGAAAGAATCAGTAGCAGCTAGTAGACCGGCGACGACGATGACCGCCGAGCGCCACCCGAACGGGAAGGGGAGCCACCTTCGGTAGGAGTCGTGACAGTAAAGTGGGATTTTGCTGTGATCTGATAGGGGTGTCCGAGGAATGACTGTGAAAGCTCTGAGAGACTCTGGGTTGAGGTCAGTGATAAAGTAGTCTACAGTACTACTGCCGAGAGATGAGCTATAGGTGTATCTACCATAGGAGTCCCCTCAAAGCCTACAATTGACAATGTACATAACCAGCATCCGACAGAGCTGCAGAAGTTGTGATCTGTTTTTGTTGGTTATGTTGTCATAGTTGTTTCTAGGGGGTCATATGGGGGTGGGAATGTTGTCACCTCCAGGTAGGTGTTCTTGTCCAATTCTGGCATTTCGGTCGCCACAGAAGAGTACATGTCCCTGAGCCTGGAAATTGTTGATCTCCCCCTCTAGGACGGAGAAGCTATCATCGTTAAAGTATGGGGATTCTATTGGGGGGATATAGGTAGCACACATGAGGACATTTTTCTCTGTTGAGATCATTTCCTGATTCATTTCTAGCCAGGTGCAAAATGTTCCTGTTTTGACTATTTTAACTACTATTAACACTATTTTAGAGTGGCTTAGGTCTGTTCTATACCAAATTAGGATATCCCCTGAGTATCTTATAGTTTGGTGGATGGGACTACCAGCTCTCTGTAACCTAGAGGGCAACCAGTGGGTCCGTCTCCTCTATACCATGTTTCTTGTAGGATGACAATGTCAGTATTTCCAATTTATTTGATGAAGTCTGGGTTCCTGCCTCTTTAAGTGAAAGGCAGATGACCTCAGGCCTTGTATTTTCCAGGATGAGATATTAAAGCTTTGTGTTCCATAGTGTCTAGTGTTGTTTTTGTGTCGTTTAGGCCCGGACCATCTCAGTAGGTGTTATCAGAGCATGTTGAGCATCTGATACATACCTCTTAGGTTGCAGGATGGGGCTTGGGCGGGTGTAATAGTGGGGGTTGGGCCTGTTGCTTTGTCTCACAGCCTAGGCATATGTTCTGCTGTCATGTTGAGGTCCTTGCCGCTTGGGCAGGGGGCATGGGGTGGGCAGAAGGGGCATAGCCTTGATATGAGGGGGCCTATATATGGTGTAGCCAGGGTTTGCTCGGGGTGGTCTTAACTGGTTGGGGTGTGACTGATGATTCTGTGGCCTGGGTGTAGTTCCTCTTGGCATGGTTTCTCTCGGTGCAGGTCCTTGAGGAAAGGGTCTTGCAGGCCTGGGTGTAGGTCCTCTTGGCTTGGGTTCTCTCGGTGCAGGTCCTTGAGGAGGGGGTCTTGCAGGTCTGGGTGTAGTTCCTCTTGGCATGGGTTCTCTCGGTGCAGGTCCTTGAGGAGGGGGTCTTGCAGGTCTGGGTGTAGGTCCTCTTGGCTTGGGTTCTCTCTGTGCAGGTCCTTGAGGAGGGGGTCTTGCAGGTCTGGGTGTAGGTCCTCTTGGTAAGGTTTCTCTTGGTGCAGGTCCTTCAGGAGGGGTCTTGCAGGTCTGGGTGTAGGTCCTCTTGGCTTGGGTTCTCTCGTTGCAGGTCTTTCAGGAGGGGGTCTTGCAGGTCTGGGTGTAGGTCCTCTTGGCTTGGGTTCTCTCGTTGCAGGTCCTTGAGGAGGGGGTCTTGCAGGTCTGGGTGTAGGTCCTCTTGGCTTGGGTTCTCTCGGTGCAGGTCCTTCAGGAGGGGGTCTTGCAGGTCTGTGTGTAGGTCCTCTTGGCTTGGGTTCTCTCGGAGCAGGTCCTTCAGGAAGGGGTCTTGCAGGTCTGTGTGTAGGTCCTCCCGCAGTATGGTGGCAGGGTGAAAGTATTTTCTTGGTAGCAGGGTGGAGATAATGGTTATCCACTTGTGTGTTAGGGAAAGTGGAATAAGCTTTTTCAGTCACTCCCTTGAGTGCTCTTGCCACTGTTTCCTGCTGGGCCCTCAGGTGCCTGTTTGAATTATGATGTGGCTGGGGCACCCTAGTCTGTCCTCTAACAACAGCTCCAGGGAATGACTAGTGTATGGGTGTATGGGCTATCAGGGGAGCTGACAGGAGGTTTCTTCGGAGAAGATGGGGTCTTTTGGGTTGGTCGGTCCTTTGCTGTCTGTTCCATTGTGGTGTTGAGGTTGTGGTCTGGGTCTGAGGAAGGCTGTTCTGCTGGCTTCTCTGAGGGAGTGTCCTGCTCTCTGTCACACCTCAGCTTTCTGACCTTGTCCTTCAGTGCCATGTGTGCCTCTTTAAGATTTCTCACCTCGGTCAGTAAAGCAGCCAGCTCTATCAGACAGCCGTCATTTTCCACCTTCTGCCCTCCAGGTCTTGTTGGGGGGGATGTTATTCTGCTTGTCTGTTTTGTGGGTTTGATCTGTCTGTATTGTTTGGACTACCTCTCTGAGCTCCACCATGTCTCTCTCCAGCTCTGTGAGTTTACCCCTCTCAATGATGGAGGAGCAGTGCAGTTGTGGGACCTGGGTGTGTTCAGTGCTCTTTGATGCCGTAAAAGTCCTACTGGAACTGCAACACCATTACTGTCCCAGGCGTATGCACGTTGAAAGAGGATGTTTCAATTTCCTCAATGTCTAGTATTCCACCCTGAACCTTTTCTCTTGACAAAGGGGTAGTGTGCTCTAATAGTGCTGTGCCATACCAGAGCATTATCTGGTTAATATAGCACTGTGCCATGCCAGGGGATGGTCTGGTTAATATAGCACTGTGCCATGCCAGGGGATGGTCTGGTTAATATAGCACTGTGCCAGGGGATGATCTGGCTAATATAGCACTGTGTAGTGCCAGGGGATGGTCTGGTTAATATAGCACTGTGCCATGCCAGGGGATGGTCTGGTTAATATAGCACTGTGCCAGGGGAAGGTCTAGTTAATATAGCACTGTGCCATGCCAGGGGATGGTCTGGTTAATATAGCACTGTGCCAGGGGATGGTCTGGTTAATATAGCACTGTGCCATGCCAGGGGATGGTCTGGTTAATATATCACTGTGCCATGCCAGGGGATAGTCTGTGTTAATGTAGCACTGTTTCAGGGGATGGTCTGGTTAATATAACACTGTGCCATGCCAGGGGATAGTCTGTGTTAATGTAGCACTGTTTCAGGGGATGGTCTGGTTAATATAACACTGTGCCATGCCAGGGGATAGTCTGGTTAATGTAGCACTGTGCCAGGGGATGGTCTGGTTAATATAGCACTGTGCCATGCCAGGGGATGGTCTGGTTATTATAGCACTGTGCCAGGGGATGGTCTGGTTAATATAGCACTGTGCCAGGGGATGGTCTGGTTAATATAGCACTGTGCCAGGGGGTGGTCTGGTTAATATAGCACTGTGCCAGGGGATCTTCTGGTTAATATAGCACGGTGTCATGCCAGGAGATGGTCTGGTTAATATAGCACAGTGTCGTGCCAGGGGATGGTCTGGTTAATATAGCACTGTGCCATACCAGGGGATTGTCTGGTTAATATAGCACTGTGCCAGGGGATGATCTGTGTAAAATCAGCACTGTGCCATGCCAGGGGATGATCTGGTTAATATAGCACTGTGCCAGGGGATGATCTGGTTAAAATAGCACTGTGCCATGCCAGGGGATGGTCTGGTTAATATAGCACTGTGCCAGGGGATGGTCTGGTTAATATAGCACTGTGCCAGGGGATGGTCTGGTTAATATAGCACTGTGTCTTGCCAGGGGATGGTCTGTGTTAATATAGCACAGTGATAGGGGATAGTCTGGTTAATATAGCACTGTGCCAGGGGATGGTCTGGTTAATATAGCACTGTGTCATGCTAGGGGATGGTCTGGTTAATATAGCACTGTGCCAGGGGATGCTCTGGTTAATATAGCACTGTGTCATGCCAGGGGATGGTCTGTGTTATTATAGCACTGTGCCAGGGGATGCTCTGGTTAATAGAGCACTGTGTCATGCCAGGGGATGGTCTGGTTAATATAGCAACGTGCCAGGGGGTGGTCTAGTTAATATAGCACTGTGCCATGCCAGGGGATGGTCTGGTTAATATAGCACTGTGTCGTGCCAGGGGATGGTCTGGTTAATATAGCACTGAGCCAGGGGATGGTCTGGTTAATATAGCACTGTGTTGTGCCAGGGGATGGTCTGGTTAATATAGCACTGTGCCATGCCAGGGGATTGTCTGGTTAATATAGCACTGTGCCATACCAGGGGATTGTCTGGTTAATATAGCACTGTGCCAGGGGATGGTTTGGTTAATATAGCACTGGGTCGTGCCAGGGGAGGGTCTGGTCAATATAGCACTGTGCCAGGGGATGGTCTGGTTAATATAGCACTGTGCCAGGGGATGGTCTGGTTAATATAGCACGGTGCCAGGGGATGGTCTGGTTAATATAGCACTGTGTCATTCCAGGTGATTGTCTGGTTAATATAGCACTGTGTCATGCCAGGGGATGGTCTGTGTTAATATAGCACTGTGCCAGGGGATGCTCTGGTTAATATAGCACTGTGTCATGCCAGGGGATGGTCTGGTTAATATAGCACTGTGCCAGGGGATGCTCTGGTTAATATAGCACTGTGCCATGCCAGGGGATGGTCTGGTTAATATAGCACTGTGCCATACCAAGGGATTGTATGGTTAATATAGCAATGTGCCAGGGGATGGTCTGGTTAATATAGCACTGTGCCAAGGGATGGTCTGGTTAATATAGCACTATGCCAGGGATGGTATGGTTAATATAGCACGGTGTCATGCCAGGAGTCGGTTTGTGTTAATTTAGCACTGTGCCAGGGGATGGTCTGGTAAATAGAGCACTATGCCAGGGGATGATCTGGCTAATATAGCAATGTGTCGTGCCAGGGGATGGTCTGGTTAATATAGCACTGTGCCATACCAGGGGATTGTCTGGTTAATATAGCACTGTTCCAGGGGATGGTCTGGTTAATATAGCACTGTGCCAGGGGATGATCTGGCTAATATAGCACTGTGTCGTGCCAGGGGATGGTCTGGTTAATATAGCACTGTGCCATACCAGGGGATTGTCTGCTTAATATAGCACTGTGCCAGGGGATGGTCTGGTTTATATAGCACTGTGTCATGCCAGGGGATGGTCTGGTTAATATAGCACTGTGCCATGCCAGGGGATGATCTGGTTAATACAGCACTGTGCCATGCCAGGGGATGGTCTGGTTAATATAGCACTGTGCCATCCCAGGAGAGGGTCTGGTTAATATAGCACTGTGTCGTGCCAGGGGATGGTCTGGTTAATATAGCACTGTGCCATACCAGGGGATTGTCTGGTCAATATAGCACTGTGACCAGGGGATGGTCTGGTTAATATAGCACTTTGCCATGCCAGGGGATGATCTGGTTAAAATGGCACTGTGCCATGCAAGGGGATGGTCTGGTTAATATAGCACTGTGCCAGGGGATGGTCTGGTTAATATAGCACTGTGCCAGGGGATGGTCTGGTTAATATAGCACTGTGTCATGCCAGGTGATGGTCTGTGTTAATATAGCACTGTGCTAGGGGATGTTCTGGTTAATATAGCACTGTGCCAGGGGATGGTCTGGTTAATATAGCACTGTGCCAGAGGATGGTCTGGTTAATATAGCACTGTGCTAGGGGATGGTCTGGTTAATATAGCACTGAGCTAGGGGATGGTCTGGTTAATATAGCACTGTGCTAGGGGATGGTCTGGTTAATATAGCACTGTGCTAGGGGATGGTCTGGTTAATATAGCACTGTGCTAGGGGATGGTCTGGTTAATATAGCACTGTGCTAGGGGATGGTCTGGTTAATATAGCACTGAGCTAGGGGATGGTCTGGTTAATATAGCACTGTGCTAGGGGATGGTCTGGTTAATATAGCACTGTGCTAGGGGATGGTCTGGTTAATATAGCACTGAGCTAGGGGATGGTCTGGTTAATATAGCACTGTGCTAGGGGATGGTCTGGTTAATATAGCACTGTGCTAGGGGATGGTCTGGTTAATATAGCACTGTGCTAGGGGATGGTCTGGTTAATATAGCACTGTGCTAGGGGATGGTCTGGTTAATATAGCACTGAGCTAGGGGATGGTCTGGTTAATATAGCACTGTGCTAGGGGATGGTCTGGTTAATATAGCACTGTGCTAGGGGATGGTCTGGTTAATATAGCACTGTGCTAGGGGATGGTCTGGTTAATATAGCACTGTGCTAGGGGATGGTCTGGTTAATATAGCACTGAGCTAGGGATGGTCTGGTTAATATAGCACTGTGCTAGGGGATGGTCTGGTTAATATAGCACTGTGCTAGGGGATGGTCTGGTTAATATAGCACTGAGCTAGGGGATGGTCTGGTTAATATAGCACTGTGCTAGGGGATGGTCTGGTTAATATAGCACTGTGTTAGGGGATGGTCTGGTTAATATAGCACTGTGCTAGGGGATGGTCTGGTTAATATAGCACTGTGCTAGGGGATGGTCTGGTTAATATAGCACTGTGCTAGGGGATGTTCTGGTTAATATAGCACTGTGCTAGTGGATGGTCTGGTTAATATAGCAATGTGCTAGGGGATGGTCTGGTTAATATAGCACTGAGCCAGGGGATGGTCTGGTTAATATAGCACTGTGCCAGGGGATGGTCTGGTTAATATAGCACTGTGCTAGGGAATGGTCTGGTTAATATAGCACTGTGCTAGGGGATGGTCTGGTTAATATAGCACTGTGCTAGGGGATGGTCTGGTTAATATAGCACTGTGCCAGGGGATGGTCTGGTTAATATAGCACTGTGCTAGGGGATGGTCTGGTTAATATAGCACTGTGCTAGGGGATGGTCTGGTTAATATAGCACTGTGCTAGGGGATGGTCTGGTTAATATAGCACTGTGCTAGGGGATGGTCTGGTTAATATAGCACTGTGCTAGGGGATGGTCTGGTTAATATAGCACTGTGCTAGGGGATGGTCTGGTTAATATAGCACTGTGCCAGGGGACTGTGTAACGGCTTTCTTCTGTTGAAGGAGGAGCGGACCAAAATGCAGCGTGGTTTTTTTGAGACATGTTTAATATAGAATGAAAGTAGACTAGACGTGAAATAACTGAACATGAACAATACAAAAACAACAAACGGAACGTGAAAACCTAAACAGTCCTATCTGGTGCCACAAACACAAAGACAGGAACAATCACCCACAAAAACACTCAAAGAATATGGCTACCTAAATATGGTTCTCTATCAGAGACAACGATAATCACCTGACTCTGATTGAGAACCGCCTCAGGCAGCCATAGACTATGCTATACACCCCACACAACCCCCAGACCAAACACACCACAAATAAACCCATGTCACACCCTGGCCTGACCCAATAAATGAAGATAAACATAATAAATATAGACCAGGGCGTGACAGAACCCCCCCTCCTAAGGTGCAGACTCCCGGACGCACATCAAAACAATAGGGAGGGTCCGGGTGGGCGTCTGTCCATGGTGGCGGCTCCGGCGCGGGATGTGGAACCCACTCTATAAATGTCTTAGTCCCCCCTCCTCGCATCCTAGGATAGTCCACCTTCGCCGCCGACCATGGCCTAGTAGTCCTCACCCAGAACCCCACTGGACTGAGGGGCAGCTCGGGACTGAGGGGCAGCTCGGGACAGAGGGGCAGCTCGGGACAGAGGAGCAGCTCGGGACAGAGGAGCAGCTCGGGGCAGAGGCGAAGATCAGCACTGAGAGGAAGCCCGGCACTGAGAGGAAGCCCGGCACTGAGAGGAAGCCCGGCACTGAGAGGAAGCCCGGCACTGAGAGGAAGCCCGGTACTGAGAGGAAGCCCAGCACTGAGAGGAAACCCAGCCAGGTATTTGGATCCGGCAGATCCTGGCTGGTTGACGGTTCTGGCAGATCCTGGCTGACTGGCAGATCTGGAAGAGTCTGGCTGACTGGCGGATCTGGAAGAGTCTGGCTGACTGGCGGATCTGGAAGAGTCTGGCTGACTGGCGGATCTGGAAGAGTCTGGCCGACTGGCGGATCTGGAAGAGTCTGGCCGACTGGCGGATCTGGAAGAGTCTGGCCGACTGGCGGATCTGGAAGAGTCTGGCCGACTGGCGGATCTGGAAGAGTCTGGCCGACTGGCGGATCTGGAAGAGTCTGGCCGACTGGCGGACCTGGAAGAGTCTGGCCGACTGGCGGACCTGGAAGAGTCTGGCTGACTGGCAGATCTGGAAGAGTCTGGCTGACTGACGGATCTGGCTGCTCCATGCTGACTGGCGGCTCTGGCTGCTCCATGTAGACTGACAGCTCTGGCGGCTTCTTGCAGACTGACAGCTCTGGCTGCTCCATGCAGACTGGCAGCTCCATGCAGTCTGGCAGCTCCTTGCAGACTGACAGCTCCTTGCAGACTGACTGCTCCTTGCAGACTGACAGATCCTTTTGGACTGGCAGCTCCTTGCAGACTGACAGCTCCATGCAGACTGACAGCGCTGGCTGCTCCATGTAGACTGACAGCTCTGGCTGCTCCATGTAGACTGACAGCTCTGGCTGCTCCATGCAGACTGACAGCTCTGGCTGCGCTAAACAGGCGGGAGACTCCAGCAGCGCAGGAGAGGAGGAAGGCTCTGGCTGCGCTAAACAGGCGGGAGACTCCAGCAGCGCTGTAGAGGAGGAAGGCTCTGGCTGCGCTAAACAGGCGGGAGGCTCCGGCAGCGCAGGAGAGGAGGAAGGCTCTGGCTGCGCTAAACAGGCGGGAGACTCCGGCAGCGCTGGAGAGGAGAAAGCTCCGGTAGCGCTGAACAGGCGGGAGGCTCCGGCAGCGCAGGAGAGGAGAAAGGCTCTGGCTGCGCTAAACAGACGGGAGACTCCGGCAGCGCAGGAGAGGAGAAAGGCGCCGGTAGCGCTGGATAGGCGAGGCGCACTGTAGGCCTGATGCGTGGTGCTGGCACTGGTGGTACTGGGCCGAGGACACGCACAGGAAGCCTGGTGCGGGGAGCTGCCACCGGAGGGCTGGTGTGTGGAGGTGGCACAGGATGGGCTAGACCATGAAGGCGTACTGGAGATCTTGAGAGCAGTGTTGGCACAGGACGGGCAAGGCTAGGGATGTGCACAGGAGGCCTGGTGCGTGAGGCTGGCACCAACTTCACCAGCCGACTAACACGCACCTCAGGACGAGTATGGAGCGCTAACCCAGGTGCCATCAAATCCCTGACACGTTCCATCGGGCGAATTCCATGCAATAAGCACCAACACAGCAACTCCCTCATTTCTCTCTCCTCCAATTTCCCCATTAACTCCTTCACAGTCTCTGCTTCGCTCACCTCCAACACCGGTTCTGGTTCTGGTCTCCTCCTTGGCTCCTCACGATAAGCAGGGAGAGTGGGCTCAGGTCTGACTCCTGACTCTGCCACACTCTCCCTGAGCCCCCCCCCCCCAAGAAATTTTTGGGACTGACTCTCGGGCTTCCATCCGCGTCGCCGCGCTGCCTCCTCATACCAGCGCCTCTCAGCTCTCGCCGCCTCCAGTTCTTCTTTGGGGTGGCGATATTCTCCAGGCTGATCCCAGGGTCCTTCTCCAAACAATTCTTCCTCCCATGTCCATTCCTCCATTTCGCTGCACCTGCTTGTTACCACGCCGCTTGGTCCTGTTGTGGTGGGTGATTCTGTAACGGTTTTCTTCTGTTGAAGAGGAGCGGACCAAAATGCAGTGTGGTATTTTTGAGACATGTTTAATAAAGAATGAAAGTAGACTAGACGTGAAATAACTGAACATGAACAATACAAAAACAACAAACGGAACGTGAAAACCTAAACAGTCCTATCTGGTGCCACAAACACAAAGACAGGAACAATCACCCACGAAAACACTCAAAGAATATGGCTACCTAAATATGGTTCCCAATCAGAGACAATGATAATCACCTGACTCTGATTGAGAACCGCCTCAGGCAGCCATAGACTATGCTATACACCCCACACAACCCCAAGACGAAACACACCACAAATAAACCCATGTCACTCCCTGGCCTGACCCAATAAATGAAGATAAACATAATAAATATAGACCAGGGCGTGACAGATTGTCTGGTTCATACAGCACTGTGCCATGCCAGGGGATGGTCTGGTTAATATAGCACTGTGCCAGGGGATGGGCTGGTTAATATGCATTAACACAGATCTGTACATGGGATGAAGACTTTGGGTGGTTTTCTATGCTCCGATGTCTTTCAGAAAAAGAACTGGGAGGGTGTATTGGAGAAAGTGTATGCCAGACTGTCAAGATGGAAATGGGTGCTGCCCCAGTTGTCTTATAGGGGAAGGGTCCTGGTAGCTAATAATCTTGCTGCCTCTACCCAGTGGCACAGACTAACGATTTTGCAGCCACCAAAGTGTCTGATACAAGAGCATCAGAGGACCCTTGTCAATTTCTTCTGGTCTGGACAACACTGGATTAAAGCTGCAGCCCTGTACCTGCCACTGCACGAGGGTGGGCAAGGCCTGGTGGACATTTCCTCTAGAATCATGGCTTTCCGGTTTCAAGCAGCCCAGAGATTGTTGTACAGAGACGGTTCTAGCTGGATCGAAACAGCCTACAAGATTGATGAGGAGAGTGGGCTGTTTGGGCTTAGACAAATACCTTTTCCTCTTAAAGCTGGAGGGGGGGGTGATTTTCCTGGCCTGACTCCATTTTATGAGTCTGTTATGCAAGGCCTGCAAGGCCTGCACGCCACCAGGGATATGGCTTTTTGAAGAGCCTCTTTTTCACAACACTGCCATCCAGTCTCGTGTTTTGGATTCAGCTAGCCTGCGTTCATGCCTGTTAGGCGTGGTGTACCAAGCTGGGTCATTTGATGCGGAGCAGGAGCAGATCGTTGGAGGAGCTGGGAGAAAGAGCGGGGATCCGATCATCTCGCCTATTGAGGAAGGTCGTCGCTGATGTCTGTGACTCTTTGCCAGTGCTTCATCTGCAATATGTGACTGACACTTCCAATTCTGATCGGTGGAAGGAGGGTCTGGATTATGTGTTCCCTGCACTGATTGTTAGTGCTGCGATGGGGGCATTCGAGGAGGATGTGGGGATGCTGCTTTCCTTCGATACCCCGGAGCTGGGGAAGTTCAAGGAGGTGGGAAAGAAAACCATGTACAGAATATGTGTAAAGGTGTCCCATGCCTCTTCCCTGGAAGGGGTAAAATCGACGAGGTGGGCGGGTGTGCTTGGTCGAGGTGCCTCTCCAAAAGGTTGTTTGCGATCATTATACAAACTGCCTATTGATAAGAGGACAGCTGACCTCCAATGGAGGATAATACATGGAGCTATAGCCACCAACATTCATCTGGTACACTTGGACCCTACTGTTGGGGAGGGGTGTCCATTCTGTGCTGAATCTGAAACTCTGGCAAATCTGTTTTTACTGTTTCCCAGGTTGGTTGGGATGATTGAACTGATCACTGATTGGTTCTCAACGTTGGGAGAGGTTTTCTCTTCTCAATTGTATATATTTGGGCCCAAGTACAGGTTCAGTCAAAAGGGTGTAGTTGTGTTGCTTAATTTCGTGTTAGGGGCAGCAAAATTAGCGATATGTAAGATATGTAAGATATATATTATATATTATATTATTATTATTATTATTATTATTATATTATTATTATTATTATAATATTATATTATATTATATTATTTAAGACCCGAAAGAACAGCATTCGGGGACAGGGGTCTGTGGATGCGGTGGGAATGCTGGAGGGAATGTTGGCAGTGAGACTAAGGATTGAGTTTGCCTATTATAAACTTGTCAACAATATTGATCTGTTTTTGAGTACTGTATATGGGGTATTCAGAGGCTGTTGTGTTTAGTTACTGTGGAGGAGGAATTGGAGTTGTGTTTTTAATTGATGTGTAACTGTGGTTTTGTATGAGTATTTATTGTGTGGTGGGCCCCCAGACCCAATAAAGATGATTTAAAACTCAACTCTCTCTCTCTCTCTCTCTCATTCACTCTCTCTGTCTTCTCTCTCATTCTCTCTCTCTCTTTCTCTCTCACACACACTATTTGTCTCTCTGACACTCTGTCTCTTTGTCTCTCTGTCTTTCTCTCTCTCTCTCTCTCTCTCTCTCTCTCTCTCTGTCATTCACTCTCTCCCTCTCCTCTCTCATTCGCTCTCTCTTTCTCTCTCACACACACTATGTCTCTCTGTCACCATCTCACTCACCCTTTTTTGACTTCGGTAAATGTCTGTACATTTGCTGTGCCTATCATGGCATGGAACGTGTGTGTGAGTGCGTGTGTGAGTGCATGTGTGTGGACAGAAGCAGGCTGATAGAGTGGCCCAAGGCGATAGTGATAAGGGGTGGTGGGGCATTAGGAGAAGGACAGGGATTTTCTCTCTCTGCAATACAAAGATGTTTTGAGCACCAGACCAACTGTTTAATGCTTCAGCTGCATGTGATGTGATGATGGCCACATAGAGCATGTGATGTCTGTTTGTGACCCAGCAAAGGATTGGCTTAGTATGGAAACACATAGGAATAGACTGATTGGCTTAGTATGGAAACACATAGGAATGGTTATCTGAAAGGAAGGGTGGACACAGCTATAGGTGTCCTGTGATTGTCTCCACCCCCCCACCCCCCCAGGTGTCGCTTGTTTTCCTCATCCCCAGTGTATTTATCCCTTTGTTTCCTGTCTCTCTGTACCAGTCTATTTATCCCTGCGTTTCCTGTCTCTCTATCAGTGTATTTATCCCTGTGTTTCCTGTCTCTCTATCAGTGTATTTATCCCTGTGTTTCCTGTCTCTCTGTACCAGTCTATTTATCCCTGTGTTTCCTGTCTCTCTGTGCCAGTGTATTTATCCCTGTGTTTCCTGTCTCTCTGTACCAGTGTATTTATCCCTGTGTTTCCTGTCTCTCTGTGCCACTGTATTTATCCCTGTGTTTCCTGTCTCTCTGTACTAGTGTATTTATTCCTGTGTCTCCTGTCTCTCTGTACCAGTGTAATTATCTCTGTGTTTCCTGTCTCTCTGTACCAGTGTATTTATTCCTGTGTTTCCTGTCTCTCTGTACCAGTTTATTTATCCCTGTGTCTCCTGTCTCTCTGTGCCAGTGTATTTATCCCTGTGTTTCCTGTCTCTCTGTACCAGTGTATTTATCCCTGTGTTTCCTGACTCTCTCTACCAGTGTATTTATCCCTGTGTTTCCTGTCTCTTGTACCAGTGTATTTATCCCTGTGTTTCATGTCTTTCTGTACCAGTGTATTTATTCCTGTGTTTCCTGTCTCTCTGTACCAGTTTATTTATCCCTGTGTTTCCTGTCTCTCTGTACCAGTTTATTTATTCCTGTGTTTCCTGTCTCTCTCTACCAGTGTATTTATCCCTGTGTTTCCTGTCTCTTGTACCAGTGTATTTATCCCTGTGTTTCATGTCTTTCTGTACCAGTGTATTTATTCCTGTGTTTCCTGTCTCTCTGTGCCAGTGTATGTATCCCTGTGTTTCATGTCTTTCTGTACCAGTGTATTTATTCCTGTGTTTCCTGTCTCTCTGTGCCAGTGTATGTATCCCTGTGTTTCCTGTCTCTCTGTACCAGTTTATTTATCCCTGTGTTTCCTGTCTCTCTGTACCAGTTTATTTATTCCTGTGTTTCCTGTCTCTCTGTACCAGTGTATTTATCCCTGTGTTTCCTGTCTCTTGTACCAGTGTATTTATCCCTGTGTTTCCTGTCTCTCTGTACCAGTGTATGTATCCCTGTGTTTCCTGTTTCTCCGTGGCAGTTTGTCTTGTATGTTTAGTCAAGTCAACCGGAGTGTTTTTCCTGTATGCCTTTTTGTTGTTCTCCTTTTTCTAGTCCACCCGGTTTTGACCTTTGCCTGTTTCTGTACCTGCCTGACCATTCTGCCTGCCTTGACCACGAGCCGGTCTGCCACTCTGTACCTCCTGGACTCTGACCTGGTTTTGACCCTTTTACCTGTCCACGACCATTCTCTTGCCTACCCCTTTAGATTAATAAACATTGTAAGACTCCAACCATCTGCCTCCTTTGTCTGCATCTGGGTCTCACCTTGTGCCTTGATAGTCGGCTCTACCCAATGAATCATATAGTTATTAGCGAGAGAATGTGAGAAAGTGAATATGATGTGGTGAGCAAAAAATACTATCAATAGAGTTATTACTGTTTCCGTTATCTTCTTACAGATACTGGATTGATAAACCTTTCGGCTTAGTTCGAGAGAGAACATTGATTCTGCTGTCGTTGATTTGTGCCCTCTGCATGTCGTTTATCAGCAGTCCCCTGTCGCTGCTTTGCTCTCTTTCCTGCTATCTTTCTCTTTTCCTCTCTTTTCATTTCCTGTTTTAATTTATAATTTTACCGGTCCTGAGCTCATGTTGATAAGATATTTAGACATGCACATCACATAAAATCGTTTATGTTTTCCCTTTATCTCTCTTGAGCTTTTGAGTCTGAATGAACTCATTCAATGTTCCCTCACGCCTGCTCCCTCTCTCCCTCTCTCTTGTTCCCTCCCTCGCTTCGTGAAACACACGCTCTAATACCCAGTTGCAAAGAGAGGGGGAAAGAGACAGGAACAGCGCTGAAAGGGAATGGGAGAGGAGAGAATGCTGGACTTGCTGACCAGAAACGGATTCCGATTATTTTATTTGGACAGAAAAGGAGCATGAAAAGAAGACACTAAGGCGAGAAACGGTTGTCTTTCTCTGTCACTCTCTCATTCTCTTCCTTCCCCCCCTCTCCCGCACTCTCTCCTTCCCTCTGTCTCTCTCCCTGTCTGTGTATCTCTCCTTCCCTCTCTGGGTAGCGGGCCTCTGGGTCTAACTGATTTCAGCTGTGGGAGGAAATTAATGGATAATGTGTATTGCTCTGTCCAGTCCTCTGCTGCTGCTGTCGAATACTGTCTCTAACAGGAAGGAGTGGGGCAGGGAGGGCATACAGTCAGACAGGGAAGGCAGGCAGACAGGGAGGAAGGCAGGACACAGAGTCTTCAGTTTCTCACTCCGTAGACTCAGCAGACTGCCATACAGAGACAGAGGGTGACAGAAGGAGAGAAAGAGAAAGAAAAGGAGCGACAGAGAAAAGGAGACGAGGGGAGAGAGAGAAAAAGAGAGACAGAGGCAGACAGACAAAAACAGAGTGAGAGAAGATGGGTTAATAATGTGCCCCAGAGGAGCAGAGCAAGCTAGCCGAGGAGAGGCTCGTGGGTAGAGAGTCTACAGTAACAGGTGTTGGTTGACACATTCTTTCTTATTATTCCATTCTGTCTCTGTTTATTTTCATTGCTCCTTACCATCTGTCTGTCTGTCGCGTGCATCAGATGACACACAGACTTCTGCTTGTTTTCTCTCTGGGCAAGATTGGGACACATGGGAGAGGGGGGGAGTATGTATTTAGTATGTAAATGTCTGAGTTTTTCTGCACGTTTTTCTGTCTGGTATGCTGCTATCACGGCCTTGTCTCTTTCGTTCTCTCTTTCATTTTCGATCTTTTATCTCTCTTGACCGATCAGCATTAATTGATCGATTTTTACCCAATGCTTGTTCGTTTCTTTCTATTTCTGCATCTGCCTCCTTTGTGGTTCTCACTTCTCCATCACAGAAGCTCTTTTTAGAATGATACCTCTTTTTTTATCTCACATTTTCATTATCACTTTCTGACTCTGTCACTTCCTCTCATTCAGGCTTTCTATCTCCCTTTTTTCTCTTTCTGTCATTCAGTCTCTCTCTCTTTCTCTTCCCTTTACCCCAGTCTCTGCCTCTCGCTCGCTCTCACTTTCTCTCTCTCTGACTCAGAGCAGACTGTGGCAGCCTCAGCGACCATGACCAGAAGGGTGAGTTTGAGTTCCTTCTTTATTGCTTCCTCTCTTCCTCTCTCTCCCCCGACGTCCTCCTCATCTTTCTGATCTGAGATGCTGCCTGTACCGTACTAGGTCTACCATAAGCATTGTATAACGTAATCTGCTGCCTGTCTATGTGTCTGAGGACTGATATAGATGGATTTTCATGGCCGCTGGATCTTGGTGATCCATTTTAGGTGTGATGGCGCTGGCTTTCTGCCGCAGCATTTCTGCTCTGGCTGCCATTGTGTGTGTGTGTGTGTGTGTGTGTGTGTGTGTGTGTGTGTGTGTGTGTGTGTGTGTGTGTGTGTGTGTGTGTGTGTGTGTGTGTGTGTGTGTGTGTGTGTGTGTGTGTGTGTGTGTGTGTGCGCGTGCGTGTTAGGGTTGGGCGGTATCCAGATTTTCATACCGTTTCTGTAACATACCGGGGAATACAGTATTAACGAATGTGCACACAAGGGCGCTATTTAAAACAATAAATATATTTATTTATGACGCACAAAACTATTTAGGCAACAGGGATCTTAGTCCAGAAGGGGATTGAATGTAATCAGAGATGCTGTAATCAAGAAGCTTGATCTTGATGTCCAGCCACTTAGCTAGCAAGTAAGCAAACCAAATGCATAGCTGGAGCCCTAAGCTGGATCTAATCTATTTGACACATCTTAGATTTATTATAGTTATACTTAACTTATAGTTAAAAGCAGTGGCGTAGCACGCACTCCCGCAGCCCCCACAAGGCGGGGGTGCCCCCAAACCCCCAAAATATAAATATATACTCTGAACAAAAATATAAATGCAACAATTGTAAATATTTTACTGAGTTACAGTTAATTTATGGAAATCAGTCAATAGAAATAAAGGCCCTCGTCTATGGATTTCACAAGACTGGGCAGGGGTGCAGCTATGGGTGGGCATAGGCCCACCCACTTGGGAGCCAGGCCGAGCCAATCAGAATTAGTTTTTCCCCACAAAAGGGATTTATTCCAGAAAGCAATACTACTCAGTTTCATCAGCTGTCCAGTTGGTTGGTCTCAGACGATCCCAGAGGTGAAGAAGCCAGATGTGGGCTGGCATGGTTACATGTGGTCTGCAGTTGTGAGGCCAATTTGATGTACTGCCAAATTCTCTAAGACAACATTGGAGGCGGCTTATGGTAAAGAAATTAACATTCAATTCATTGGCAATAGTTCTGGTGTAAATTCCTGCGGTCAACATGCCAATTGCATGCTCCCTCAACTTGAGACATCTGTGACATTGTGTTGTGTTACAAAACTGCATATTTTGGACGGCCTTTTGAATGGCCACATTTTAGAGTGCACCTATGTAATGATCATGCTGTTTAATCAGCTTCTTGACATGCCACACCTGTCAGGTGGATGGATTTTCTTGCTAAAGGAGAAATGCTCTCTAACTGGGATGTAAAACAAATTTATGAACAAAAAAACTGAAATAAATAAGCTTTCTGGGATCTTTATTTCAGCTCATGAAACATCGGACCAACACTTTACATGTTGCATTTACATTTTTGTTCAGTGTATACAGTACCAGTCAAAAGTTTAGACACACCTGTAGTTCAAGGGTTTTTCTTTATTTTTACTATTTTCTATACTGTAGAATAATAGTAGACATCAAAAGTATGAAATAACACAGAATCAAGTAGTAACCAATCAAATAAGCAAAGAGAAACGACAGTCCATTACTTTAAGACAATTCAAGAACTTGCAGTCGCAAAAACCATCAAGCGCTACGATGATACTGGCTCTCATGAGGACCACCACAGGAAAAGAAGACCCAGTGTTACCTCTGCTGCAGAGGATAAGTTCATTAGAGTTACCAGCCTCAGAAACTACAGTCCAAATAAATGCATCACAGAGTTCAAGTAACAGACACATCTCAACATCAGTTGTTCAGAGGTAACTGCGTGAATCAGACCTTCATGGTTGAATTACTGAAGAAGAAACCACTACTAAAGGAGACCTATAAGAAGAAGAGGCTTGCTTATGCCAAGAAACACAAACAATGGACATTAGACCGGTAGAAATCTGTCCTTTGTTCTGATGAGTCCAAATGTGAGTTGTTTGGTTCCAACCACCATGTCTGTGAGACAGGGAGAAGGTGAACGGATAATCTCCGTGTCACGTTCTGACCTTAGTTATTTTATTTATGTCTTTGTTTTAGTATGGTCAGGGCGTGAGTTGGGTGGGTTGTCTATGTTCCGTTTTCTATGTTGTGTTTGCATTTGGCCTGGTATGGTTCTCAATCAGAGACAGGTGTCGTTAGTTGTCTCTGATTGAGAATCATACTTAGGTAGCCTTTTCCCACTTGTGTTTCGTGGGTGTTTATTTTCCGTGTCAGTGTTTGTTTCCACACGGAACTGTTTCAGTTTTGTTTTTTTACGTTGTTGTTTATTGTTTTGTTCAGTGTTCTAATTAAAAACCAAGATGAACACTTACAACACTGCGTATTGGTCCGATCCTTGCTACTTCTCCTCAGAAGAGGAAGAGGAAAGCCGTTACACTCCGCATGTGTGGTTCCCACCTTGAAGCATGGAGGAGGAGGTGTGAGGGTGCTCTGCTGGTGACACTGTCTGTGATTTATTTAGAATTCAAGGCACACTTAACCAGCATGGCTTCCACAGAACTCTGCAGTGATACACCATCCCACATTGTTTGCACTTAGTGGGATCATTTGTTTTTCAACTTTTTTGGTTACTACATGATTCCATATGTGTTATTTCATAGTTTGATGTCTTCACTATTATTCTGCAATGTAGACATAGTAAAAATAAAGAAAGACCCTTGAATGAGTTGGTGGGTCCAAACTTTGACTGGTACTGTATATATGTGTGTGTATATGTACATGTTTTTATTATTTGTATACCATCAGTATTTCGAAATACCCCAGTATATACGATATATCGCCCAAGCCAGGTGTGTGTGTGTGCATGCGCTCACGTATTCGCATGTGTACTGTGTGTGGCATTTATTTTTTAGAGCTTTCCTTCATAACCAATCGCTGTGATGGTGATCAGAGATTGTGATTCTAATAGTATGTCTGTCATAGGCTGGAGCGGAACCTGATTGTGTCTTGGTGTGTGTGTGTGTGAGCATGCGTCTGGTGACTGCAGTTGTGTGACTGTGTGCGCTTGATCTTGTTTGTTCTTGTGTGCGTGGTCAGTGTGTGTGGTCATAGTTGTGTGTGTGCCTGTACTCTTCTGATGTGCAGATTTGTGTATATTTGTATTTGCTACATGTGTGTGTTGTGGTGTTGTGTGTGTGCGTGTGCGTGTGCGTGTGTGTGCATGGCATGTATGTATTGTAATGTGTGATGGACATATGGGGGAATGGGGTCGAGTGTGTGTGTGCTCGTGTGTGCCCTGACCGGAGGTTGCACTTGTTGTAAGCCTATGCCGCAGCACTGACACAGTGAGGGATCACAGTACTGTAGCACAAAGCTGCGGGACGGAGCAATAGCTGTCATTGTCTGTGTGTTTCAGCTAATGTGCTGATGTCCTATCTCTCTCTCTGTCTCACTTAGGATTGACAAATCATACTGAAAACTGTACCTCTCTCAATCCCTGAGACCCTAACTTGTGACTTTGTCCTGTGATGTGCACGGGTTGGGTTCTCGGGAGCTGCGAGGGGTGCTCACACATCTCCAGAAAAGGCATTTCGTAAATAAATGAGTTTTTTGGGTGTCGGCGGAGAATAAACGCTGTGCTGGCAACAGAAAGAGAAAAAAAAAAATTTCTCATGTGAAAAAGGAGGGGGAGAAATGCTCGCCTCATCTGACTGAGAAATAAAAGGAGAGGCATAGAATGAGGGAATTGTTACATAATCATGGGAATTGTTAGATGCTTAGTTCATATTGAGGTAATTTTCAGTGTGTAGAAGAGACAGAGGGAGTACAGACATAGGGAGGAGGAGGAGGAGGCACAGAGTGGAGGTAGTAGCACAGTGGAATGCAGGACTGAAGGACATGTGACTGACTGGTATGGAGGGATAAAGAGAAATAGAAAAATAGGGATGGAGGGAGCAGGAGGACAAGGATGTGCTATGGGTGGGGTGACAGACATAGTGACATGCTAACACATTCTCTACAATAAAACAGGGAAGAGACCCCACCACAGCACATCGATGGCCACATGTCCACTCATCCACTCGTCCTAGCTATCCTCCCTATTTCCCTTGCTCTTTTGCTCATCCCCCATTAATTGATCAATACTATGGGCTTGTGGCCTCTGTTTTGAGAGCAGCACAAAGTACTGGTGAGAGCGTGGTCTTGACTGCTCGGTACACCTGTGTTTGACCTCATGGAAACCTTCGCCAACCGACATCGGAGTTCAAACTCACTCGTCTCTGTGTGTGTGTGTGTGTGTGTGTGTGTGTGTGTGTGTGTGTGTGCGCGTGCATGCTTGCGTGCGTTGTCCTCAACTCTAATTTGGCTAGGTGCACGAATATTCTTGTCCCGGTTCATTGTGGATTGATACTACAGTTTATTAAATCGCATAGGCTACGGTAACGAGTACATCCAGTGTTTGCTCAATAGCCTATGCGTTGGCAGTCAACATCGTTGTAATTAGCGTCAATAAGCTTAGCCTAGCCTTGACTTCTCCTAACATAAAAAATACTAGGCTCCGTAAATTGTATTTTATGGGTTAGGCACATTCTCAATAAGAAAAATGTAGCCTAGGCCTACCGTTGATACTGCATTATAGGGCTGAATAAGTGTGGAGGAGTGCATATTTGGTAACTGGATGAGAGGAGATGTATACTTGAACAAGCAAAATGAAGTATGCAGGTAGACATATGTGTGTATGTTTTAGGAGGTGCAGTGTATTTTCAATTCAAGGCTCTCTGATATATGTAAATGTATATATATATGTGTGTATGTGTATATATATGTGTGTGTGAATTTATTTGCAAATTATGGTGGAAAATAAGTATTTGGTCATCGACAAACAAGCAAGATTTCTGGCTCTCACAGACCTGTAACTTCTTCTTTAAGCTCCTCTGTCCTGCAATCGTTACCTGTATTAATGGCACCTGTTTGAACTTGTTATCAGTATAAAAGACACCTGTCCACAACCTCAAACAGTCACACTCCAAACTCCACTATGGCCAAGACCAAAGAGCTGTCAAAGGACACCAAAAACAAAATTGTAGACCTGCACCAGGCTGGGACGACTGAAACTGCAATAGGTAAGCATCTTGGTTTGAAGAAATCAACTGTGGGAGCAATTATTAGGAAAAAGCAAAGAATGAATGGGGCCATGTATCATGAGATTTTGAGTGAAAACCTCCTTCCATCAACAAGGGCATTGAAGATGAAACGTGGCTGGGTCTTTCAGCATGACAATGATGCCAAACACACCGCCCGGGCAACGAAGGAGTGGCTTCGTAAGAAGCATTTCAAGGTCCTGGAGTGGCCTAGCCAGTCTCCAGATCTCAACCAACTCAAGTTGAAAGTCTGCGTTGCCCAGCAACAGCCCCAAAACATCGCTGCTCTAGAGGAGATCTGCATGGAGGAATGGGCCAAAATACCAGCAACAGTCTGTGAAGACCTTGTGAAGACGTACAGAAAACATTTGACCTCTGTCATTGCCAACAAAGGGTACATAACAAAATATTGAGATAAACTTTTGTTTTTGACCAAATACTTATTTGCCTCCATAATTTGCAAATAAATCAATAAAAAATCCTACAATTTTGTCTGTGATAGTTGAAGTGTACCTATGATGAAAATTACAGGCCTCTCTCATCTTGTTAAGTAGGAGAACTTGCACAATTGGTGGCTGACTAAATACTTTTTTGCCCCACTGTATACCATTCAAACACCTTTTATAGATAGGTTACTTTGCAAGGCCAGGATCAAAAAGACACAACGCATTGCTGTTGTACCAGCCTTAGTAGGCAAGGCCTAGTGAGGGTGGTCTATGGTGGACTTGATATGAAACAGAAAACAAGCATCCAGTTTTTTTAAACATCAACAACGAGGCTACTTGGCTAATGGCCAGGATGAAAAGATGCACCTATGCGATTCTGCTAAACCAGCATTGACTGAGAGATGAGTCGGCTAGGCTTGGTTTTTAATTATATTAAACAAAATGGGGGAAACCAATAGAGGCACATCACTCTTCAATGGGCACTGTGCATCATGGCTACGCCTCCACTCTCATAATCCATGCAATTATCAACTGCGACCTGTTTTTGTGAGTCTTAATATGTCCCACATGCTTCAAGAGGGCCACCATTGTTCCTGTTCCCAAGAAAGCTAAGGTAACTGAGCTAAACGACTACCGCCCCGTAGCACTCACTTCCGTCATTGTGAAGTGCTTTGAGAGACTCGTCAAGGACCATATCACCTCCACCCTACCTGACACCCTAGACCGACTCCAATTTGCTTACCAGATGATGCAATCTCAACCACACTGCACACTGCCCTAACCCATCTGGACAAGAGGAATACCTATGTGAGAATGCTGTTCATCGACTACAGCTCAGCATTTAACACCATAGTGCCCTCCAAGCTCGTCAACAAGCTCGAGACCCTGGGTCTCGACCCCGCCCTGTGCAACTGGGTACTGGACTTCCTGACGGGCCGCCCCCAGGGGGGGATGGGTAGGCAACAACATCTCCACCCCGCTGATCCTCAACACTGGGGCCCCACAAGGGTGCGTTCTGAGCCCTCTCCTATACTCCCTGTTCACCCACGACTGCGTGGCCACGCACGCCTCCTACTCAATCATCAAGTTTGCGGACGACACACCAGTGGTAGGCTTGATTACCAACAACGACGAAACGGCCTACAGGGAGGAGGTGAGGGCCCTCGGAGTGTGGTGTCAGGAAAATAACCTCACACTCAACGTCAACAAAACTAAGGAGATGATTGTGGACTTCAGGAAACAGCAGAGGGAACACCCCCCTATCCACATCGATGGAACAGTAGTGGAGAGGGTAGTAAGTTTTAAGTTCCTCGGCGTACACATCACAGACAAACTGAATTGGTCCACCCACACAGACAGCATCGTGAAGAAGGCGCAGCAGCGCCTCTTCAACCTCAGGAGGCTGAAGAAATTCGGCTTGTCACCAAAAGCACTCACAAACTTCTACAGATGCACAATCGAGAGCATCCCGTCGGGCTGTATCACCGCCTGGTACGGTAAATGCTCCGCCCACAACCGTAAGGCTCTCCAGAGGGTAGTGAGGTCTGCACAACACATCACCGGGGGCAAACTACCTGCCCTCCAGGACACCTACACTACCCGATGTCACATTAAGGCCATAAAGATCATCAAGGACAACAACCACCCGAGCCACTGCCTGTTCTTGGAGGTTCTTGCTACCCTCCGCAGTGTTCTCCATGGTACAGCAAGAGACTGGTGGGAGATAGCCCGTGAACATGTGTCAACCTGGGAGGAGTTTCTAAATATATTCCTCTTAGCCTTCCTCTCAGAGGACTATGTGGATGAACTGGCAGAACGTGTTCGTAACAGAGTCCAGGGTGAAGCAGAGCCAATACGGGACTTTGCCTTTTTGTTTGTTTTCTCTCAATCATCGAGTTCTCATGGTTGTTTTTGTTTGGGACAAGGGGATGGAAGGCTGACATTACTGAGCAAGAGATGGTCAAACTCCTTCTCCATAAGAACATGGTTCCCCATGCCTTGCTAGTCAACTATGTGGATGAACTGGCAGAACGTGTGCAAAATGTGGATGATCTGACATTACTGTGCGTCTTGGGACTCAGTTTGAGAAGGACTGGAAGCACCACCTCCAAACTAAAAACCCCGTTCCCTCATCCCAGTATACCCATAACTCTCCTGGGGCTAAACCGTTTCAGATATTTGTACCCAAGATCCAGGACAAATGTCCAGTCGTGTGTTGGAGGTGTAAAGTCCAACATCCTCCAGATTCTTGCCCGCTCTATGTCCAGCGTCAGGATTCAGGAAAAGGTCAGAAAGGACCGAAGACTAAAAGTCTAGACAGGCGTGGTGGCTTGCATACAATTGGGTCAGCCTTAATGCCCACCATGAAGCCTTTAGACTGCACAGCTAGCGGTCTCATTCCTATTCCGCAACAACTATTGCTTCCTCTGACTGTTTGGAACTGGAGAGGGAAGGCCATAATCGACACAAGGGCATCTTACACCCTGATGCAAGAGGCCCTGTGGCAGAACATGGCATTACCTCATGAGTAGCTACGAACATGGGAGGAGGGACCATTGTACTTGGCCAATGGAGAACTTACCACTCCCTTGGGCTGGATTAGTATAATAATACAACTGCATGGTGAGACTATTAACCTTCCTGTGGCTATTCTTGCAGATTCAAGCCTTGCATTTGCTGTAGTCCTTGGCCTAGACTTCCTGTTCTTCAGTGGACTGACCATCTCGATGTCCGAACCCTCCTATCGGCTGCACTCTGACTATTCTCAGCCTCATCCATTTCAACCTGGTAATGCACTGATTTCAGGCTGGAGCCTGCTACATTATGCAGAGTCCGGACAAGGTCAAGTCAGAGACAGAGAAAATATAAAGAGATAAAGACAAAAACATCAGCAGTGAAGTCCGAGAACCCAACTATCACCCTGATTACCGCTGTACCCCCCCCCCCTTCTATCCGAGAGCAAAAACAAACCTGATGCGGATTTCTACATCAAACAAGCAGTGGAACAGTCATGTCTGTCAGATGATGAAAGGTGGCAGCTCTCCCAGATGTTGGACATGAACAGTGAGGTTTGTACTCTTACACTCGGCCATACAACCGTCTTCAAATACAAAATCTATACCCGGCATGAGGTCCCCATTAAGCAGCGTCCCTACAGGCTGTCCCCTGCCAAACTGGAAATTCTCAATGAACAGCTCAAAAGCATGTTGGAGAATGGAATTGTGGAACCTTCTTTTTCCGGATGGGCTTCTCCGGTTGTCCTGATTCCCAAGAAAGATGGTGGATATCGATTCTGTGTGGACTACAGGAAGCCGAATGCCATAACAGAAAGCGATGCCTACCCTCTACCAAACATAAATGATATACTGGAATCTCTGGCAGGAGCATCCATCTTTAGTGATCTGGATCTGAACAGTGGTTATTGGCAGATGTCAATGGATCCCGCTAGTCAGGACAAGACTGCCTTTGTCACCCCTGCTGGTTTGTACTCCTTCAAAGTCATGCCTTTTGGTTTGAAGAATGCTCCAGCAACCTTCCAAAGGTTGATGGAGACTGTCCTGGGAGATCTGAGGGGTAGAAATTGTCTTGTGTATCTGGATGACATCATAATCTACTCCTCCTCTGTCGCGGATTATCTGCAAGACATTCAGTCCGTCTTAGACAGACTAAAGGCTGCAGGTTTGACCTTGAACTTGAAGAAGTGTCCTGTCTGTCTGCCAGAACTCAAGTTCCTTGGTCATGTGGTTAATGCTGAAGGTATCCATGCAGATCCAGCCAAAGTTGCAGCCGTGCAGGAATTCCCAATTCCCACATCCCTCAAGGCTGTTCAGCGGTTTCTGGGAATGGCTGGATGGTACCACAGGTTTGTGCCTGACTTTTCAAAGGTAGCTGAACCCCTCAACCACCTTAAGAAGAAAGGTGTGAAATTCCAATGGACCCCTGCATGCCAAAGTGCATTTGAAGCACTCAAAAACAGTCTAATTACTCCTCCAGTGCTTGGACATCCTAACCTGAATGCTCATTTCATTGTGTACACGGATGCAAGTCAAACAGGACTTGGAGCAGTCTTGGCTCAACAAACAGTACTTGGAACAGAAGAAGTTCTTGCCTATGCAAGTCGCACCCTTAATTCAGCCGAGAGGAATTATTCAACGACTGAAAGGGAGTGCCTCACTGTGGTCTGGGCTTTGGAGAAATGGAGCTACTACTTGGAAGCAAAGATCTTCACCGTTGTCACAGACCATGCTGCTCTGCAGTGGGTTCTGGCATCAGGCAAGACCAACAGCCGCCTTATTCGCTGGTCTATCAGACTGCAGAAGTTTGACTTCATCATTGAGTATCGCAAAGGAAAACTGAACGTTGTACCAGATGCCCTTTCTCAGATTACAGAGACTGCCAATGTTTGTCCTCCCTTGTGCAGTACTTATACTACCGCTAAATGTCTGGATGATTCCTTTCCTCTGGATGATATAGTGTATGGAGAGCACAGCAGAAGGATGCTGCCATAACGGCGATCCACAAGAGTCTGTCTGAAGAAGACTCCAAGAGTCGCTTTAATGATAAGTATAGCATAATTCAGGGATAAAGTGTATCGAAAAACTCCAAGAGGAGATGGAAAACACAGCACCCATTATCGCGTCTTCATTCCCTCTACATTGTGTGACCAGATAATCCAAGGTTATCATGCCAATCCCATGAGTGGCCTTGGAGTTTTTAAAACTTATCGAAGACTACAAGAGGTGGTTTACTGGCCAGGCATGTGGGTTGATACCCGGAAGTTTGTACAGCAGTGTGAAATCTGCCAGAAATACAAACCAGACATTGGCAGACCTGCCGGGAAAATGCAGCAGACCGTGGTGAACCATCCAAATGAAATGTTGGGAATTGACCTCATGTGAACTTTTCCTCTCAGCCAGGGGACACGGAATGAATTTTTATTGGTGGTAGTGGACTACTACACACACTGGGTGGAGTTGTTTCCCCTCCGCAAAGCCACTGCATCAGCCATTGCTCTAATTCTGGGAAGGGAGGTCTTTACCAGATTCGGGATTCCAGACCAAATCCTCTCTGACCGAGGTCCGCAGTTCATATCAGGAATCTACAAAGAGCTCTGTACCTACTGGGGTGTAATTCCCAAGTTGACCACAGCCTATCATCCTCAGACCAACCTGACCGAGAGGGTAAACTGAACCCTGAAGGGGATGATTGCTTCATTCATGGGGGATCAGCACACAAGTTGGGATCAGCATCTTCCAGAATTTAGCTTTGCATTGAACTCTGCCGTGCAGGAGACTTCTGGGGTCACTCCCGCCAAACTCCACCTGGGAAGACCACTAAAAGGTCCGATGGACAGGGTCTTGCAAAGTTCGAATGTTTCACCTGACTGCCCAGCGTTTGATGCCGTACAACACCACCACACCTTGCTAGCCAGAGTGGAGGCCAGCAAAACCAAAGCCAAACAACGACAGCTGAGAAACTATGACAAACATAGACGAGACGTGTGTTTTCCACCCCAGTCTCGTGTCTGGGTACGTTCACATCATCTGTCAAAGGCATCTAAGAAGTTCACTGCCAAGCTAGCTTCGAGATGGAAAGGTCCATACCGTGTAGTGCAGCAGTTGGGACCAGTGAACTACTTGGTCTGTTTGGAGGACACTGGGGAAGATGTCAGGACAGTGCATGTTGTTGACATAAAGCCCTGCTACCCTACGGCAGAAGAGCTGGATCGCAGGCAAAAGCAACACCTGCAGGACCTCTTCATAGAGGACTCTGATGAGGAGGACTTCCCTGGTTTTGTGTAGCAGGAACATGAACTTGTCAAAGCCTGCATCCTCTTTGTTTCTACAGGCATTGTTTTTTCATGGGGGGAGGAGTGTGGCAAAATCTGCACGAAGCCTTCACCGTGCACTGCCACTTTAAGAGCACATGAGCAGTAAGGAAGGAGGAGATAAAGAGAGCTCATTCAGCTCTTTGGGGAGGGGCTCTTGGCTGGCGCGACAGTTTGATTGTGTGTGCTGTGCTGCAGAAGTTTTGTTTGTTTTCAGCGTTTGTAGTTTATAAAGTATTTAAAATCAAATCAAATCAAATTTATTTGTCACATACACATGGTTAGCAGATGTTAATGCGAGTGTAGCGAAATGCTTGTGCTTCTAGTTCCGACAATGCAGTAATAACCAACAAGTAATCTAACTAACAATTCCTAAACTACTGTCTTATACACAGTGTAAGGGGATAAAGAATATGTACATAAGGATATATGAATGAGTGATGGTACAGAGCAGCATAGGCAAGATACAGTAGATGGTATCGGGTACAGTATATACATATGAGATGAGTATGTAAACAAAGTGACATAGTTAAAGTGGCTAGTGATACATGTATTACATAAGGATGCAGTCGATGATAGAGTACAGTATTTGCGTATGCATATGAGATGAATAATGTAGGGTATGTGAACATTATATTAGGTAGCATTGTTTAAAGTGGCTAGTGATATATTTAAATCATTTCCCATCAATTCCCATTATTAAAGTGGCTGGAGTTGAGGCAGTGTCAGTGTGTTGGCAGCAGCCACTCAATGTTAGTGGTGGCTGTTTAACAGTCTGATGGCCTTGAGATAGAAGCTGTTTTTCAGTCTCTCGGTCCCAGCTTTGATGCACCTGTACTGACCTCGCCTTCTGGATGATAGCGGGGTGAACAGGCAGTGGCTCGGGTGGTTGATGTCCTTGATGATCTTTATGGCCTTCCTGTAACATCGGGTGGTGTAGGTGTCCTGGAGGGCAGGTAGTTTGCCCCCGGTGATGCGTTGTGCAGACCTCACTACCCTCTGGAGAGCCTTACGGTTGAGGGCGGAGCAGTTGCCGTACCAGGCGGTGATACAGCCCGCCAGGATGCTCTCGATTGTGCATCTGTAGAAGTTTGTGAGTGCTTTTGGTGACAAGCCGAATTTCTTCAGCCTCCTGAGGTTGAAGAGGCGCTGCTGCGCCTTCTTCACGATGCTGTCTGTGTGAGTGGACCAATTCAGTTTGTCTGTGATGTGTATGCCGAGGAACTTAAAACTTGCTACTATCTCCACTACTGTTCCATCGATGTGGATAGGGGGGTGTTCCCTCTGCTGTTTCCCGAAGTCCACAATCATCTCCTTAGTTTTGTTGACGTTGAGTGTGAGGTTATTTTCCTGACACCACACTCCGAGGGCCCTCACCTCCTCCCTGTAGGCCGTCTCGTCGTTGTTGGTAATCAAGCCTACCACTGTTGTCGTCCGCAAACTTGATGATTGAGTTGGAGGCGTGCGTGGCCACGCAGTCGTGGGTGAACAGGGAGTACAGGAGAGGGCTCAGAACGCACCCTTGTGGGGCCCCAGTGTTGAGGATCAGCGGGGAGGAGATGTTGTTACCTACCCTCACCACCTGGGGGCGGCCCGTCAGGAAGTCCAGTACCCAGTTGCACAGGGCGGGGTCGAGACCCAGGGGTCGAGCTTGATGACGAGCTTGGAGGGTACTATGGTGTTGAATGCCGAGCTGTAGTCGATGAACAGCATTCTCACATAGGTATTCCTCTTGTCCAGATGGGTTAGGGCAGTGTGCAGTGTGGTTGAGATTGCATCGTCTGTGGACCTATTTGAGCGGTAAGCAAATTGGAGTGGGTCTAGGGTGTCAGGTAGGGTGGAGGTGATATGGTCCTTGACTAGTCTCTCAAAGCACTTCATGATGACGGAAGTGAGTGCTACGGGGCGGTAGTCGTTTAGCTCAGTTACCTTAGCTTTCTTGGGAACAGGAACAATGGTGGCCCTCTTGAAGCATGTGGGAACAGCAGACTGGTATAGGGATTGATTGAATATGTCCGTAAACACACCAGCCAGCTGGTCTGCGCATGCTCTGAGGGCGCGGCTGGAGATGCCGTCTGGACCTGCAGCCTTGCGAGGGTTAACACGTTTAAATGTTTTACTCACCTCGGCTGCAGTGAAGGAGAGACCGCATTTTTCCGTTGCAGGCAGTGTCAATGGCACTGTATTGTCCTCAAAGCGGGCAAAAAAGTTATTTAGTCTGCCTGGGAGCAAGACATCCTGGTCCGTGACTGGGCTGGATTTCTTCCTGTAGTCCGTGATTGACTGTAGACCCTTCCACATGCCTCTTGTGTCTGAGCCGTTGAATTGGGATTCTACTTTGTCTCTGTACTGACGCTTAGCTTGTTTGATAGCCTTACGGAGGGAATAGCTGCATTGTTTGTATTCAGTCATGTTACCAGACACCTTGCCCTGATTGAAAGCAGTGGTTCGCGCTTTCAGTTTCACGCGAATGCTGCCATCAATCCAAAGTTTCTCGTTAGGGAATTTTTTAATCGTTGCTATGGGAACGACATCTTCAACGCACGTTCTAATGAACTCGCACACCGAATCAGCGTATTCGTCAATGTTGTTATTTGACGCAATACGAAACATGTCCCAGTCCACGTGATGGAAGCAGTCTTGGAGTGTGGAGTCAGCTTGGTCAGACCAGCGTTGGACAGACCTCAGCGTGGGAGCTTCTTTTTTTAGCTTTTGTCTGTAGGCAGGTTTCAGCAAAATGGAGTCGTGGTCAGCTTTTCCGAAAGGGGGCGGGGCAGGGCCTTATATGCGTCGCGGAAGTTAGAGTAACAGTGATCCAAGGTTTTTCCGCCCTGGTTGCGCAATCGATATGCTGATAAAATTTAGGGAGTCTTGTTTTCAGATTAGCCTTGTTAAAATCCCCAGCAACAATGAATGCAGCCTCCGGATAAATGGTTTCCAGTTTGCAAAGAGTTAAATAAAGTTCGTTCAGAGCCATTGATGTGTCTGCTTGGGGGGGGGATATATACGGCTGTGATTATAATCGAAGAGAATTCTCTTGGTAGATAATGCGGTCTATATTTGATTGTGAGGAATTCTAAATCAGGTGAACAGAAGGATTTGAGTTCCTGTATGTTTCTTTCATCGCACCATGCCTCGTTAGCCATAAGGCATACACCCCCACCCCTCTTCTTACCAGAAAGGTGTTTGTTTCTGTCGGCGCGATGCGTGGAGAAACCCGTTGGCTGCACCGCTTTGGATAGCGTCTCTCCAGTGAGCCATGTTTCCGTGAAGCACAAAACGTTACAGTCTCTGATGTCCATCTGGAATGCTACCCTTGCTCGGATTTCATCAACCTTGTTGTCAAGAGACTGGACATTGGCAAGAAGAATGCTAGGAAGTGGGGCACGATGTGCCCGTCTCCGTAGTCTGACCAGGAGACCGCCACGTTTCCCTTTTTTTCGGAGTCGTTTTTTTGGGTCGCTGCATGCAATCCATTCCGTTGTCCTGTTTGTAAGGCAGAACACAGGATCCGCGTCGCGAAAAACATATTCTTGGTCGTACTGATGGTGAGTTGACGCTGATCTTATATACAGTAGTTCTTCACGGCTGTATGTAATGAAACCTAAGATGACCTGGGGTACTAATGTAAGAAATAACACGTAAAAAAACAAAAAACTGCATAGTTTCCTAGGAACGCGAAGCGAGGCGGCCATCTCTGTCGGCGCCGGAAGTAACTCAATCATCGGTGTGACCGCTTTAGATAGTGGTTGTTTTTGTTTGGGAAAGCGCCCGTTATGGATCGCATGGATTAGTAGCAACATTGTTGCGAAGCTTTAACATACAAACCATCCACAACGCCCTTGCACAACCCAAGTCTACTTGATGGTAAAAGTGCTCACTGTTGTCCCTAGCGGCCAGTTTTGAAGGCATTTCCCGATGTCATCAGGAAATATATAGAGGTCCAATGCCTTGCACAATCCCCTTGTTACAGTAGTGACTGATTACCTTAGCATGTTGTGGTGATCTGTGGTATAGTATGATGCCTAATTACTATTACGGTGATGTGTGTGTAAGTGAGAGAGAGGGTGTTTATAGTGTATGCATATGTGTTTGAAAATGGACTCTGTATGTGCTTGTACACCTGCCTGAAGGCATACATGAATGTACATGTAACCGGCAAAATAAAGGAAACACTTGAGTAAATACAGTGCCTTCGGAAAGTATTCATACCTATTTACTTTTTCCACATTCTGAAATGTTAAAGCCTTATTCCAAAATGTAAAGTACAGCGAGATCCTTGATGAAAACCTGCTCCAGAGTGCTCAGGACCTCAGACTGGGGCAAAGGTTCACCTTCCAACAGGACAAAGACCCTAAGCAAAAAGCCAAGACAACTCAGAAGTGGCTTTGAGGCAAGTTTCTGAACGTTCTTGAGTGGCCCAGCCAGAGTTCGGATTTGAACCTGATCTAATATCTTTGGAGAGACCTGAAAATAGCTGTGCAGCAATGCTCCCATACAACCTAACAGAGCCTGAGAGGATCTGCAGAAAAGAATGGGAGAAACTCCCCAAATAAAGGTGTGCCAAGCTTGTAGCATCATACCCAAGATGACTCGAGGCTGTAATTGCTGCCAAAGGTACTTCAACAAAGTACTGAGTAAAGGGTCTGAATACTTATGTAACTACAACTACCTACAATGTTACCACAAACTAAAGAAATATGTTATGAACTTTTAAAGAACATACAAGTGTTCTGGGAACGTTCAGGTGAAGGTTTTTTGCACCCAAAAATAACCCAACATTTTGGGTTTGAAATGATACAATGTGCAGACTGTCAGCTTTAATTTGAGTGTAATTGCCACCGTCACTATATGCCCATCAAGACCACACAGCAGTAGCACAACTGCCCGCACATGTCATTTACTATCTTTTCTCCACTCTACTGATGATGATGACACGGAAAATGTCTCGGCCTCTTTTTCACACACACACACACACACACACACACACACACACACACACACACACACACACACACACACACACACACACACACACACACACACACACACACACACACACACACACACACACACACACACATGCACACCTCCAGATTGTTTCTGTTTCTTACACCTCACACTAACACTCTGTCTCACCGACGCGCATGTCGTTTCAGATGTCTTAGCGTTCTTAAAGCTAAGACAAATACACATGTAGTTGTAAATTTTGCCTGGTTCCTGATCTGTTTGTGCAGTCTTGCCAAGTCCTATGGTCATTCCTGCACTAAACTTATGAGAATGAGCAAACGATTTAGCAAGACAGCACAAACATATCTGGGACTAGGTTAAGACGATAGGACCTCGTATTTAGTCAGTCAGAGAGAGGGCCCCATTCCCAGGCACTGAGTTGTGGTCAGTCAATGATTTAAGAGGGGCTGAACTTCTTGATTCTGCCAATTTTTTTGACTTGGTCATTGAGAAATGCAGCGGCCATGACTGAAGCCAAACAAGAGATGCCTTGGGGGGGGGTGGTTTAATGTGGGTGTCTCGTGTGTGTGTGTGTGTGTGTGTGTGTGTGTTGGCACGTGGCAATCGTTTGTATCTTCACTCTGCCAATACAGTACACAGTTATAGCCACTCACTATTGTAGATACCTTGAAACAGTCTAACCACGTCATGTGTTTTTAAGTCACCTAGGCTCACTAGTGCTAGCCAACTTCTTTCGCAAATCATCTTCAGCCAGCTGGTATACAACCATGAAAAATGTGATTGACGTTGAATAGCCAATCGCTGGGGCTAGTTAGGGACTGTCAATAAATTATACAATGTAAATGGGACAATATTTTCATGTTGCATGTATTTTAGTTGTCTTATTAAATACTTTTAATATTTGTATATGAATTTATACAATTTAAAGTTGGTTTGAGGTTCTAAGTAATTTAAATTTAGAGCAAAAATATTGTCCCAGGTACATTGTGTAATTAACTGATGGTCCCTAACTAGCCCCATAAGGATATTGAATGTCAAACTAAATTGACCATGGTCATTATGATCTGGTCTTGATAGTTACTTGGGTGCTGTCATGTGGTAATGATTGAAATAAACCCAACCCAAGGAACAATGTTACGGGTAACCTTCATTTATTGACATTCCTATTACTTCGCATATCTCAATTTTAGACGAAACTGACTTTATGACCCAAATGATCCTTCATTTGGAGGCGATATCCAAGATGGCGTAGCAGTGCAGACGTGTTTTGTTCGTCCTCTCATGTACTTTTGTATTTTTTCATCTTCATTTGTATATATTTCAATTTTATTTTCAATCTCTTCTCCAATTATACCTTCCGGTAACCTGCCTCACCCAATGTGATACGGAACCGCTATTATTTTTTATTTTAAACCTATTTAGCCACTGCTAGCAGCCTTTACCTTCTGCACAGGTAGCAGCCCTTTTTTAGCTTGGATTATACTCGCCAGGCTACCAGTAACGGACTGTCTCTCCACTACAACGCCGGATTCCTGCCGTAATCCCTGGACCATTCTCCTGAGCAAGGTGCATCTCCCGGATAGAAAACTAAATTACTACAACTACAATACCTCTTTCGCCATCTGGCTTGGATCTTTAGTCGACACGGTGCCCCGCCCCACCACCACGACAGGTCTGCCGACGAATACTCCATCAACCGGCCTCCGTCGGACGTCGGAGCAGACGCTTCTACTAGCCCCGGGCTACTAACTTTAAACGCTGCGTCGCCCGTGTGATAGAGTGGTAGCGACCACTCCCCGGCTCCCCTGTTCCTTCTATTGCTGCCCCCTGGACCCTATGATCACTTGGCTACATAGCTGATGCCCGCTGGACTGTCCATTAATCACGGTACTCCATTTTGTTTGTTTATTTATTTATTTATGTATTTTTTATCTGTCGGACCCAGCCGCGAACTCAGGCTCTGCGTGTAGTTAACCGACCCTCTCTCTTCGTTAGCTCTCCAAATCAACACCTGTGATTACTTTATGCCTCGCATTATGTCTCCGTCACATGTCAATATGCATTGTATACTGTTGTTTAGGTTAGTTATCATTGTTTTAGTTTACTGAGGAGCCCCTAGTTCCACTCATTATAACTCTGATAACTCCTTTGTCCCACCTCCCACACATGCGGTGACCTCGCCCATTATAACCAGCTTATCCAGAGATACAACCTCTCTTATCATCACTCAGTGCCTGGGCTTACCTCCGCTGTACCCGCACCCCATCATACCCCTGTCTGCACATTATGCCCTGAATCTATTCTCCCACGCCCAGAAATCTGCTCCTTTTACTCTTTGCCCACAATGCTCTAGGCGACCAGTTTAGATAGCCTGTTGCTGTACCCTCATCCTACTCTGTTCCTCGGGTGATGTGGAGGTAAACCCAGGCCCTGCATGTCCCCAGGCACCCTCATTTGTTGACTTCTGTGATCGAAAAAGCCTTGGTTTCATGCATGTCAACATCAGAAGCCTCCTCCCTAAGTTTGTTTTACTCACTGCTTTAGCACACTCCGCCAACCCTGATGTCCTTGCCGTGTCTGAATCCTGGCTTAGGAAGGCCACCAACAATTCTGAGATTTCCATACCCAGCTACAACATTTTCCGTCAAGATAGAACTGCCAAAGGGGGAGGAGTTAGCCTGCAAAGTTCTGTCATACTTTCCAGGTCTATACCCAAACAGTTTGAACTTCTAATTTTTAAAATGAACCTCTCCAGAAATAAGTCTCTCACTGTTGCCGCCTGCTATCGACCCCCCTCAGCTCCCAGCTGTTCCTTGGACACAATTTGTGAATTGATCACCCCCCATCTAGCTTCAGTTTGCTCTGTTACGTGACCTAAACTGGGATATGCTTAACACCCCGGGAGTCCTACAATCTAAGCTAGATGCCCTCAATCTCATATAAATCATCAAGGAACCCACCAGGTACAACCCTAAATCCGTTAACATGGGCACCCTCATTGACATTATCCTGACCAACTTGCCCTCCAAATACACCTCCGCTGTTTTCAATTAGGATCTCAGCGAACACTGTGTCATTGCCTGTATCCGCTATGGGTCCGCGGTCAAACGACCACCCATCATATTGTCAAACGCTCCCTAAAACTCTTCTGCGAGCAGGCTTTTCTAATCGACCTGGCTCGGGTATCCTGGAAGGATATTGACCTCATCCCGTCAGTAATTTCCTCAACATCTTAGATAAGCATGCCCCGTTCAAAAAATGCAGAACTAAGAACATACAGTATATAGCCCTTGCTTCACTCCAGACCTGACTGACCTTGACCAGCACAAAAACATCCTATTGCGGACTGCAATACCCATCGAATAGTCCCCACGATATGCAACTGTTCAGGGAAGTCAGGAACCACTACACGCAGTCAGACAGGAAAGCAAAAGCTAGATTTTTCAAGCAGAAATTCGCATCCTGAAGCTCTAACTCAAACAAGTTTTGGGACACTGTAAAGTCCATGGAGAACAAGAGCACTTCTTCCCAGCTGCCCATTGCACGGAGGCTAGGTAACACAGTCACCACATAAATCCATGATAATCGAAAATTTCAATAAGCATTTCTCAACGGCTGGCCATGCCTTCCTCCTGTTTACTCCAACCCCGACCAACAGCTCTGCCCCCCCCACAGCTACACGCCCAAGCCTCCCCAGCTTCTCCTTCACCCAAATCCAGACAGCAGATGTTCTGAAAGAGCTGCAAAACCTGGACCCGTACAAATCAGCTGAGCTCAACAATCTGGACCCTCTCTTTCTAAAACTATCCACCGCCATTGTTGCAACCCCTATTACCAGCCTGTTCAATCTCTCTTTCGTATTGTCCGAGATCCCTAAAGATTGAAAAGCTGCCGCGGTCATCCCCCTCTTCAAAGGGGGAAACATCCTAGACCCAAACTGTTACAGACCTATATCCATCCTGCCCCTGGCTATCTAAAGTCTTTGAAAGCTTCCGAGCCGGTCACGGGTGCACCTCAGCCAAGGTCAAGGTACTAAACGATATCATAACCGCCATCGATAAAAGACAGTACTGTGCAGCCGTCTTCATTGACCTGGCCAAGTCTTTCGACTCTGTCAATCACTGTATTCTTATTGGCAGACTCAAAAGCCTTGGTTTTCCCAATGACTGCCTCGCCTGCTTCACCAACTACTTTGCAGACAGAGTTCAGTGTGTCAAATCAGTGGGCATGTTGTCAATTCTCGGGTCAACTCTTTTCTCTGTATATATCAATGATGTCGCTCTTGCTGTGGGCGATTCCCTGATCCACCTTTACAGTGATGACACCATTCTGTAGACTCCTGGCCCTTCCTTGGACACTGTGCTAACTAACCTCCAAACGAGTTTCAATGCCATACAACACTCCTCCCATGGCCTCCTCCCAGCTCTTCCCACCTCCCTTTTCAACCATTCGCTGCCCGCCCGACGGTTCCGACCTAGAATATGTGGAAAACTATAAATACCTAGGTGTCTGGCAAGACTGTAAACTCTCCTTCCAGACTATTAAACATCTCCAATCAAAAATGTAATCTGGAATCTGCTTTCTATTTCACAACAAAGCCTCCTTCACTCACGCCGCCAAATTTACCCTAGTAAAACTGACTATCCTACCGATCCTCGACTTCGGCGATGTCATCTACAAAATAGCTTCCAACACTCTGCTCAGCAAACTGGATGCAGTCTATTACAGTGCCATCCATTTTGTTACCAAATCACCTTATACCACCAACCACTGTGACCTGTATGCTCTAGTTGGCTGGCCCTCGATACATATTCATCGCCAGAACCACTGGATCCAGGTCATCTACAAGTCTATGCTAGCTAAAGCTCCGCCTTATCTCAGTTCACTGGTCACGATAACAACACCCACCCGTAGCACGCGTTCCAGCAGGTATATCTCACTGATCATCCCAAAAGCCAACACCTCATTTGGCCGCCTTTCCTTCCAGTTCTCTGCTGCCAGTGACTGGAACGAATTGCAAAAATCACTGAAGTTGGAGACTTTTATTTCCCTCACCAACTTTAAACATCAACTATCTGAGCAGCTAACCGATCGCTGCAGCTGTACATAGTCCATCTGTAAATAGCCCACCCACCCAAACTATCTACCTCATCGCCATACAGTTTTTATTTTATTTACTTTTCTGCTCTTTGCACACCAGTATCTCTACTTGCACATCATCATCTGCTCATTTTTCACTCCAGTATTAATCTTCTAAATTGTAACTATTCTCTCCTATAGCCTATTTATTGCCTACATCCTCATGCATTTTGCACACCCTGTATATAGACATTCTGTTTTCTACTGTTTCATTGATTTGTTTATTGTGTTATTGGCTTGATTATTGTTTATTCCATGTGTAACTCTGTGTTGTTGTCTGTGTCACACTGCTTTGCTTGATCTTGGACAGGTCGCAGTTATAAATGAGAACTTGTTAAATAATGAATACAAATATTATTGTTATATTGACATCCTATTACCTGGCATATCTCAGTTTTGGAGGATACTGACTTTATGACCCAAATTATCCTATTTACACTTTGCAGTCAGTTTTAACACTAGAATACATGTTTCTGACTCACATTGATGCCACAGAGGCCATTTTCTAAATTAGAAGTTGCTTTTTAGGGGCAGTTGCTCTTGAATGTAGTAGAGGTGGAGCGGAACAGAGCCATGAAAGCGAAAAAGGAGCACAAAGGGCATCCTGTTCACCCTCTCTTCCTCTACCTTTTCCCCTGTGTTTTCCAGCTGTGAGCACAGGGTGGATGTGCCACCTACTCTCTCCATCCTCCCCTTTCTCTCCTGCTCTCTCTCTCTCTCTCTGTCAACCGAAGTCCTTTCATAATGAATGGCAAGGTAGGATAATAGCCTTCACATTGCTATGGAAACCAGACAGGAGCCCCTTTTTCTCAAGCAGCCAAATGATGGTGGAATTTGAGGATAAACTCTCTCTTTCTCCCCCTCTTCCCACTCTCACAGCCAGCCAGTCCCAATGACTCTCTCTTACTCCCTTAATCTCATTCTGCTCTCACTGCCTTTTTTGTCTATTTGCAATTCTTATTTTTTTGTCTAATACTGTTCTACTTACCTCTCTTCCCTCTTTTCTCACGTGTCCTCCATTTGCAACACAAATAAGATTCAGATTGGAAGAGCAGGAAATAATTGGTAGAACCACCTTGGAAAAGTACAAGTTCTTTAAAATAAGATTTTCTTAGGATCCCATCTAATGTTCTTTATCCAAACATCCCTAACACCAACCAGGCAGTGCTCACAAAAGGGATCATTGACTTGCCAGCTCTCTGATATTACATCTGCCACTTGTGTTTAGAGGAAGGTAGGTCTGGACCGACCTCCCTCTCTAAAACCACCTCGTCTTGATGCACCTCAATTATTATTATTATCCAGGATCAGTCTTTATTCAGTGTTTATTCTCATCACACACTGGCCTTTTCTATGAGCTGGATCCAGATAATTTCAGTAGGGTCAATAGTTGTGTCAAATAATAATTGAGGTGCATCAAGATGAGGTGGTTTTAGAGAGGCAGGTAGGTCCGGATAAACACAAGTGGCTGATGTAATATCAGACAGCAGGCAAGTCAATGATCCCTTTGTGAGAGAAGGTGGCCTTGCATCAAAGCTGGGACCAAGAGACTGAAAAACAGCTTCTATCTCAAGGCCATCTGTCACGTTCTGACCTTTATTTCCTTTGTTTTGTCATTATTTAGTATGGTCAGGGCGTGAGTTGGGGTGGGCAGTCTATGTTTGTTTTTCTATGATTTGGGAATTTCTATGTTTTGGCCTAGTATGGTTCTCAATCAGAGGCAGGTGTCGTTGGTTGTCTCTGATTGGGAATCATACTTAGGTAGCCTGGGTTTCAGTGCCATCAGTGCCGCCAGTCTGCAAGGAGCCGCCAGTGCCGCCAGTCTGCAAGGGGCCGCCAGTCTGCAAGGGGCCGCCAGTGCCGCCAGTCTGCAAGGGGCCGCCAGTGCCGCCAGTCTGCCAGGGGCCGCCAGTGCCGCCAGTCTGCCAGGGGCCGCCAGAGCCGCCAGTCAGCCCAGAGGCGCCAGTCAGCCCAGAGGCGCCAGAGCTTCCGCCCCTCTGTCCAGAGCTTCCGCCCCTCTGTCCAGAGCTTCCGCCCCTCTGTCCCGAGCTGCCCCTCAGTCCAGTGGGGTCATTTAGTAGGGTCACCATGGTTAGGAGGCCACGGAAGCGGACAAGTAGGCGGACTAAGATGTTGGTGAAGTGGGGTCCGCGTCCTGCGCCAGAGCCGCCACCGCGGACAGACACCCACCCAGACCCTCCCCTATAGGTTAAGGTGTTGCGGCCGGAGTCCGCACCTTTGGGGGGGTACTGTCACGTTCCGACCTTTATTTCCTTTGTTTTGTCATTATTTAGTATGGTCAGGGCGTGAGTTGGGGTGGGCAGTCTGTTTGTTTTTCTATGATTTGGGTATTTCTACGTTTCGGCCTAGTATGGTTCTCAATCAGAGGCAGGTGTCGTTGGTTGTCTCTGATTGGGGATCATACTTAGGAAGCCTGGGTTTCACTGTGTGTTCGTGGGTGATTGTTCCTGTCTTTGTGTTTGTGGCACCAGATAGGACTGTTTTGGTTTTTTCACGTTTCTTTTTTGGTAGATTGTTCTACTTTCATCTTTATTAAAGATGTACAAAACTAACCACGCTGCATTTTGGTCCGCCTCTCTTTCCCCAGAAGAAAACCGTTACACCATCAGACTGTTAAACAGCCATCACTAGCACAGCGAGGCTGCTGCTTACATACAGACTTGTAATCACTGGCCACGTTAAGACATGAAACACCAGTCACTTTAATAATGCCACTTAAATAACGTGTACATATCTTGCATTACTCATCGCATATGTTTATGTAACCAATGTGAAATGGCTAGCTAGTTAGCAGGGTGCGCGCTAATAACGTTTCAATCGGTGACGTCACTCGCTCTGAGACCGTGATGTAGTTGTTCCCCTTGCTCTGCAAGGGTCGCGGCTTTTGTGGAGCGATGGGTAACCATGCTTCATGGGAGGCAGTTGTTGATGTGTGCAGAGAGTCCCTGGTTCGGGGCGAGGAGAGGGATGAAAGCTATACTGTTACATTGATGCTGTTGACCGGGATCACTGGTTGCTGCGGGAAAGGAGGTCAAAAGGGGGGTGAGTGTAACAGATGTGAAATGACTAGCTAGTTAGCGTGGTGTGCGCTAATAGCGTTTTAATCGGTGTCGTCACACGCTCTGAGACCTTGAAGTAGTTGTTCCTCTTGCTCTGCGAGGGCCGTAGAATTGTGGAGCAATGAGTAACGATGCTTCGAGGGTAGCTGTTGTCGTTGTGTGCAGAGGGTCCTTAGTTTGGGGCGAGGAGAGCTCCAGTTTCAACTGTTCTGCCTTATTATTATTCGACCATGCGGGTCATTTATGAACATTTGAACATCTTGGCCATGTTCTGTTATAATCTCCACCCGGCACAGCCAGAAGAGGACTGGCCACCCCACATGTGCTCTCTCTAATTCTCTCTTTCTTTCTCTCTCTCGGAGGACCTGAGCCCTAGGACCATGCCCCAGGACTACCTGACATGATGACTCCTTCCTGTCCCCAGTCCACCTGGCCGTGCTGCTGCTCCAGTTTCAACTGTTCTGCCTTATTATTATTCGACCATGCTGGTCATTTATGAACATTTGAACATCTTGGCCATGTTCTGTTATAATCTCCACCCGGCACAGCCAGAAGAGGACTGGCCACCCCACATAGCCTGGTTCCTCTCTAGGTTTCTTCCTAGGTTTTGGCCTTTCTAGGGAGTTTTTCCTAGCCACCGTGCTTCTACACCTGCATTCCTTGCTGTTTGGGGTTTTAGGCTGGGTTTCTGTACAGCACTTTGAGATATCAGCTGATGTACGAAGGGCTATATAAATAAATTTGATTTGATCAGAGGAACGGAAGCTATACTGTCACATATATACTGCATTCTATACTCTCTATTGCATCTTAGCCTATAACATTGCTCATTCAAATATTTACGTTTATATATTCTTATTCCAATCCGTACTTTTGTGTCTATTAGGTATTTGCTGTGGAATTGTTAGATATTACTTGTTAGCTATTGCTGCACTGGCGGAACTAGAAGCAAAAGCATTTCGCTACACTCGCAATAACATGTGTATGTGAAAAATACAATTTGATTTGAAAACCTGTTCTACTTTCGACCAGGGCTGGTCAAAAGCAGAGCACTACAGTGCCTTGCAAAAGTATTTATCCCCTTGGCGTTTTTCCTGCTTTGTTGCATTTACAACTCATTAATGAAATGGATTCTTATTTGGATTTCATGTAATCTACATACACAAAATAGTCCAAATTGGTGAAGTGAAATGAAAAAAATAACTTATTTTTTAAAATTCTTACAAATAAAAAAACGAAAGTGGTTTGTAAATAAATAAAGATCTGGTGCATCCAATTACCTTCAGAAGTCACATAATTAGTTAAATAAAGTCCACCTGTGTGAAACTTAGGTGTGACATGATCTGTAACATGATCTCAGTATATATACCCCTGTTCTGAAGTGCCCCAGAGTTTGCAACACCACTAAGCAAGGGGCACCACCAAGCAAGCGACACCATGAAGACCAAAGAGCTCTCCAAACAGGTCAGGGACAAAGTTGTGGAGAAGTACAGATCAGGGTTGGGTTATAAAAACAATATCAGAAAAATCCCATGGAGCAGCATTAAATTAATTATTACAAATGGAAAGAATATATCACCACAACAAACCTGCCAAGAAAGGGCCGCCCACCAAAACTCATGGACCAGGCAAGGAGGTCATTAATCAGAGAGGCAACAAAGAGACCAAAGATAACCCTGAAGGAGCTGCAAAGCTCCACAGCGGAAATTGGAGTATCTGTCCATAGGACGACTAAGCTGTGCACGCCACAGAGCTGAGCTTCACAGAAGAGTGGCCAAAAAAAAACTTGATTAACCTCTTACATCTATGGTGGCGCTATTTCATTTTTGGATGAAAAACGTTCCCGTTTTAAACAAGATATTTTGTCACAAAAAGATGCTCGACTATGCATATAATTGCTACTGTTCGAAAGAAAACACTCTGACGTGTCCAGAAATACAAAGATCTTCTCTGTGCGTGCCCTTTAACGTGAGCTTCAGGCAAAACCAAGATGAGATGGCATCCAGGAAATGACAAGGATTTTTGAGGCTCTGTCTTTCATGATCTCCTTATATGGCTGTGAACGCAAGAGGAATGAATCAACCCTTTCTGTCGTTTCCCCAAGGTGTCTGCAGCATTGTGACGTATTTGTAGGCAGATCATTGGAAGATTGACCATAAGAGACCACATTTACCACGTGTCCGCCCGGTGTCCTGCGCCGAAATTGGTGCGCAAAAGTCACCTGCCAGTATTTTTCCAAGGGATACAGAGAGGAAAGCAAGCTTCCACGAACTGCATGTCAATGACGAGATATGTGAAAAAACACCTTGAGGACTGATTCCAAACAACGTTTGCCATGTTTCGGTCGATATTATGTAGTTAATCCGGAAAAAGTTTTACGTTGTAGGTGACTGCATTTTCGGTTCGTTTCAGTAGCCAGGCGCAATGTACAAAACGGAACGATTTCTCCTACACACAGACGCTTTCAGGAAACACTGCGCATCTGGTATGTGACTGAGAGTCTCCTCATTGAAAACATCAGAAGCTCTTCAAAGGTAAATGATTTTATTTATTTGGTTATCTGGCTTTTGTGAAAATGTTGCGTGCTACATGCTACACAAAATGCTATGCTAGCTTTGCATACTCTTACACAAATTAGTCCATTTCTATGGTTCAAAAGCATATTTTGAAAATCTGAGATGACAGTGTTGTTAAGAAAAGGCTAAGCTTGAGAGCAAACGCATTATTTTAATTTTATTTGCGATTTTCAGAAATCGTTAACGTTGCGTTATGCTAATGAGCCTGAGGCTTAGTCACAAACCCGGATCCGGTTTGGGGAGTTTCAAGAAGTTAAACAAAGAAATAAGCTAACAAGTTTGGTGTTTGCCAAAAGGCATGTGGGAGACTCCCTAAACATATGGAAGAAGGTACTCTGGTCAGATGAGACAAAAATGTAATGTAGCTTTTTGGCAATCAAGCAAAATGCTATGTCTGGCGCAAACCCAACACCTCCCATCACCCCGAGAATACCATCCCCACAGCATGGTGTGGGGATTTGTTTTCATCGGCAGGCCCTGGGAAACTGGTCAGAATTGAAGGAAACCTGTTCCAAAGATTTGAGACTAGGACGGGTGTTCACCTTCCAGCAGGATAATAACCCTAAGCATACTGCTAAAGCAACACTTGAATGGTTTAAGGGGGAACATTTAAATGTCTTGGAATGGCCTAGTCAAAGCCCAGACCTCAATCCAAATGAGAATTTGTGGTATTACTTAAAGATTGCTGTACACCAGCTGAACCCATCCAACTTGAAGGAGCTGGAGCAGTTTTGCCTTGAAGAATGGGCAAAACTCCCAGTGGCTAGATGTGCAAAGCATATAAAGACATACCCCAAGAGACTTGCAGCTGTAATTGCAGCAAAAGGTGGCTCTACAAAGTATTGACTTTTGGGGGCTGAATAGTTATGCACACTCAAGTTCTGTTTTTTTCTTATTTTTTGTTTGTTTCACAATAAGAAACTTTTTCAAAGTGGTAGGTATGTTGTGTAAATAAAATTATACAAACCCCCTAAAAATCTATTAAATTCAGGTTGTAAGGCAACAAAATGTGAAAAATGTGAAGGGGGGTGAATACTTTCGCAAGCCACTGTACATAGGGAATAGCATGCAATTTCGTATACAAATTGTGAGAGTTCAGAGAGCAGATGGGATGGGAGTAGTTTATTCTGCTACATATGAGAGATCCAATGATGCTGACGCCCATCTCTTGACTGCATGGAGCACCTCGCTGCAGCTGTTGCTGAGCCCATTGTTACTGTGTGTGTGTGTGTGTGTGTGTGTGTGTCCATTGAGACAGAGCTGCTCTCAAGCCAAACACTATTGATTGTCTCTTCTTATCTATCACACTCCTCTTTGCCTGGTGTGTGTGTGTTTATGCATGCAGCCAGGTCGCTCAATATCCACTGCAAAATTTGAAGTCCTCCAGGTAAGCAGGATGTCGGGGGATGGCTTTAAAACCGTCCACTAGGGGCAAGCCTACCATCAAGTAGGCTTGGGGTTTGCTAGGGCTTTATGCATGGGGAAGGCGAATGGTCATAAGCCGAGAGCTCCGGCTCCGAGGGTTGTGTGTTCAATCCCAGTGCTAGGCACGATATAACCCTTACATCAACCATTCGGAATGAATACCTAAACTTAACCTTTGAAACCGTGAGAGTGTGTGTGTGTGTGTGTGTGCGCGTGCGCATAATGAACAGACAGGCTCTTGTGAACGGTTTTAACTTCTTATGGCTGCAGGGGCAGTATTGAGTAGCTTGGATGAAAGGTGCCCAGAGTAAACAGCCTGCTCCTCAGTCTCAGTTGCTAATATATGCATATTATTAGTAGTATAGGATAGAAAACACTCTTAGGTTTCTAAAACTGCTTGAATGATGTCTGTGAGTATAACAGAACTCATATGGCAGGCAAAAACCTGAGAAGAAATCCAAACAGGAAGTGAGGAATCTGAGGTTGGTCAATATTCAACCCAGGCCCTATTGAATTCACAGTGTGATATGAATTAAGTTGCACTTCCTAGGGGTTCAACTAGATGTCAACCGTCTTTAGAAACTTGAATGAGGCTTCTACTGTGTTGTTGGACTGAATAAGAGCTGAATGAGTCAGGTTACTGGCAGAGAGCCATTTCGTGGTCATGTGCATTCCACATGATATCGACTTGCATTCCATTGCTCCTCTAGACACAAAGGAATTCTCCGGTTGGAACTTTTATTGAAGATTTATGATAAAAACATCCTAATGATTGATTCTATACTTAGTTTGAAATGTTTCTTTGACCTGTAACATAACTTTTTGAAATTTTTGTCCGAAGTAATGCACAAGCGTTTGGATATATATACCTAAAAGTAGCTACTTGGACATAAATAACGGACATTATCGAACAAATAAAGCATTTATTGTGGACCTGGGATTCCTGGGAGTGCATTCTGATGAAGATCATCAAAGGTAAGGGAATATTTATCATGTAATTTCTGGTTTCTGTTGACTCCAACATGGCGGCTAATTTGACAATTTTTCTGAGCACCGTCTCAGATTATTGCATGGTTTGCTTTATCCGTAAAGTGTTTTTTGAAATCTGACACAGCGGTTGCATTAAGGAGAGGTCTATCTATAATTCCACGTGGATAACTTGTATTATCATCGACATTTATGATGAGTATTTCTCTGTTGAATCGATGTGGCTATGTAAAAATCACTGTATGTTTTTGGAACTAGTGAATGTAACGCGCCAATGTAAACTCAGATTTTTGATATAAATATGAACTTTAGCAAACAAAACATACATGTATTGTGTAACATGAATTCCTACGATGAAGATCATCAAAGGTTAGTGATTCATTTTATCTTTATTTGTGCTTTTTGTGACTCCTATCTTTGGCTGGAAAAATGGCTGTGTTTATTCTGTGGCTTGGTGGTGACCAAACATAATCGCTTCTGGTGCTTTCGCTGTAAAGCATATTTGAAATCGGACACTGTGGTGGGATTAACAACAAGATTACCTTTAAAAAGGATAAGATACATGTATGTTTGAGGAATTTTAATTATGAGATTTCTGTAGTTTTGAATTTGGCGCCCTGCACTTTCACTGGCTGTTGTCATATCGATCCCGTTAACGGGATTGCAGCCATACGAAGTTTTAAAGCAGAAAGGCTCAAACTCTTTCCATTGTTGCTGGCTTCCCTTCCCTCTCCTGACTCTCCCTCCCAACTCCCTGATGACTACTGCCTTGGTACACACACACACACACACACACACACACACACACCACACACACACACAGCCATAAGACTTCCAGGGGACCTCTCATTGATTTCCCTCTCACAGCCTCATGTAGCATCAAAGGGCGGATTAGAGGTTGGTAGAGGGACAGCTTTGACCGCTTATAAGATTTAAGCTTATTATACCCCCCAAAAAAACAGGACAGGATGGAAGGTTCAAGAGATGGAAGGGAAGACTGAAATCAAAGATGTTTGGGTTCTGTGTTGGCTGAAACACAAGACTTGGTCTTTGTGTGTGTGTGTGTGTGTGTGTGTGTGTGTGTGTGTGTGTGTGTGTGTGTGTGTGTGTGTGTGTGTGTGTGTGTGTGTGTGTGTGTGTGTGTGTGTGTGTGTGTGTGTGTGTGTGTGCGCGTGTGTGCGCGTGTGGGTGTACGTGTGTGTGTGCGAGTGGGTGTACGAGTGTGTGTGCATGCGATATGGTATCTGAAAATATTGTAATCCACAAAGAAAAAAGAGAAACTACTATCTATCAATTTGCCCAGTTAAAAAAAATGTAGGAATGAGAACTGTGACTGTATTGTGTATTTGATGTCTCTCAACACACACAAACAATACTTTAACATCATACATTTCTCAAGTGTCACTGCACTCTGTATAATTCACCCACACACTGCTCACACCCCCACCCATCCTATAGTCCCTGACATCACGTCCACCTCATCATCTCATCACCGTCACTAAGGCCTCTTGTCTTTTCAAGCCTACAGATTATAAAGCTTCATCATTCTGTTTGGAACAGAAACTTGCCCCTGTTTGTTTGTCTTGTGTGGTTATGTTTTGCCAGCCTCTATGTCTAAGCTCACGGTTAATCAAAAGGCTCTATTTTAACTAACCTAACACAATGGTACATCTTAGTTCTGGCGGAAGTCTATAGGTCCGAGGGTGTGTAAGAAATATTTTAGCTATTTTCACACTGGCCAATCAACACGTCACGGCTTTATACTGCTTTATACCATTGTCTCAAGTTCTGTAGGTTATTGTTGGTATTTGTGTTTTCATCAATTCCAATTTGGATGGGGGCATGGAATATTCTCATCATAGTCCATTGTGGTTTGCAGAGGAGGCTGTTATAGGAGGAACGGCTCATGGTCATGTCTTAAATTGTTTAGTATCAAACATATGGAAACGACATGTTAGACTCTGTACCATTTATTCTATTAAAATGAGCCCGTCGTTCTATTGCCTTCCCACCAGCCTCCTCTGGTGGATTGATACTACAGTATAACCCTTTTGTGGTGTTCATGTTTTTGTTATTCACCCAATGTTCACTGGTTTGATGCACCCACAACATTTATTGGGTTTTTAAAACAAAACCTTAACAATTTACGTAAACATACTTTGTGCTTACATGTTGACTTATATAAATTACATGCAATATAGAGAGCATTTGTGGTTAATATTTGCCATTTACCACATTTATCAATAAAAGCGCTATTCATTTTTTAAATAAAATTGAAATAATCAAATCAAATATATTTATTTATAAAGCCCTTCTTACATCAGCTGATATCTCAAAGTTCTGTACAGAAACCCAGCCTAAAACCCCAAATAGCAAGCAACGTAGGTATAGAAGCACAGTGGATCGGAAAAACTCCCGAGAAAGGCCAGAATCTAGGAAGAAACCTAGAGAGGGACCAGGCTTTGAGGGGTGGCCAGTCCTCTTCTGTCTGTGCCGGATGGAGATAATAACAGAACATGGGTGACCAGCAGGGTCAAATAATAGTAAACACAGTGGATGTCCAGGGTGCAACAGGTCAGCACCTCAGAAGTAAATGTCAGTTGGCTTTTCATAACCGATCATACAGAGTACCTCTACCACTCCTGCTGTCTCTAAAGAGTTGAAAACAGCAGGTCTGGGACAGGTAGCACGTCCGGTGAACAGGCAGAACTGTTGAAACTGGAGCAGCAGCACGACCACGTGGACTTGTGACAGCAAGGGGTTATCAGGCCAGATAGTCCTGAGGCATGGTCCTGAGACACTGTGGCCCCATCTGACGATACCCCCGGACAGGGCCAAACTAGCAAGATATAACTCCACCCACTTTGCCAAATCACAGCCCCCACACCACTAGAGGGATATCTTCAACCACCAACTTACCACCCTGAGACAATGCAGAGTATATCCCACAAAGATCTCCGCCACGGCACAACCCAAAGGGGGTGGCGCCAATCCAGACAGGAAGATCACGTCAATGACTCAACCCACTCAAGTAACGCACCCCTCCCAGGGACGGCATGGAAGAGCAGCAGTAAGCCAGTGACTCAGCCCCTGTAACAGGGTTAGAGGCAGAGAATCCCAGTGGAGAGAGGAGAACCGGCCAGGCAGAGATAGCAAGGGCAGTTCATTGCTCCAGTGCCTGTACGTTCACCTTCACACTTCTGGGCCAGACTACACTCAATCATAGGACCTACTGAAGAGCTGAGTCTTCAATAAAGACTTAAAGGTAAAGACCGAGTCTGCATCTCTCACATGGGTAGGCAGACCATTCCATAAAAATTGAGCTCTATAGGAGAAAGCCATGCCTCCAGGGACAGTAAGGAGGCCTGTGTCTTGTGACCGTAGCGTAAGTGTAGGTATGTACGGCAGGACCAAATCGGAAAGATAGATAGGAGCAAGCCCATGTAATGCTTTGTAGGTTAGCAGTAAAACTTTGAAATCAGCCCTTTCCTTAAGAGGAAGCCAGTGAAGAGAGGCTAGCGCTGGAATAATATGATCAAATGTTTTGGTTCAAGTCAAGATTCTAGCAGCCATATTTAGCACTAACTGAAGTTTTTTTAGTGCTTTATCCGGGTAGCCGGAAAGTAGAGCATTGCAGTAGTCATTTTTGCAATGTTACGTAGATGGATAAAAGCTGTCCTTGAAACAGTCTTGACATGTTCGTCAAAAGAGAGTTCAGGGTCCAGAGTTTAATTTGAGATGACTGTACAACCATCAAGATTAATTGTCAGATTCAACAGAAGATCTCTTTGTTTCTTGGGACCTAGAACTAGCATCTCTGTTTTGTCCTAGTTTAAAAGTAGAACATTTGCCGCCATCCACTTCCTTATGTCTGAAACACAGGCTTCCAGCGAGGGCAATTTTGGCTCTTGACCATGTTTCATCGAAATGTACAGATGTGTGTCATCTGCATAGCAGTGAAAGTTAACATTATGGTTTCGAATGACATCCCCAAGATGTTAAATATATAGTGAAAACAATAGTGGTCCTAAAATGGAATCTTGTGAGTACCAGAATTATGCCATTCTTTGGCACGTAGGACACCAGAGACGAGTCGGCAGTGAACACAAACTTAGAGGAATTGATAGGCCTGTTCTGCTGAGGTGGGAGCTCTGGCTTGTTTTTTCGTACTGTTCCTACCATTGTCAGCTTTCTCTTGAGGAGCTCCTGTCCCAGCTTGTGCAAAAGTAAAAAAGTTATCGCATGTAATGCTGTGGCCACTGACACAGTCCCTGTGTCATGTCCAGGGCAACCCACAACCCACGGGTTCTTCTCATGGGCTCCTCCATCTGGCTTCCCCACATACCCTTGCAAGTTCCAAGCATATGATGAAGCAGCATCACAAGTTGCCCATATCTTGATTCCATATTTTGCGGGTTTAGACGTTATGTACTGCCTGAACGGTCAGTGGCCCCGAAACGGCATAAACTTCTCATCAACAGTAACGTTGGGCCCAGTGATGTAAAACAGGGGACGGTGGTCCACCCACTTGTCCCCACACTGACCTGATTGCAGCTAGCTTGTCTCTCTGCCGCCGAGCTGGTCCGGTGTCTCGGATATTGAAGCGGATAATCCTGGAAATAAGGTGGAAGCTTTCCAGAGCCATTGTTGCACTGAAAAGTTATCTCCAATTTTTTGCATCCCCACTAGGATTCTGTGGATTCCCCATTGGATCTGAAAACACCAGCAAGGATGAGAACCCCAAAGTATGCATGTAAATGAATTTGGTCCATCTCCTTCCATCTCTCTCCAAAAGCACATTTCCTCCAAATCAGTGCAGTCCAGAAGGATTTTCTGGATGGTGTCTGGGATGAACAGTTTAAAAGAAGGCTTTATGTCCTGCACATGAGTAACCGCCATCCACGTCGGCCCTGGTTGCATCCTTATAATACTGGCAGCCATGCGAGGCGGCTCATTACTTGGGCAAGAAGACTGTTCAATTTCACATTTTTTTAACATCCATATTTCTCCACCTGCAGGCTGCTGACGGGCTGGTCATGGGGCTGGCTGAGGATCAATCTCATCCTCGTCTTCTAACTCACTGTCAGACTCCGAATTGACAGAGACACAATCCTCATATTAGAAAAATTATTATTCCGAAGTGGAAGCAGAGATTATTTTTGGCATACTGACTGATTTGGATAAGGAGCCACACATGCAAAGCCATTTATTTATTGTGTCCCTCCCACAATTTGCACCTGGCTGGGGTAGAGTGTGGGAAAATACTGACTTAAAATAATGTATTTTAATAACATTGTGCAGGTTCACACAAGACATTGTGTAGTTTCACACAATACAAAGGGTAAAGAGTGTGAGAAAAGCGGGAGACAGGCAGGGAGACAGACTGGTTATTGGTGCTATGTTGAAACATCAGGCCCAGGGAGGAGAAAGACAGGGAGGAAGAAGACAGAGTGAAGGCATAAAAACCTCTTTGGACTAGACGTGGCACTAGCGACCCACCTTTGCAGAGCGCGAAATTCAAATGACAGAAATAGTCATATTTAACATTCATGAAAATACAAGTGTCATACAAAAGAAAAAAATATTAACTTCTTGTTAATCCGGCCGCTGTGTCAGATTTCAAACAGGCTTTACGGCGAAAGCCCACCATGCGATAATCTGAGGACTGTGCCCCGCACACAAAAGCATTACAAACATTTTTCAACCAGGCATGTGCGCCACGAAAGTCAGAAATAGAGATAAAATAAATGCCTTACCTTTGAAGATCTTCTTCTGTTGGCACTCCAAAAGCAGCTACATCACAAATGGTCCTTTTGTTCGATAAAGTCCTTCTTTATAACCCCAAAAACTCAGTTTAGCTGGCGTGCTTCATTCAATAATCCACCGGTTTCCTTCCTTCAAAATGCATACACAATGAATCCCAAACGTGACCAATAACTTTCTCCAAATGAGTCTAACAATGGTTATAGTCAAACTTCAGGTACCCTAATACGTAAATAAATTATACAATTTAAGACGGGGAATAGTATGTTTATTACCAGAGATTAACAACAAAGAATGCGCTCTTACCACGAACATGAAAACACTATAGCCAAAATGGGAGCCACTTAGAAAAACTACAAATTCTAACTCATTTTCCCAAAAACAAGCCTGAAACGTTTTCTAAAGACTGTTGACATCTAGTGGAAGCCCTGGGAACTGCAATTTGGGAGGTTTTCCCTTCATATTAAACATGACAGCTATTGGAAACAACAACAACAAAAAATTCTGGATGGTTTGTCCTCGGGTTCTCGCCTGCCATATCAGTTCTGTTATACTCTCACATTCTATTTACAGTTTTAGAAACTTTAGAGTTTTCTATCCATATGCATATCCTAGCTTCTAGGCATGAGTAACAGGCAGTTTACTTTGGGCACGCTTTTCAACCCGACGTCAAAATACTACCCCCTAGCCTCTTGATACTACCCATCCCGTATCCGGGATCGTGAATACAGCCTCAGGCTCATTACCATAACGCAACGTTAATGATTTCTGAAAATCGCAAATGAAATGAAATATATATGCCTGCTCTCAAGCTTAGCCTTTTCTTAACAACACTGTCATCTCAGATTTTCAAAATATGCTTTTGAACCATAGCAAATCAAGCATTTGTGTAAGAGTATTGCTAGCTAGCTTAGCATTTAGCGTAGCATTTAGCACGCAAAATTTTCACAAAAACCAGAAAACCAAATAAATAAAATCATTTACCTTTGAAGAACTTCGGATGTTTTCAATAAGGAGACTCTCAGTTACATAGCAAATGTTCAGTTTTTCTTGAAAGAATCTTTGTGTAGGAGAAATCGCTCCGTTTTGTACATCACATTTGGCTGTACACCAAAACGTCAAACTTTTTCCAAATTAACTCCATAATATCGACCGAAACAATGCAAACGTTGTTTAGAATCAATCCTCAAGGTGTTTTTTCACATATCTCTTCATTGATATGCCGTTCGTGGAAGCCTGCTTTCGTCTCAGAATCTCATGGAAAAATACCAGCAGCTGAAAATGACGCAACAATTTCGACGGAGGACACCGGGCGGACACCTGGTAAATGTAGTCTCTTATGGTCAATCTTCCAATGATATGCCTACAAATACGTCACAATGCTGCAGACACCTTGGGGAAATGATAGATAGGGCAGGCTCATTCCTGTCGCATTCACAGCCATATAAGGAGACAATGAAAAACAGAGCCTCAAAAATCCTGCTCATTTCCTGGTTGCAGTTTCATCTTGGTTTTGCCTGTAGCTCCTGTTCTGGGGCACTCACAGACAATATCTTTGCAGTTCTGGAAACCTCAGAGTGTTTTCTTTCAAAAGAAAAACATTGCTTAGCTTGTTGTTAATCCACCTGGCATGTCAGATTTCAAAAAAGCTTTGTGGTGAAAGCAACCCATGCGATTATGTTAGGACATCTCTCTCAGCAGACAAAACATTACAAACAGCTAGCAGCAAAGTAAAATGGTCACAAGTCAGAATAGCAATAAAATGAATCACTTACCTTTGATGATCTTCGGATGTTTGCACTCACAAGACTCCCAGTTACACAATAAATGTTCCTTTTGTTAAAGATTATTTTTATATCCAAAATACCTCCATTTGGTTGGCGCATTATTTTCAGAAATCCACAGGCTCGTGCAGGTCATGACAGGCAGACAAAAATTCCAAATAGTATCCGTAAAGTTCGTAGAAACATGTCAAACATTTTTTATAATCAATCCTCAGGTTGTTTTTACAATAAATAATCAATAATATTTCAACCGGACCGTAGATTTCTCAATAGAGAGAGAAAATGTCTGCTCCAAGCTGTATCCTAATCTGACAATTATATGCATATTCTGGGCCTGAGAAATAGGCAGTTTCATTTGGGTACGTTTTTTATCCAAACATCAAAATACTGCCCCCTACACTCAACAGGTTAATGAAATATGTTTAACATAAACAACAAACCAAGTGTAGACAGTACAATGTTCTGTTGCTCGCTCTGATGAAGTATGTTGCGTGAAGTGGTCATTGGTGGTTCAGCATTCAAGGATATTTAATGTCGTCTTGGTAAGCAACTCCAGATTTTGCCTTATGTTTTAGATTATTGTCCTGCTGAAAATTGAAATCGCTTTCCATTTGGAAAGCAGACTGAACCAGGTCTGCTATAGCTCTATTCTATTTATTCTTATCCTAAAAATCTCCATAGTCCTTGCCAAGCATACCCATAACATGATGCAGCCACCACCATACTTGAAAATATGAAGAGTGGGTCTGGAAAGTGATGTGTTGTGTTGGATTTGCCCCAAACATAACACTTTGTATTCAGGAAATAAGTTAATTTCTTTATTTTGTTTAAGTGCGTTATTGCAAACAGGACACATGTTTCGGAATATGTTTATTCTGTACAGGTTTCCTTGTTTCCGCTCTGTCATTTAGGTTAGTATTGTGGAGTAACTGCAATGTGTCCAGTCTGCTCCTGCTCTCCCTCTCTGGAGCTTGAGGGCGGCAGTTATGCACACCTGTCACCATCATTACCCGCATTAACTCTCACTGGATTCACCTGGACTCCTTCACTTTGTTGATTGCCTTCCCTATTTCTGTCTGCTCCTCAGTCTGTTCCCTGTGTCAGCATTAATGTCGTTATGTTTTCATGTCCAGAAACTGTCCTGCCCTGTTCCATGTCCGTTGTTAATTAAATGTTCACTCCCTGTACCTGCTTCTTGTCTCCAGCGTAGATCCTTATATAATGCTGACACCACTAAAAAAGCATCAGAGTTTTGGGTTTTATTTTGGTTGGTGACGTCAGATCCGGGTGTCGTTGTCGAGGGAGCCAGGGATGCCTCAGCTAGCTTGTTGGGGTCCACGCCTTAGCTGGCTCGAGAGATCTTCTTTCCTCGGTGGGTTCGGCAGGCGCCGACCCCGCGTCATGCTTCAGCAGGCCCATCAGGCTCCCACGCCTCAGCCAGTTTGTTTGACTACGCCCCAGCCGGCTTGTCCAGCACCCATGTCTCGACCGGCCCGCCAGGCTCGCCTAGGTGGGACACCGGGTGGCACCCCTAAAAAGGGGGGATACTGTCACGCCTGCTTCCCGCTCTCCCTCTCTGGCGCTTGAGGGCCTTCCCTATTTCTCTCTGCTCCTCAGTCTGTTGCCTGTCAGCATTAATGTCGTTATGTTTTCAGGTCCAAACGCTGTCCTGTCCTGTTCCATGTCTGTTGATAATTAAATGTTCACTCCCTGTACCTGCTTCTCGTCTCCAACGTCGATCCTTACACAATGTTGTTGATTCATCCTTAGTTTTCTCATATAACAACCATTAAACTCTGCAACTGTTTTAAAACCCACATTGGCTTCATGGTGAAATCCCTAAGCAGTTTACTTCCTCTCCAGCAACTGAGTTAGGAAGGATGCATGTATCTTTGTAGTGACTGGGTGTATTGATACACCATCCAAAGCCTCATTAATAACTTCACCTTGCTCAAAGGAATATTCAGCGTCTGCTTTTGCTATTTTTACACATCTAACGATTGGTGCCCTTCTTCGCGAGGCATTGAAACACCTCACTTGTCTTTGTGGTTGAATATGTGCTTGAAATTCTCTACTTGATAACAGATAGTCCTTACTGCTATTAGCCAATAGAAACACATTGAATAACATATAGTCCTTGCTGCTATTAGCCCATAGAAACACATTTAATTGTATGTGTGGGGTACAGTGATGGGGAAGTCATAAACAAATCATGTTAGCCACTATTATTGAAGCCAATCCATGCAATTTGTGATTTTTAGTCCTGATCTTATTTCTCTCCTGCCTGTCTTCTGTCTCGTCACACAGATAAGCAGAGAAGGATTTCCTCTTCATCCATATTATCAGGCTGCATGGAATGTGTGTGCATGCGTACTTGTATGTATGTGTATGCGTGTCTGGGTGTATGCATGTGTGTGAAACAGCCACAGTTAGTGTTCAGAACCTGTCTGGGACACACAGCACAGTTGCCAATGATATGTCTCACAAATCAAATCAAATGTATGTAATCAAAAATGTAATCAAAAACATGTCAAGATTATTAAAGTTACTAGTGTTCCATTAAAGTGGCCAGCGATTTCAAGTCTGTGTATATGGGATAGCAGCCTCTAAAGTGCAGGGTTACGTAACCGGGTGGAAGTCACCTATTTAACAGTCTGATGGCCTTGAGAGAGAAGTTATTTTTCAGTCTCTCGGTCCCAGCTATGATGCACCTGTACTGACCTCACCTTTTGGATGATGGCAGGGTGAACAGGCAGGGGCTCGGGTAGTTGTTGTCCTTAATTATCCTTTTGGCCTTCCTGTGACATTGGGTGCTGTAGATGTCCTGGAGAGCAGGTAGTTTGCCCCTGGTTGGGCAGACCGCACCACCCGTTGCGGGCAGTGCAGTTGATTCCCCCGTGCGAGGAATCTAAGATAAAACTAGGCCTCCATGTTGAATTCATTGTTGAGAGTGGCGTGTGTGTTGTTTCTTTTTCGCCCAGGTACTAGTGGAGAGAGATTGCCTCGTGGGTGTGGTATATCTGAATGAAAATCAGTGTGTAGGGGATTTACTGAATGCCACGAGCTAGGGCATATGTACCAGCCGATGCAGGCATTCTGAGAAAAATACTAGTTGGGCCCAACATAGTTATTTCTGTCTATCGCGTTCAGGAGTGAGTAGACTCGGTCCTAATTAATTTCTTGAGCGTGGACATAGTGTCACTCCCTGATCTGTTTCATCTGTCTTTGTGATTGTCTTCTCTCACCTCCAGATGTCACCCGTCTTCCCCATTAGTCCCTGGGTATTTATTCCGGTGTTCCCTGTTTGTCTGTTGCCAGTTTGTCTTGTCTTGTCAAGTAAACTAGCGTGTTTTTCTGTGCACCAGCTTTTTCTTATCTCTCGTTTGCTAGTCCTCCCGGTTTTGACCCTTGTCTGCCTTGACTCTGAACCCGCCTACCTGACCATACTGCCTGCCCTGACCTCGAGCCTGCCTGCCACTCTTTACCTCCTGGACTCTGACCTTGTTTCTGATCTTTTGCCTGTCCAAGACCATTCTCTTGCCTACCCCTTGGATTATAACAAATATCAGAGACTCAAACCATCTGCATCCCATGTCTGCATCTGGGTCTCACCCTGTGCCCTTATACATAGGGCCAGCCGATTGACATTTGAGTAGATATTGGCTTGACCAAGCTAGTAATTCTCTCTCCATATTGCCGAAAGGTTGAACGTGAGATGTCCCTTAGTAATACCGCGCGATCAATCCCGTGTGATTTCAGCTTATGCTATCAGGGATCGCCAGTAATTGTTTTTGGAATAATTCAGGTTACACTGTATGATATAATTTTAAACTTTACTACATTAACTTAGATAAAGCAACGCTTGCAGGTTAGTTATAATTGAATTCCCAAATAGCCTATACTGTTTTGATTTATCATTACATTTAATTAATCAATTAATAGACAACTCCCACATTACAGTATTGATGATTCATTGACATCTATAAACTGATTTAATTTGTGTGCGCAGCTTCCAACTCAAAACCCAAATTTAAATCGAAGTTGCCACCCATTCCCCCGCTAATAAGATGGAAAGATTGATCGCTGACCTCAGCAGCGATGCAAATCCCAACTATGCCGAGGGGCTGAGAATGTTAGTTTTCGATGCCATAAACAAAAAGACTGCAGAATTGCGACAGATGCTCTCCAAAATAGACCATCAGGCACAGGTTTTGTGAAAATTCAGTTTGTGAAGCTCCAGTTTAGCCCTTAACTACGCCCACCAGCGGAGATGGACAGTGGTCCAATACCTCAGTGCCCAGCAGAGGCACGAGCAGGAAGCTGTGGAGATGAAGGGACTAGTGGAGAGAACCAGGAAGATGTTGATAAAAGCCAACAAAGACAAGCTACTGCTAGCCGAGGAACTGCGTTTGGGAACAGATACGTTTAAACATCTGGCTAACACTTATGACAAAGGACGTGAACAAACTCTTGACCAAGTCCGTATTCTACAGGAACAACTCGTTTTAGACAAAAATAAATAGTCCACGCAAATCTAGATGCATGCTAAAAACAGGGGTGAGCAACTTGATGCCCTGCATACAGTTTTGAATTAAACCACTCAAAGCAATAATGTTCTATTCCAAATGTTGCAGACCAAAGACGATCAGTTCATGAACACAATGGCCAAGTTGGATGACAAAACAGCGGAACTCCTTGAAGTCACAGATTTAACGAACGATGAGAAGGTGAGAAAGTTGGAAAATGTGACCTCGAAGCAAAAGGAGGAAATTGCATCACTTAATCTCTCGCTCCTCACTTGAGACCTCTCCCTGCAAACCTTGACAGATAAATATGAGGCTGAACTCACATGTCGAAAATAAATCTCCCAGGCTCCCAGGTGGATGCTGCGATGCAGCAGAGTACCTCCTGGAGGAACTCCAGAACAGTCACGCGCTATCGCAGGACTACCCAACCGAGCAACCTAGCTCACAACCGGAGCTCAGGGGTATGAAGGAATGTAAACAACATTAGATTTCCGACTTCACCTCTCTTAGGGGTCCCTCAGTCTTTTCTTCTTGGCCATTCGGCCCAGAGTAACATGGCACCTCCTCGCCTACAAAACCAAAACTTGGCTTTTCATCTTGGCCTTTCGGCCCACAATTCCCCACAGGAGGGGGCAGATGCTCCCCATGCATATCGCGGGGATCGCCTTGACAAAATTGTCAAAAACCTCTGCACCTTTGACCCCATTTCAGGAAATTCAAATGACACTGAGAAGTTCTTAGCAGACATAGAGGACGTCTTGGATGGCTACCCTAATGCTACAAATACCGACAGGCTTTGCCTATTGAAGCAAATGTCAAAGGTTCATCCGTTTACAACAGCAACATGTGCAAAACGATTACGCTAAACTTGCCAAAGCATTGGAAATAGAATTCAGTGGTTCTGCAACTCGCAAACATGACTGCTTGTTAGCGATCCATGAAAAACAAGCTCGGAATGAACACCTACAAGCCTACTATCATAGGCTTTGTTCAGCTTACTATGCCATGCTCACTGAAACAAGAATGGAAGAGCTATTGCCGTTCAAACAAATGTTTCTGTCGAACATGTATCCCAATTTCATTAACTACTTGGGCTCTACTGATCAAGTTGGTTTGCCAATCTCGGCACTTCAAGAGCTTGCGAGCACTGCCTTTGAAGCCTCGAAAGCAAGCCGGGCTAAGAGCCCGGACAGCTCAGTTTTCGAGCTTGGGCGGGAACAATCACTCCAATTGGAAGGTGAGGCATCAGGGACAGGTGCAGTAAAAGATGACGCACAAGAGGGGTGGCTACCAAGTAACCACCACACCAATAACCACCGCAGTAACAATAGCTATGAAGACCAAACCAAACAGGTCCCGTAGAGAACGACCTGGCCGCTATGTCCCTGCACCTAACCCTCAAAGGGTCAGGACACAAGTGTAACAAGCGTAACAAGGGCAACAGTGTTCCACAACTATCTAAACTTTAACCGAAACAGTATAGAAGCTCTGATAGATCTACTGCAGCAGGAGAAATTTGAGAAAGAGGACAAGGATAAATCACCATGACGAGGCGTAAAATTGCCAGAGCAAGTGTTGTGGAATAATCAGAATTTGTTTTTAACATATGTAAGATGTTTTATATTCATCATATGTTTGTAAGTTACTTCTCATCAGAATGGTGTTTTTGTATAATACTGTGGCGAGTTTGCAGTTATCTGTTCTATGTCAAGACTAAGTTGCATGGGCCGCAGAGAGGGGAGAGGTCAAAGTGTCATCATGTGTAAACATATCTTTTGCTCCACAATATCTGTGTGCCTCTGTGAGTTTGTCCAGGATTGGTTGTATTTAGAATTGGTTCTATCTAAATGACAATTTGATATATATCATAGGGTGGGGGTAATGTCTTGGTACCATTTTGTACCAAGGACGAGATAAGAGCTTTGTTTAGGAGACCAAACTGAACGATAATTTACAGCCAACTCTGTCTTCTTTGGGGATACTCCTCTCAGAAGTAAAGTCTTTCTTTGTGTAAGTTCCTAAGACCTGTGTTTTGTCATGTCGTCTAGGAGGGGGTGGATCTTCGCTATAAAGGATCCCATTTGCCATTGTGTGGGGGCTCTCAACTTTTCAGTAGAGATACTGAACTGTTGAGAGTCACAGAAAATGCTATAGAGCTCATATAATTAAAGATGGACTTTGATAACTAACTCTGACTTGTGTGTGTGGTTTGCTCCCATGATTTGGTAAATAGAGGAAATTTCCACGACACGAGTCCACCAAAATTCACACCATTCTCATTACCACTGCCCTCACTCAAATCCCTGTCCAGGAACTGCTTGTTCGAGACACAAGCCAGCAGGTTTTGTCTAAAGACTTTGATACAGATGTCGAGACGCACAAGGTAAGCAGCGTTGCAACAGATTCATCTCCCATTCCGATAGAGGAACCACTCGAACCACTGTCTTGAAAATCAACACAGATACCAAACCGATCAATTCTACCAACCCACTTTGTTGAGGATATGACGAGAAAAACCAACTCTAACAGGCCATACCTTAAAGCAGAGGACTGTTTGATGCTCTGATAGATTCGGGATCAACGATTTCCCTCATATCTGAAACTTTGCTGGATGAACTCAAAAGGGCAGTGGACCCAGCATAACGTTGGTTGAAAACAGAACGTTGCGACACTGAACTTCGAGGTTTCACTCAAGCTACCTCTCCTCTAACCAAGTGTCTCCTACTTAAACTCAACTGCATCAGCATATCAATGATCCACCCTGTGTCGGTGACTAGCATTGACAACAAACGGGTGCTGATTGGGATTGATTTAATTGAACGTTTGGTACCACTAATGAATTGGAAAACCAAACCAAGTCTGGTCACAAATAACTATGCCAACTCCGTTGACTTCACAACATTCTTCAAAGGGAACATGTCATACATTTTGCAGCAACGTGGGTTCGACATCATCAACTGACGTAACCCCGGTGAACTTGGTCATGAGTCCGCCATTGGCTTGGGTGTTTCACCAGTTGACACATACCGCCCTCCTATGATTGAGGATGCCATACTGGCATCCTGCTCGGAAAAATCCGCAATCAGTTTGGAAATGTTCAACGCAATTTCAAAAACGGCTAACTGCCATCCCCTTGTTCTGAAAACCTAGAGATTTCCACTGGGAACGACTCCCCAGATGACACTCACCGCTATAGGGGTGTGTACGCTATCACTCCACATTGGAACCAAGGAGGTATCTCACTACCTACTGGTTGTTGCAAACCTCTGACATTTTGGCAAGATTGGGTGTTAAACTCAATACCCTACACCAAGTTCTTTGGTCTTAGGCACAGCCAGACTAACACGCCTTGTCTTTCGACCTGGTGCATATGGCATCCGGGCAGACTATTCCTGAAAGAACCACAGAGGTTTCAGTAAGACTGAACTTGGTGCCCAGCTACCGGAGGGAAGGTACGACTGCATTCTTCCAACCCTCTCCGCGACTATTCGCATTGGGGATAACTATCAATGGTAACCCGCTGTTGGAGCTAAATGCTAGATGCACTTGGTACAGAATATAACTCAAGCAGATATTTCCATTCCTCAGCGCACTCAGCCAGAAACATTGAGTGATTAACTTGTTGTTTTGAACTTGTTGTTCCCGTGATTGTGCCTCTTCCGTCCTCCCTAGACCTATGTGGCGAGGGTGGAACGCTTTTTACTGGTCTGTCAAAAGCAATCGCAATAACTCCCATATTGCCACTTGACGACACATCGAAGTTCAGGCTCGATGTCGATTCTGACAACAAGCTGTTGATATACTCCATTGTCACAGCCGATGACTCCCCCACCATTGACTTGTCGTCACCAACTGATAGAGACCTGAACGATGTCGCCAAACCATATCCTGGTTTCCATGCACAGGTTCTACAGCTACTGTCAGAGGCTGACCCCCTTTTTTTAGGGGGTGGATAAATTTGTATATTGCGGATAGATTGTTGCTACCATTAATTGTCTGCATCATATCCAATCCCCCACAATTTTTGAATAATATATATCTATATACACTGCCTAGAAGACCATCATCCCGGAGTCACCTCTTCACTGTTGACATTGAGGCTGGTGTTTTGCGCATGCTATTTAATGAAGCTGCCAGTTGAGGACTTGTGAGGCATCTGTTTCTCAAACAAGACACTCTAATGTACTTGTCCTCTTGCTCAATTATGCACAGAGTCCTCCCACTTCTCTTTTTATTCTGGTTAGGGCCAGTTTGCGCTGTTCTGTGAAGGGAGGAGTATACAGCTTTTTACCAGATCTTCAGTTTCTTGGCAATTTCTCACATGGAATAGCCTTCATTTCTCAGAACAAGAATAGACTGATGAGTTTCAGAAGAAAGTGCTTTGAATCTAGCCATTTTGAGCCTGTAATCGAACCCACAAATGCTGATGCCCCAGATAATCAAATAGTCTAAAGATGGCCAGTTTTATTGCTTTTTTAATCAGGACAACTGTTTTCAGCTGTGCTAACATAATTGCAAAATAGTTTTCTAATTATTAATTAGCCGTTTAAAACTTGTTATGGCAAGGAGTCCCCTAAAGGGATACAGCAAATGAAAGATAAAAATCTTGTAACCTCTTACATCTATGGGGGCGCTATTTCATTATTGGATTAAAAAACGTGCCCGTTTTAAGCGTAATATTTTGTCACAAAAAGATGCTCGACTATGCATATAATTGACAGCTTTGGAAAGAAAACACTCTGACGTTTCCAAAACTGCAAAGATATTGTCTGTGAGTGCCCCAGAACTGATGCTACAGGCGAAACCAAGATGAAACTTCAAACAGGAATTGAGCAGGATTTTTGAGGCTCTGTTTTTCATTGTCTCCTTATATGGCTGTGAATGCGCAAGGAATGAGCCTGCCCAATCTATCGTTTCCCCAAGGTGTCTGCAGCATTGTGACGTACTTGTAGGCATATCATTGGAAGATTGACCATAAGAGACTACATTTGCCAGGTGTCCGCCCGGTGTCCTCCGTCGAAATTGGTGCGTCGTCATCTGCTGCATGTCTTTTTCCAAGCGATTCAGAGGAGAAAGTAGACATCCACGAACGATATATCAATGAAGAGATATGTGAAAAACACCTTGAGGATTGATTCTAAACAGCGTTTGCCGTGTTTCAGTCGATATTATGGAGTTAATTTGGAAAAAAGTTCGCCGTTTTAATGTCTGAATTTTCGGGGTTTTTGGTACCCAAACGTGATGTACAAAACGGAGCGATTTCTCCTACACAAATAATCTTTCAGGAAAAACTGAACATTTGCTATGTAACTGAGAGTCTCCTCATTGAAAACATCCGAAGTTCTTCAAAGGTAAATGATTTTATTTTAATCCTTTTCTGGTTTTTGTGCAAATGTTGCCCGCTAAATGCTACGCTAAATGCTACGCTAGCTATCAATACTCTTACACAAATGCTTGTTTTGCTATGGTTAAAAAGCATATTTTGAATACCTGAGATGACAGTGTTGTTAAGAAAAGGCTAAGCTTGAGAGCTAGCACATTCATTTAATTTCATTTGCAATTTTCATAAATAGTTAATGTTACTTGAGCTAATGAGCTTGAGGCTATAACTGGATACAAGTTTTTTTCATAGCCAAACGTGAACAAAACGGAGCGATTTGTCCTACACAAATAATATTTTTTGAAAAACTGAACATTTTCTATCTAACTGAGAGTCTCCTCATTGAAAACATCTGAAGTTCTTCAAAGGTAAATGATTTTATTTGAATGGTTTTCTTGTTTTTGTGAAAATGTTGCTGGCTGAATTCTAGGCTTACAGCTATGCTAGCTATCAATACTCTTACACAAATGCTTGTTTAGCTATGGTTGAAAAGCATATTTTGAAAATCTGAGATGACAAGAAAAGTCTAAGCTTGAGAGCAAATATATTTATTTCATTTAATTTGCGATTTTCATGAATAGTTAATGTTGCGTTATGCTAATGAGCTTGAGGCTATAAATAGGATCCTGGATCTGGGATTGCTCAGAGTGTTTTCTATCCAGAGTAATAATAATATGCGTATATTCCCATCTGGGAAAGAGTAGGAGGCTCTGGGCAGTTTACTCTGGGCACGCCTTTCATCCAAAAGAGAAAATGCTGCCTACCTCATCTTTACTAGATGCTGTTCTTCCACTAACCTCATTGCAACTCCCCTCCAAGTCTCCGACCACTACCTTGTATCCTTTTCCCTCTCGCTCTCATCCAACACTTCCCACACTGCCCCTACTCGGATGGTATCGCGCCGTCCCAACCTTCGCTCTCTCTCCCCCGCTACTCTCTCCTCTTCCATCCTATCATCTCTTCCCTCTGCTCATACCTTCTCCAACCTATCTCCTGATTCTGCCTCCTCAACCCTCCTCTCTTCCCTTTCTGCATCCTTTGACTCTCTATGTCCCCTATCCTCCAGGCCGGCTCGGTCCTCCCCTCCCGCTCCGTGGCTCGATGACTCATTGCGAGCTCACAGAACAGAGCTCCGGGCAGCCGAGCGGAAATGGAGGAAAACTCGCCTCCCTGCGGACCTGGCATCCTTTCACTCCCTCCTCTCTACATTTTCCTCCTCTGTCTCTGCTGCTAAAGCCACTTTCTACCACTCTAAATTCCAAGCATCTGCCTCTAACCCTAGGAAGCTCTTTGCCACCTTCTCCTCCCTCCTGAATCCTCCTCCCCTCCCCCCTCCTCCCTCTCTGCAGATGACTTCGTCAACCATTTTGAAAAGAAGGTCGACGACATCCGATCCTCGTTTGCTAAGTCAAACGACACCGCTGGTTCTGCTCACACTGCCCTACCCTGTGCTCTGACCTCTTTCTCCCCTCTCTCTCCAGATGAAATCTCGCTTCTTGTGACGGCCGGCCGCCCAACAACCTGCCCGCTTGACCCTATCCCCTCCTCTCTTCTCCAGACCATTTCCGGAGACCTTCTCCCTTACCTCACCTCGCTCATCAACTCATCCCTGACCGCTGGCTACGTCCCTTCCGTCTTCAAGAGAGCGAGAGTTGCACCCCTTCTGAAAAAACCTACACTCGATCCCTCCGATGTCAACAACTACAGACCAGTATCCCTTCTTTCTTTTCTCTCCAAAACTCTTGAACGTGCCGTCCTTGGCCAGCTCTCCCGCTATCTCTCTCAGAATGACCTTCTTGATCCAAATCAGTCAGGTTTCAAGACTAGTCATTCAACTGAGACTGCTCTTCTCTGTATCACGGAGGCGCTCCGCACTGCTAAAGCTAACTCTCTCTCCTCTGCTCTCATCCTTCTAGACCTATCGGCTGCCTTCGATACTGTGAACCATCAGATCCTCCTCTCCACCCTCTCCGAGTTGGGCATCTCCGGCGCGGCCCACGCTTGGATTGCGTCCTACCTGACAGGTCGCTCCTACCAGGTGGCGTGGCGAGAATCTGTCTCCTCGCCACGCGCTCTCACCACTGGTGTCCCCCAGGGCTCTGTTCTAGGCCCTCTCCTATTCTCGCTATACACCAAGTCACTTGGCTCTGTCATAACCTCACATGGTCTCTCCTATCATTGCTATGCAGACGACACACAATTAATCTTCTCCTTTCCCCTTCTGATGACCAGGTGGCGAATCGCATCTCTGCATGTCTGGCAGACATATCAGTGTGGATGACGGATCACCACCTCAAGCTGAACCTCGGCAAGACGGAGCTGCTCTTCCTCCCGGGGAAGGACTGCCCGTTCCATGATCTCGCCATCACGGTTGACAACTCCATTGTGTCCTCCTCCCAGAGCGCTAAGAACCTTGGCGTGATCCTGGACAACACCCTGTCGTTCTCAACCAACATCATGGCGGTGGCCCGTTCCTGTAGGTTCATGCTCTACAACATCCGCAGAGTACGACCCTGCCTCACACAGGAAGCGGCGCAGGTCCTAATCCAGGCACTTGTCATCTCCCGTCTGGATTACTGCAACTCGCTGTTGGCTGGGCTCCCTGCCTGTGCCATTAAACCCCTACAACTCATCCAGAACGCCGCAGCCCGTCTGGTGTTCAACCTTCCCAAGTTCTCTCACGTCACCCCGCTCCTCCGCTCTCTCCACTGGCTTCCAGTTGAAGCTCGCATCCGCTACAAGACCATGGTGCTTGCCTACGGAGCTGTGAGGGGAACGGCACCGCAGTACCTCCAGGCTCTGATCAGGCCCTACACCCAAGCAAGGGCACTGCGTTCATCCACCTCTGGCCTGCTCGCCTCCCTACCACTGAGGAAGTACAGTTCCCGCTCAGCCCAGTCAAAACTGTTCGCTGCTCTGGCCCCCAATGGTGGAACAAACTCCCTCACGACGCCAGGACAGCGGAGTCAATCACCACCTTCCGGAGACACCTGAAACCCCACCTCTTCAAGGAATACCTAGGATAGGATAAGTAATCCTTCTCACCACCCCCCCCTTAATGATTTAGATGCACTATTGTAAAGTGGCTGTTCCACTGGATGTCAGAAGGTGAATTCACCAATTTGTAAGTCGCTCTGGATAAGAGCGTCTGCTAAATGACTTAAATGTAAATGTAAATGTACTAGCCCCAACAGGTTTTAATATGATAAACTTGGATTAGCTAACACAACGTGCCATTGGAACATAGGAGTGGTGGTGGCTGATAATGGGCCTCTGGACGCCTATGTAGATATTCTATAAAGATTCTGCCTTTTCCAGCTACAATACCCATTTACAACATTAACAATGTCTACACTGTATTTCTGATCAATTTGATGTTAGTATAATGGACAAAAAAAATTGCTTTTCTTTCAAAAACAAGGACATTTCTAAGTGACCCCAAACTTTTGAACAGTGTGTGTGTGTGTGTGTGTGTGTGTGTGTACTTTTTTAGAATACACCTTTATTATTCTCCGCAAACCCAATTGGAGTCAACTAATAAACAATGACACTTAGGCTTCTACCTTCAGTTTATACATACTGACGCACTTGTCAATGACACTGAACATCAGTTGAGGGAATTGTTTATTAACAAACACAGTGAGATTTTGTCAACAGATTCGCTGGATTGCGGTGTTACGGGTATTCATGTTGTGCGTATTGCAGCGCTTCCCGGAGCAGCAACGTTTTTAGGACAGTACAAAATTCCACTCGCAGCGTACGCAGCGGTACAAGAGATTATCGACTCCCTGTTAGCTAAAAGGATAATCAGGGAATGTAGAGCTCCCGTTTGGCACTTTTTGAAACCAACGGGTAAATGGCGTCTTACCATTGACTATAGACAACTCATCAAGCTGGTTACGTTGTCTCATTGGCCAATGACGCAGCTCGACCAAGAATTGCCAATGGCGGGAAACTCCAGGTACTTCTCCGCTATCGACGTGGCGAATGGTTTGTGGACCATGACAGTCGATCCTCATGACCAACACAAGTTGGCTTTCTCTTTCTCTAACAAACTCTTCACGTTCAATCGTTGCCCATTTGGGTATGCGAACTCCCCCTCAGAGTTCAACATCTTCCTACACAAGGCAATGCCAGACACAGCCTCCAGGGGATGATAATCTACGTGGACGACATTCTCATGAGAAGTGAGACTTGGTCACCTCAACAAGATGGACCATGTTTTTACCCAACTCTGGGTGGCAGGGGCTAAGTTGGCCATCATGAAAGGACAATGGTGCAGGACCAAAGTAAACTATGTTGGGCTTCTGGTGGTTGCTGAGGTCATCCTGCCATAGTCTAACAGAATCCAAGCAGTCTGCCACATCAAAACACCCAAAAAACTTAATGAGATGTGCAATTTCTTCGGAGAATGTAATTACTTGCATCAATTCATCGGAAACTACAATAACTTGTCAAAGCCTTTGACCAGTCTTCAAAGCCTTTGACCAGACCCCATTTGTTTGGGATGGCACTCACAACAAAGCTGTGATTTCCTTGAAAACCTGCTTTGCGAGGCACCCTGCCTGGTATACCCCAACAAAGACAAGACGTTCTTTTTGGAAGTCGGTTTCTCGGAGCACTGCCTTAGTGCGAGATTGTACCAAAAATATGACCAAGACAAACGTATGGTTGCTTACGGGAGCAAAACACTCAACCCTCCTGAGCACAAGTACTCAGACTGTAAAAAAGCTTTGCTGTCGACAGTCTGGGTGGTCAAACACTTTACCAGTTATGTCAGTGGACAAAAAGTTATCATAGAAACATGTCACCAGCCAGTGACTTTTCTGAAAAGCCAACAAATCCGTAAGGGTGCTATACACAACAGCAGAATAGTGGCTCAGCTTATGATGCTGCAGAGCCATGATGTGGTGGTCAACTACGCAAAAGCATAGGGCGGGGCTTTGAAGGTGTGTCAAAGTTGTGGTGAAGATGAAACCAACTTTGCACCACCCCCGCGTCACGTAGCTCCGCCTTTGCCTTTGAACCATCACTTCTTCGATGAGAATGTGTCTTGGCATGCCGATGGCATTTGTAGATGGCTGTTCTTACCATAATCTAGACCACTTGCAAGATGGTTTGGGATTGATATGGCACAATGGCATTCCGTGCAAACTGCTTCAATTTCACCAAGCAACAAGATCAGCCTTATCACACTAGAAACAGCGTTGAAACACAACATGTCAGAACTGGCGATCTGCACCGACTCAAACTACGTCAGACTTACCTTCTTATGCCACTTGCCGTTTTGGAAACAAAAGCACATGACTACTTCAAGTGGCAAAGAAGTGAAAAACAAAGAGCTCATTCTAGCTTGCAATGACCTCCTAACCAAACACGACATACAGATCATACAAATCACCTGGTCGTGACAAACTTGGCAACGACCATGTCAACAGCATGGTGAAATCTGGTGCAATTCACGGCACCACTTGGGTGTTTTGATGCTCAAGATGCAATGATCACCGAGACGGCCATGGTGTCTGCGCTAACGCATAGCCATGTAACACTGCGGGAAACATCTTCGAACGGACATAATGTGTTGCTAACTCATTCATTCTTGAATCGTGGCCTAGTAGCAATGCAACACCAAGATCAGCCTCTCGCCACTTTGATGGTTTTCCTGTCTGATTCTGTCAATCACCCAGTGTCCGAACTGGCTTTGGCAGGTCAACACGACTTGCGTTCACTGTACGCAACTAAACAGCACCTCACACTTGTAGATAACCTACTGTTTTATGTTTCAGAAACCGGCACCGCTCGAAGGTGAGTGGTTCCTAAAACACGCACTCACCCTGAGGTGCGTGTCATCAGCCCGGTAACACCTGTACCGGTCCCACGCATCAGGTCTACAGTGCGCATCCACAGTCCAGTACGTCCTGTGCCTCCTCCCCGCACTAGCCCTGAGGTGCGTGTCATCAGCCCGGTGCCACCTGTACCGGTGCCTCGCATCTGACCTCCAGTGCACCTCCACAATCCAGAGCTTCCGGCGACAGTTCCCAGTCCAGAGCTTCCGACGACAGTTTCCAGTCCAGAGCTTCCGGTGACAGTTTCCAGTCTGGGCGACGGTCCACAGTCCGGAACCTCTAACGATGGTCCCCAGTCTGGAACCTCTAACGATGGTCCCCAGTCCGGAACCTCCAACGACGTTCCACAGTCAGGAACCTCCAACGACGGTCCACAGTCAGGAAACTCCAGCGACGTTCCACAGTCAGGAACCTCCAACGACGGTCCCCAGTCCGGAACCTCCAACGACGTTCCACAGTCAGGAACCTCCAACGACGGTCCCCAGTCCGGAACCTCCAACGACGTTCCACAGTCAGGAACCTCCAACGACGGTCCACAGTCAGGAAACTCCAGCGACGTTCCACAGTCAGGAACCTCCAACGACGGTCCCCAGTCCGGAACCTCCAACGACGTTCCACAGTCAGGAACCTCCAACGACGGTCCCCAGTCCGGAACCTCCAACGACGGTCCACAGTCAGGAAACTCCAGCGACGGTCCCCAGTCCGGGGCCTCCGGCGATGGTCTCCAGTGATTGTCACCAGTCCGGGGCCTCCAGTGACGAGCTGCAGTCGAGATCCTCCAGCGGTGGTTCCCAGTTCTGAGCCTCCGGCGATGATCCACGGTCCGGTTCCTCCGACAACAATCCAAGGTCCGTTTCCACAGAGCGGAGGGATCAGTGTAGGGAGCGGGGACTGCGTTCAGAACCGGAGCCGCCACCGAGGTTCGGTGTTCATTCTTTTAATAAAGAGAATGTACGCATACAACGCTGCGCCTTGGTCTCCTTCATATGTCGAACGTGACAGAGACTGATGAGGAAATTAATTCATTAGTGACTACTATGAAATCAATATTCTGATCATCTTTGAGGTAAATCTGGACACGGTAACTCATTAAACAAACGTTTCCCATGGTACCCCAGGTTACTGAGTTAAGTTAATCACGTAATTATAAACATAGTTAATTATTCGATAAATAGCATGTCATAACAGCGGGGACTGTGAAGCAACACAAACATTGGCACAAACACATGCATACACACACACACACACACACACACACACACACACACACATGATAACATATGCACAATACATAAACATGGATTTAGTACTGTGCTAGTGGTGGAGTAGGGGCCTGAGGGCACACAGTGTGTTGTGAAATCTGTGAATGTATTGTAAAGTTTGAAAATTTTATGAACTGCCTTAATTTTTCTGGACCCCAGGAAGAGTAGCTGCTGCTTTAGCTGCAGCTAATAGGGATCCATAATACATATAAATCACATTAACGATAATACGTCACGACTCATTGTCGTATTGTCAAATGAGGACTGTAACCACCAGCTTCTTTCTATGGTGCTACCTGTTCCAGGGTTCGGACTGTAACCACCAGCTTCTATCTATGGTGCTACCTGTTCCAGGGTTAGGACTGTAACTACCAGCTTCTATATATAGTGCTACCTGTTCCAGGGTTAGGACTGTAACCACCAGCTTATTTCTATGGTGCTACCTGTTCTAGGGTTAGGACTGTAACCACCAGCTTCTATCTATGGTGCTACCTGTTCCAGGGTTAGGACTGTAACCACCAGCTTCTATATATGATGCTACCTGTTCCAGGGTTAGGACTGAAAATACCAGCTTCTATCTATAGTGCTACCTGTTCCAGGGTTAGGACTGTAACCACCAGCTTATTTCTATGGTGCTACCTGTTCCAGGGTTAGTACTGTAACCACCAGCTTCTATCTATGGTGCTACCTGTTCCAGGGTTAGGACTGTAACCACCAGCTTCTATATATGATGCTACCTGTTCCAGGGTTAGGACTGAAAATACCAGCTTCTATCTATAGTGCTACCTGTTCCAGGGTTAGGACTGTAACCACCAGCTTATTTCTATGGTGCTACCTGTTCCAGGGTTAGTACTGTAACCACCAGCTTCTATCTATGGTGCAACCTGTTCCAGGGTTAGGACTGTAACTACCAGCTTCGATATATGGTGCTACCTGTTCCAGGGTTAGGACTGTAAACACCAGCTTCTTTCTCTTGTGCTACCTGTTCCAGGGTTAGGACTGTAAACACCAGCTTCTTTCTATGGTGTTACCTGTTCCAGGGTTAGGACTGTAACCACCAGATTATTTCTATGGTGCTACCTGTTCCAGGGCAAGGACTGTAAACCACCAGCTTCTATCTATGGTGCTACCTGTTCCAGAGTTAGGAGGTGTATTGTTGATTTTGGGTTTTCACTGTCCAGTTTTGTAACAGTGGTCTTTGGGTTGTGTTGCGCCTGTGTTTTGACTTCACCCATTTTTGTACCTGTTCCTGTTTACTGTGGACATTAAAGCGTTTTTTTTCCTGTGAAACTTCTGCTCTCTGCGCCTGACTCCACACCCATCATTCTCCTAACGTTACACAATGAGATTTGTATTTTCACTGAATCTCCATTTGGTGACTCAAAGTCACTTAGTAGCCTACTCCCGACCGGTCACGTTGTACAGCGCCAACTTTTGAAAGCCAGTCACCTCTCCACCCCATGTAATCAAAACTTTTTCTCTCTTTTTTATTCTTATATTTCCTTCACACTAAATAAAATGTACTGTAGTTGCACAGATAATTCCCAGCTTTCCCTCAGCTATACATGCATGGCTCTTCCTATAGCTGCCTCCATCTATTCCTTGTTTTGTGTTACTGAATCAGGCGGTGTCTGTGAGATATATCATTTTTCATTTTTCTTGGAAAAGAAACACCATTATATTAAGCAAATTAAGCAAACTTTCAGTCCCAAAATGTCTTAAAATCAGTCCCATATACTATGTTCTTACAAACAAAGTTTTTAAATTGTCTAGTACAGCCAATATTAAAAACAGTCAAATTCTTCTTAAAGATGCCCTCTGGTGGTCAAACTAGCACTAACTGCATTAATGGCAACAATGGCTGACACTTGAATAACGTGCCATAGAAATATGTGGCAGCCAGCAAGCTTTGCTGCAGTACGCCGCAACTTTTTAAAGGAAGAACCACTGTACATGTACATATTACCTCGACTAACCTGTGCCACCGCACATTGACTCTGTACCGGTACCCCCGCCTCGCTACTGTTATTTTACTACCGCTCTTTATTTTTTATTTAAATGTTTTACTTAACACTTATTTTTCTTAAAACTACATTGTTGGTTAAGGGCTTGTAAGCATTTCACAGTAAGGTCTACACCTGTTGTATTCGGCGCATGTGACAAATACATTTGATTTGATTTATACTTTCATTACTGACTGGTATCAAACCCTTGTCATCAGAGCTTCGAACCCCAAAGTCTTCCATACTGCTAGACTAGTGTAGTGAACTCGAGGGAGACAGAGAGCTGTTTTCAAGTGCAGGACACAGCAGGTGTTTATTGCAAGGGACCACAGGAGGAGGCAGGTAGCTGGGTCCAGGGGTAGGCAGAAGGTCATACACAGGGGGTCCAAAAGGGCAACAGTACAGGCAGAGAGAAGGCTAGTAACATAGTCTGGGAGATAACAGGAAATCCAATATGCTGAAGTACAGGCAGGGAATAGGCAAAAAGCAAAGTTCCTGTGGCAGGCAAAAAACTATCATACACGGGAGGAGTAAATCACAGGAAAACCAACGCTCTGAAAGACGTGTGTCACAAAACAAACAATACCTCACAGTGATGGGGTGCAAAGAACTAAACTAAATAGTGTGTGATAATGACATACAGGTGTGGGAACAGGTGATTAGAATTCAGGTGATTGGGATCTGGAGAGTGAGCTCGGTTCAGGGGATCTATGTGTTTGAGAGTGTGAGCTGGAAAGTGGGCTGCGTTTAGGGGATCTATGTGTTTGAGAGTGTGAGCTGGAAAGTGGGCTGGAGAGTGAGCTGCGTTCAGGGGATCTATGTGTTTGAGAGTGTGAGCTGGAAAGTGGGCTGCGTTTAGGGGATCTATGTGTTTGAGAGTGTGAGCTGGAAAGTGGGCTGGAGAGTGAGCTGCGTTCAGGGGATCTATGTGTGTGAAGGTGTGACTTGGGAGCAGACGTTACAACTAGCTATAGCTTCCAGTTGTTGAGTTGACCTTTTTACTCTAATTCTAAGGCAAAAGTGCTCATTCTGATTTTATTTTTTAAGTGTTTATTGCATGTGTAACACAAAACAATAAAAAATTATATTACGTCACATTTCAATTAATCACGTTAATAATACATGCATTTTCATTTTGGATCAGATTCATAATGTGACAATTAAGTAGGGGAGACCTGAGTTGGTTGTCAGACTTTTTAATCTTGTGTGTATTTCTCGACACCAGTTTATTTTACAATACTATTTTCAACATTAACAGCAAGACCAAGGTATTGTGTTGAAAAAGCTACCTTTTTAACCTCATATCTTATTCCAACATGGAGTTATAAGCCATCAAACACACTCTGTCCACTTGTGACAACCAGCCCCACCGCGGGGTTGGTGGCCACATAATATCAGGTCTGTTGTCACAATTTTAGCTAGTACCTTATTCCTTTTGTAACAAGAAAGGATGCAATATAGCCTACAGATTCGGAGAAATAGCCAAGCCTTCTTTGATCAAATGATATTTCTAATAAAATCCAGCATTTTATGCCTTGAGAACAACATGTCATTGTGAGTAAATGTGTGTGTGTGTGTGTGTGTGTGTGTGTGTGTGTGTGTGTGTGTGTGTGTGTGTGTGTGTGTGTGTGTGTGTGTGTGTGTGTGTGTGTGTGTGTGTGTGTATAGTACATTTGGCAAATATTCTGACCCTTTGACTTTTTCAAAATGTTGTTATGTTCCAGCCTTATTTTAAAATGTTTTTTTTCCTCATCAATCTACACACAATACCGTATAATGACAAAACAAAAGCTGTTTTTTAGAAATGTTTGCAACAAATAAATACAAAAATAACAGAAATATTACATTTACATAAGTATACAGACCCTTTACCCAGTACTTTGTTGAAGTACCTTTGGCAGCAATTACAGCCTTGAGTCTTATTGGGTATGACGCTAGAAGCTTGGCACACCTGTATTTGGGGAGTTTCTCCCATTATTCTCTGCAGATCCTCTCAAGCTCTGTCAGGTTCGTTGAGGAGCGTCGCTGCACAGCAATTTTCCTGTCTCTCCAGAGATCTGGCTGGGCCACTCAAGGACATTCAGAGAATTGTCTCACTCTGGAGCAGGTTTTCATCAAGGATCTCTATTTACTCACCAAAACGCCAAACTTTTTTCCAAATTAACTCCATAATATCGACTGAAACATGGCAAACGTTTAGAATCAATCCTCTAGGTGTTTTTCACATATCTCTTCATTGATATATAGTTTGTGGAAGTCTGCTTTTCCTCTCAATCACATGGAAAAATACTATAGTTTACGCACCAACTTCGACGCAGGACACCGGGCGGACACCTGGTAAATGTGGTCTCTTATGGTCAATCTTTCTATGATATGCCTACAAATACGTCACGGCAGAAATTGTAGGCTTGTTCAGGGCGCATTCACAGCCATATAAGGAGACATTGGAAAACAGCGCTTCAAAAACTTTGCTCATTTCCTGTTTGAAGTTTCATCTTGGTTCCGCCTGTAGCATCAGTTCTGTGGCACTCACAGATAATATCTTTGCAGTTTTGGATACGTCAGAGTGTTTTCTTTTCAAAGCTGTCAATTATATGCATAGTCGAGCACCTTTCGTGACAAAATATCTTGTTTAAAACGGGAACGTTTTTTTTAATCCAAAAATGAAATACTGCCCCTAGAGTTCCAAGAGGTTAAACAAATAAAAATATATTTTAGTTTCTTCAAAGTAGCCCCCTTTGCCCTGATGACAGCTTTGCACACTATTGGCATTCCCTCAACCAGCTTCACCTGGAAGGCTTTTCCAACAATCTTGAAGGAGTTCCCACATATGCTGACCACTTGTTGGCTGCTTTTCCTTCACTCTGCGGTCCAACTCATCCAAAAACATTTAAATTGGGTTGAGGTTGGGGGATTGTGAAGGCCAGGTCATCTGATTCAGCACTCTATCAATCTCCTTCTTGGTCAAATAGTCCTTACACATCCTGGAAGTGCTGGGTCATTGTCCAATTGAAAACAATTGAAAGTCCCACTCAGTGCAAACCTGGTGGAATGGCATATCGCTGCAGAATGCTGTGGTAGCCATGCTGGTTAAGTGTACCTTGTTCTAAATAAATCGGACAGTGTTACCAGCAAGCACCATCACACCACCACCTCTGTGCTTCACGGTGGAACTACACATGTGGAGATCATCCGTTCATCTCCTCTGCTTCTCACAAAGACACGCCGGTTGGAACGACACATCTCAAATTTGGACTCATCAGACCAAAGGACAGATTTTCACTGGTATGATGTCCATTGCTTGTGTGTTTCTTGGCCCAGGCTCTTCTTATTATTGGTGTCCTATAGCAGTCTTTTCTTTTCAGCAATTTGACCTTGAAGGCCTGATTCACACAGTCTCCTCTGACTGCTCAAGACCAAGACCAGAAATGTAAAAGTAGGCTACAAAAAGTAGACAAATCATTCCAATCCCAATCCCAATTCAAATGTAACGGCTGTTTAATGAATTGGTTGGCTGGATTTAGGACCATGCAGAATATCGCTCGGAGAGAGGCTGCCAGGCTGCACACCTTTCTCTCTGCATAGAGCAGAGACAGTGCCGGATAGTTTACTTTGCCCAGGAAGCCGAGCGGAAATGGAGGAAAACTCGCCTCCCTGCGGACCTGGCATCCTTTCACTCCCTCCTCTCTACATTTTCCTCCTCTGTCTCTGCTGCTAAAGCCACTTTCTACCACTCTAAATTCCAAGCATCTGCCTCTAACCATAGGAAGCTCTTTGCCACCTTCTCCTCCCTCCTGAATCCTCCTCCCCCCCCCCCTCCTCCCTCTCTGCAGATGACTTCGTCAACCATTTTGAAAAGAAGGTCGACGACATCCGATCCTCGTTTGCTAAGTCAAACGACACCGCTGGTTCTGCTCACACGGCCCTACCCTGCGCTTAAATGATTTAGATGCACTATTGTAAAGTGGCTGTTCCACTGGATGTCATAAGGTGAATTCACCAATTTGTAAGTCGCTCTGGATAAGAGCGTCTGCCAAATGACTTAAATGTTAAATGTAAATGTACTTTACGCTGTTCATCTTTCTCTCAATCCTGATTAGTCTCTCAATCCCTGCCACTGAAAAACATCCCGACAGCATGATGCTGCCACACCATGCTTCAAAGTACTGATGGCCAGGTGATGAGTGATGCTTGGTTTTCTCCAGAAGCTTGCTTCTACAGTTCTACATCGTTTATCCTCTTGGAACTACCCAATCCGGATCCGGGAGAATTGTCATCAACTGACACTAATTAGCATAACGCAACGGACAAAAAATATTACTAGAAAATATTCGTATTCATGAAATCACAAGTGAAATATATTGAAACGCAGCTTAGACTTTTGTTAATCACCCTGTCATCTCAGATTTTGAAATTATGCTTTACAGCCAATGCAAGACAAGCATTTATGTAAGTTTATCGATAGCCTAGCATAGCATTATGCCTAGCTAGCAGCAGGCAGTTTGGTCACAAATCAGAAAAGCAATCAAATTAAATCGTTTACCTTTGATGAGCTTTGGATGTTTTCACTCACGAGACTCACAGTTAGATAGCAAATGTTCCTTTTTCCATAAAGTTTATTTTTGTAGCCGAAATAGCTCCGTTTGTTCTTCACGTTTGGCTGAGAAATCGACCGGAAATTGCGGGCACAACAATGCCGAAAAATATTCCAAATTAGATCCATAATATCAACAGAAACATGGCAAACGTTGTTTATAATCAATCTTCAAGGTGTTTTTCAAATATTTATTCGATAATATATCAACCGGGACAGTTGGATTCTTAGTAGGAGCGACAGAAACAATGGCCGCATTTGTCTATTACGCACAAATCACTTATGAGAGCCACCAGCCGAACACTGACGCAATGTTGTCCTTCACGCTCATTTTTCTAAATAAAAACCTGAAACTATGTCTTGTGACACTAGATACATTAAGGACACCATAGAAAAGGGAATCTCGTTGATATCCCATTCACTGCTCAATAGGGACGCTTAAGAAGGGACTCTTATTTAGAAACCGCTGCGTTCCTGATTGTATTTTTCTCAGGCTTTCGCCTGCAATATCAGTTCTGTTATACTCACAAACAATATTTTTACAGTTTTGCAAACTTTAGAGTTTTCTATCCTAAGCTGTCAATTATATGCATATTATATTTTCTGATCCTGAAAAATAGCCTGTTTACTTTGGGAACATTATTTTTCCCAAAATAAAAAAAATACCCCCTAGTTTCAAGAGGTTTTAAACATCGGCCAGGCATCAACATTCTATTCTTATGGGGGCTCATCTGGGATGATAAGGTTGGTCCCCAGACATTTTGCCATATATTATTATGACGTTTTAATGCTATTTGGGATGCGCTTTGGTTAGTTTTCACTGTATAGTCTTATAAGTGTTCGGTATTGGTCCTTCGAGACGTGTGTGTTTTTGGTTGTCAGGTGACGTCATTAAACAATTGTGTTGCATGGATAAGTATGCCAGTGGGCCTAATACTAGTTTTGTTAAGCTAACTGGTATGAGTGTTGTGTTTGGGAGAAAACGTGGAGTTGGTGTTTGAAAAACTCTGTAGGTGCTTTGTTTACATCTTTTGTGACATATTTTCTGAGTTGGCTGTTTGGTAGGCCCAGTGTTAGTTGGCTTTGATTTTTTTGGGGGGAGGGGGGCCTAGTTGGTTTCAGTGCATAATTACCCACCGCGAATCCACACAAAGACTAGGGCTGAGATATTGTTGGATATGGGGAAGCTCCTTATATATTTAATCTCTCTCCTGTGGTGCCCAGTGTGATTGTCGGTTCTCTTGTTGTGGTCCGGTCTGGTGTGCTCAGCAGAGGGGAAGAGCAAGATTATTTTTAGTAGTTACTTGTGACTATGGCGTCTAATGTAGACAAGTTCATTCATGTTCCATCAGAGGAACTGTTAGAATTATGTACTAAAGAACCAGGTTGAAATTAGTGGTAAACATCTAAAAAATTCTGTTCGGTTGGAGAGTGCTGTACTAGATCTGATGGAGAGTGTTATACTAGAAGTTACCACTGGGGCAGCCTTTGCTGAGGACTCGCCACCTCCCCAGCCGTCGCCCCGTTTCGTTACAATGGCCGCTCCGTCTGTTAGCCCTAGTAGTGTTCATTTTGAACAGCAGAACTGCCTCTGTTACAGCTAGAACATGAGCAAGCCAAACTGGAGCATGGGTAAAGTATGAAAAGGAACTGGAATTTAAACAGGATTTGGAGTATGCTGATTGTGTAAAGTATTAAAATAAGTATTAAAAGGAATTGGATTTGGAGCATGCTAAAATCAAGCTGCAACAAGAGCGTCTAGAATAGGTTAGGGAAGGAAAGCTCTAGGGGGAGAGTTTGCACTGGTTAGGTGACCCAGATTTACCAAGGGGTTACTCCACTCTCGGCCGTGCCCCAGACACATTTGATATTGTTGGAAATTTACGGCTGTTGCCAACATTTTATGAGAAGGACCCTCAGATGTTCTTTTCATTGTTTGAATGTGTTGCTGAAGCTAGGAGTTGGCCTGATTCTGATGTTGCACTTCAATGTTGCAGTGTGTGTTGACTGGTAAAGCACAGGAAGCATATTCAGCTCTTGGTGTAGCCGACAGTGTCAGCTATGATAAGGTTAAAATGGCTGTTTTACAGATTTACGAATTGGTTCCTGAGGCTTACTGCGAATGATTTAGAACATAAACACAGGCTGGAACTATCTAGTTGCCACTCCGGAACGGAGGAAAGCGCACCAGCTGAGCAATGTAAATCTGCTAAAGCCCTATTACGCACGTTCCTCTGGGGCCAAAGAGTGGGAGTCCGCAGAGGACGGTCAACCTGTTCTTTTGGCCAGTACTGTTATATCGCTTGGTTCTTCTTTTTGTCATGCTAGGTCCGTGCATGGTGAGGAGGATGTCCCTGGTCCCGACAATTGTGTACTGCAGGGTAGATTGAAAAAGTCAGACACTGGATGTTTTGGACAGCCTATGTGCTCATCTACCTGCTGATAGGCAAGACCAGTTGGTAGGTCTGATTGAGTTTTCCAGTTTTGTTTTCTGATACACCTACACATACAAACTTAATAGAACGCAATATTGACGTTGGGGATGCTGACCCAATCCGTCAGCGGTTCTGTAGAAAACTACGTTTTCTGGATGCTGAGATCAGGTACATGCTGGAGAGTGATATTGCAGACCCTTATTTCTCCAGCTGGGCTTCTCCCTGTATCTTGGTCAGTAAACTATATGGGACAAACAGAGTTTGTACATACTACTGTAAGGTAAACAGTGTCACTAAACCGGATTAATTTAAATGGCTATGAGCAGGTGCCACTGACAAGTAGGGCACTGAAATCTCTGCCTTTATTACACTCTCCGGTCTGTACTCATATATATTTGGTTATGAGTTTCGGCCTGTGGAATGTACCTGTCACTTTTCAGCTCCCTATGAATAGGGTTATCACTATCAATCTGGCCAAGTGAGTTTGCTCGGGTGACTGTTACATACCTTGGTTGGGCAGGATGAAGTGTGTCATGTTTGAGCTAAAGTGGTAGCTATTAATGCTTTTCCACCTCCAACTACTAAAAAGTAACTGATGCGTTTCTTGGGAAGGAATGGTTATTACTGTAGTTTCTGTAGGAACTTCTCTACTGTGGTCGCTCCCTTGACAGATCTGCTGAAAGCTAAGGCTGTTTACGTCTGGTCTTCTCGTTGTCAACAGGCTAAGAAGAATGCAAAGAGGTTGCTTACCTCAACTCCGGTGCTCGCTGCTCCTCACTGGATTTGTCATTTACCTTGCAGGTGGATCCTAGTCATGTGGGGGCAGGTGCAGTTCTGCTGCAAGCAGATATGTCCAATGTTGAGAGGCCTGTTAGTTCATTTTCCAAGAAATTTAACCCTTATCAGATGAGCTACTCCGTGGTGGAAAAATAAGCGCGAGCACTCATATGGGCGCTACAACACTTCGAAGTCTATGTCAGGTTGTGTGTAATACTTATTGTGGTCTACACCGTCCATAATCATCTTACCTTGAGGTCCTAACCAGCGGATAATGAGATGGTGTTTGTTTTTACAGGCATTCCAACTTGATGTGCGGCACATCAGGGGGACTGAAATGTTGTTGCTGACACGCTTTCTCGTGCGCCCTGTTCCTGAGTTGTCTGGTCCTGTTGATCGGTGGACATGCATTTTCTCATACGCGTGATCCCTGAGAGTATATGCGTGTCGTCCACGTGACCGGACACTGTTTATTTTGTGTCGTGTATTGTCCTGTTTTGTCGCTCCTGTCCATTCCCTTCTGTTCTCGTTTTCTTCTTTCTGCTTCCTGTGCGCAAAGGTTTCTGAGGTCTGGGGAGGACGAGGTTGGCTGGGGCAGTGGAATAGTGTTATAACCAGGGCAGTATTTTGTTTGTGTTTATGATTGGTCCGTGGTGGTCCCCGGTTTTAAGGAGGGGGGGGGGGTGACGACCCGCCCACTCTTAATCTGCCTGGTCTAAATTGATAACCATGTAACCATTTGGTAAACTTATAGATTTTAAACTGGTTTGTCTACTACAGACTACTGTGATGACCCTCCCACTCTGTCCTTCAAATTCTTTCTCTTTGCTCTTGTTTTCCTTATTAGGACACTGGTGGGCAGCGCCGGGATGGTCGTCAGCAAAATGGGACATACCTGGGCTGCGTATGTCCTGGGGATGAATATACCTTTCCCCCATTCATTGAGGAGACTCTCTCCATGCAGATACACTGTTGGATTTTGGTTGTGGCATTTTTGTGGCCTTTTTGTTTGTTTGCTTTGGCACCTTTCAACACCCCTCATTATCACATATATGCACGCAACCACTCACTTATACTACTGACTGCACACACCATTGATACTTGTTTATAGTTTACTTTGCTTAATAAATATTTTTTTGTTATTTCTTTATCTCCAAGATGACTCCCCCTTTTTGACAGGCTACAAGCCCATTTGTGACACTACAAAAATCTAATATTGACAAGATCAGAGATGCAATGTATGTAAGAAATGCATTCCCTATACAGTAAACATGTATCCAAAATTACATTTCTGGGGTCTTTTCACACTGCTTTACAAAAATTGCATTGGCCAGTACAGTATTATAATTGTAACGGTTTTCTTCCGTTGAAGGAGAGGAGGACCAAAATGCAGCGTGGTTAGTGTTCAACATGTATAATAAGGACAATAAACGTGAAACAACAAAATACAAAACAACAAATGTGAAAAAACCAAAACAGTCCTATCTGGTGCATAGACACAAAGACAGAAGACAACCACCCACAAAACCCAACACAAAACAGGCTACCTAAATATGGTTCCAAATCAGAGACAATGACTAACACCTGCTTCTGATTGAGAACCATATCAGGCCAAACATAGAAATAAACAAACGAGACATACAACAGAATGCCCACTCAACTCACGTCTTGACCAACACTAAAACAAAGAAAACACAAAATAACTATGGTCAGAACGTGACAGCACCCCTTCCCCCACCTCCCCCCAACCCCAAGGTGCGGACTCCGGCCGCAAAACCTGAACCATGCCATATACAGTGCAAAAACCTGAACTATGCCATATACAGTGCATTCGGAAAGAATTCAGACACCTTGACATTTGCCATATTTTGTTAAATTAAAAAGAACAGCCTTATTCTAAAATGGATTAAATTAAACAATTTCCTCATCAATCTGCACACAATACCCAGTTATGACAAGTGAAAAATGTTTTTTATAAATTGTTGCACATTTATTCAAATCAAAAGACATCCATGAGGTCGAAGGAATTGTTCATAGAGCTCAAATCAAATCAAATCAAATGTTATTTGTCACATACACATGTTTAGCAAATGTTAATGCGAGTGTAGCAAAATGCGAGAACAGAAGGGCTTCTTAAAGAAAAACTAACAGCTCTGTGAGAGACGGAATTCTTACTGGTTGGTACAGTGGGGCAAAAAAGTATTTAGTCAGCCACCAATTGTGCAAGTTCTCCCACTTAAGAATATGAGAGAGGCCTGTAATTTTCATCATAGGTACACTTCAACTATGACAGACAAAATGAGAGAAAAAATCCAGAAAATCACATTGTAGGATTTTTAATGAATTTATTTGCAAATTATGGTGGAAAATAAGTATTTGGTCACTAGCAAAAGTTTATCTCAATACTTTGTTATATACCCTTTGTTGGCAAGACAGAGGTCAAACGTTTTCTGTAAGTCTTCACAAGATTTTCACACACTGTTGCTGGTATTTTGGCCCATTCCTCCATGCAGATCTCCTCTAGAGCAGTGATGTTTTGGGGCTGTTGCTGGACAACATGGACTGTTGCTGGACAACATGGACTTTCAACTCCCTCCAAAGATTTTCTATGGGGTTGAGATCTGGAGACTGGCTAGGCCACTCCAGGACCTTGAAATGCTTCTTACGAAGCCACTCCTTCGTTGCCCGGGCGGTGTGTTTGGGATCATTGTCATGCTGAAAGACCCAGCCACGTTTTTATCTTCAATGCCCTTGCTGATGGAAGGAGGTTTTCACTCAAAATCTCATGATACATGGCCCCATTCATTCTTTCCTTTACACAGATCAGTCATCCTGGTCCCTTTGCAGAAAAACAGCCCCAAAGCATGATGTTTCCACCCCATGCTTCACAGTAGGTATGGTGTTCTTTGGATGCAACTCAGCATTCTTTGTCCTCCAAACATGACGAGTTGAGTTTTTACCAAAAAGTTCTATTTTGGTTTCATCTGACCATATGACATTCTCCCAATCTTCTTCTGGATTATCCAAATGCTCTCTAGCAAACATCAGATGGGCCTGGACATGTTCTGGCTTAAGCAAGGGGACACGTCTGGCACTGCAGGATTTGAGTCCCTGGCGGCATAGTGGGTTACTGATGGTAGGCTTTGTTACTTTGGTCCCAGCTCTCTGCAGGTCATTCACTAGGTCCCTCCGTGTGATTCTGGGATTTTTGCTCACCGTTCTTGTGATCATTTTGACCCCACAGGGTGAGATCTTGTGTGGAGCCCCAGATCGAGGGAGATTATCAGTGGTCTTGTATGTCTTCCATTTCCTAATAATTGCTCCAAACCAAGCTGCTTACCTATTGCATATTCAGTCTTCCCAGCCTGGTGCAGGTCTATTTTGTTTCTGGTGTCCTTTCACAGCTCTTTGGTCTTGGCCATAGTGGAGTTTGGAGTGTGACTGTTTGAGGTTGTGGACAGGTGTCTTTATACTGATAACAAGTTCAAACAGGTGCCATTAATACAGGTAACGAGTGGGGGACAGAGGAGCCTCTTAAAGAAGAAGTTACAGGTATGCGAGAGCCAGACATCTTGCATGTTTGTAGGTGACCAAATACGTATTTTCCACCATAATTTGCAAATTAATTCATTAAAAATCCTAATATGTGATTTTTTTTTCCTCATTTTGTCTGTCATAGTTGAAGTGTATCTATGATGAAAATTACAGGCATGTCTCATCTTTTTAATTGGGAGAACTTGCACAATTGGTGGCTGACTAAATACTTTTTTGCCCCACTGTAGGTGATCAAATACTTATGTCATGCAATTAAATGAAATTAATTACTTAAAAATCGTACAATGTGATTTTCTGGATTTTTGTTTTAGATTCCGTCTCTCACAGTTGAAGTGTACCAATGATAAAAATTACAGACCTCTACTTGCTTTGTAAGTTGGAAAACCTGCTAAATCAGCAGTGTATCAAATACTTGTTCTCCCCACTGTAATGATGGTATCGAGTACAGTATATACAGATGAGATGAGTAATGTAGGGTATGTAAACATAAAAGTGGCATACTTAAAAGTGGCTAGTGATACATGTATTACATAAAGATGCAGTAGATGATATAGAGTACGGTATAAACATATACATATGAGATGAGTAATGTAGGGTATGTAAACATTATATTAAGTGGCATTGTTTAGAGTGGCTAGTGATACATTTTTTCCATCAATTCCCATTATTAAAGTGAGCTGGAGTTGAGTCAGTATGTTGGCAGCAGCCACTCAATGTTAGTGGTGGCTGTTTAACAGTCTGATGGCCTTGAGATAGAAGTTGTTTTTCAGTCTCTCGGTCCCTGCTTTGATGCACCTGTACAGACCTCGCCTTCTGGATGATAACGGGGTTAACAGGCAGTGGTTCGGGTGTTGTTGTCCTTGATGATCTTTATGGCCTTCCTGTGACATCGGGTGGTGTAGGTGTCCTGGAGGGCAGGTATTTTGACCCCGGTGATTTGTTATGCAGACCTCACTACCCTCTGCAGAGCCTTACGGTTGTGGGTGGAGCAGTTGCCATACCAGGCGGTGATACTGCCCGACAGGATGCTCTCCATTGTGCATCTGTAGAAGTTTGTGAGTGCTTTTGGTGCAAGCCGAATTTCTTAAGCCTCCTGAGGTTGAAGAGGTGCAGCTGCGCCTTCTTCACAATGCTGTCTGTGTGGGTGGACCAATTCAGTTTATCCGTGATGTGTACACCGAGGAACTTAACTTACTACCCTCTCCACTACTGTCCCGTCGATGTGGATAGGGGTTGCTCCCTCTGCTGTTTCCTAAAGTCCACGATCATCTCCTTTGTTTTGTTGACGTTGAGTGTGAGGTTATTTTCCTGACACCACACTCCGAGGGCCCTCACCTCCTCCCTGTAGGCCGTCTCGTCGTTGTTGGTAATCAAGCCTACCACTGTAGTGTCGTTCGCAAACTTGATGATTGAGTTGGAGGCGTGCATGGCCACGCAGTCATGGGTAAACAGGGAGTACAGGAGAGGGCTCAGAAAGCACCCTTGTGGGGCCACAGTGTTGAGGATCAGCGGGGTGGAGATGTTGTTACCTACCCTCACCACCTGGGGATGGCCCGTCAGGAAGTCCAGTACCCAGTTGCACAGGGCGGGTTTGAGACCCAGGGTCTCGAGCTTTATGATGAGTTTTGAGGGTACTATGGTGTTAAATGCTGAGCTGTAGTCGATGAACAGCATTCTCACATAGTTATTCCTCTTGTCCAGATGGGTTAGGACAGTGTGCAGTGTGGTTGCGATTGCGTCGTCTGTGGACCTATTCGGGCGGTAAGCAAATTGGAGTGGATCTAGGGTGGAGGTGATATGATCCTTGACTTGTCTCTCAAAGCACTTCATGATGACGGAAGTGAGTGCGGTAGTCGTTTAGCTCAGTTATCAATCTACACACAATACCCAGTAATGACAAGAGAAAAACATTTTTTTATAAATTGTTGCAAATTTATTCAAATCAAAAAACATCCATGAGGTCGAAGAAATTCTCCGTAGAGCTCCGAGACAGGATTGTGTCGAGGCACAGATCTGGGCAAGGGTACCAAAAAAAATGTCTGGACCATTGAAGGTCTCCAAGAACACAGTAGCCTCGATCATTCTTAACTTAAGATAACCAGGTGCTTGTCTAGTTCTTCTAGTGCTGCTGGTGGTTGAGGACAAAGCCTTCTTTGGTGCTTCAGGCTTTGCTCCTGGATCTTTAATTTGTTCCAAGACTTTTCTTTATCCTCAGCTGCTCTTTCCTCCTCTCTCCTTCCTTCCAGTGGAGACAATTCTTCCATTTCCTTTTCACCTGTCTTCGGTTCAGTCATCATTCGTCTCAAAGGATCATTGAAAGATTATTGGAATCTGTGTGGGTAGTGTCGTGTAAATATTCAGTCAATAATATTTATACTTTTATTACAAAGTAACAAGAGCCAAGGTCATGAAACAACTGCCTTTCCAATCTCAGCACACAGCTTTTATACAAGTTTCAAGTGCACACACGTCCTATAGCGCTTCCCCTTATGTTAATGATCACATCTTGTTGGTTACGCACCACTACTGTTTCCCACACTAACTTCCTTCCTTGGGGCATGCTTTCTTACACCCCTACAGATCATTCAAAACTTTCGAAATTGCTGGATCAATTTATATTGGTGGCGCAACCCTTGACAGTTTGGTTAAAAAATAATAGGGGCTTCTGCTGGGCACAGTCACAAGCGCACCCAGCACCGGCCGTCTGGTAAAATAATAATAGGTGCCCCTTCTAGTCAAAGTTTCAAGTACACTCAGTTATTGTGAAGTTTCTCAGCACCCACCAAACCATAGTCATATATGCCTTCATTATATTGATTGTGACATTTCCTATCCAGGCATGAATCTGGATTACAATATGTGTTATTTTATATATGGGCCTTTCTTATACTATACAGGTGTGATTATAGATTCCTTTAAAGCTTTTAATGATTCTGTTTTATTGCATTACTTCACAATATGCTACTATAGATTACTATAGTAGCTGGACAGGTGTGACGACTGACAATAGTGAAGGAGAAGAGGTGATCACGGGTCAGGTGACAGAGGAATGGATGAGACTGTGGCCGGATTTCCTTTAAGCAGAAAGTGGTATATTTACTGGGTAGGTTGTCTGTGCTGCATAACAAAGGATTCAGTTATTCAATCTATAATCTCCATCAATTTAATATCAGAATTGATAAATTCAGCATATAATTAATTACGTTTCATCCTTCCAGGTTAGTCTTCATGTGTACATATAATTTCATTACATTTTTTAAAAAAGCAGCGAGATCGGGTGGTAGCAATTTCCTCCTTTTAATGAGATCTGTCAGACATTTCCACCTGACCTAATTAAAGCGTGTTGTGGAAATTTCCTGTATTTACCAAATCATGAGAGCAAACCACACACAAGTCAGAGTTATCATAAAGTCCATCTTTAATTATATGATGTCCATCACAACCCTGTGACTCTTAGATCAATTCAGTGTCTATAAATTAATTCTCTGAGAGTCCTTACTGTAATGGTTTTCTTGTGGGGAAAGAGAGGCAGACCAAAATGCAGCGTGGTTAGTTTTGTGCATCTTTAATAAAGATGAAAGTACGACAATCTACAAAACAAGAAACGTGCAAAAACCAAAACAGTCCTATCTGGTGCAACAAACACAAAGACAGGAACAATCACCCACAAAACCCAACACAAAACAGGCTACCTAAATATGGTTCCCAATCAGAGACAATGACTAACACCTGCCTCTGATTGAGAACCATATCAGGCCTAACATAGAAATGGACAAACCAGACACACAACATAGAATGCCCACCCAGCTCACATCCTGACCAACACTAAAACAAGGAAAACACACACAAACGATGGTCAGAACGTGACAGTACCCCCCCCCAAGGTGCGGACTCCAAACGCACAACCTAAACCTATAGGGGAGGGTCTGGGTGGGCATCTGTCCGCGGTGGCGGCTCTGGCGCTGGACGTGGACCCCACTCCATAATTGTCTTAGTCCCCCTCCTTAGCGTCCCTTGAATGGCGACCCTCGCCGCTAACCTTGGCCTAGGAACCCTAACAACGGGCCACACTGGACTGAGGGGCAGCTCGGGACTGAGGGGCAGCTCGGGACTGAGGAAGCTCAGGACTGAGAGGAAGCTCAGGACTGAGAGGAAGCTCAGGCAGGTTGATGAATCGAGCAGATCCTGGCTGGCTGGCGGTTCCGGCAGATCCTGGCTGGCTGGCGGATCTGGCGGATCCTGGCTGACTGGCGGTTCCGGCAGATCCTGGCTGACTGGCGGTTCCGGCAGATCCTGGCGGAATGGCGAATCCTGGTTGACTGGCGGATCCTGGCTGACTGGCGGATCTGGCGGATCCTGGCTGACTGGCGGATCTGGCGGATCCTGGCTGACTGGTGGATCCTGGCTGACTGGCAGTTTTGGCAGATCCTGGCTGAATGGCGCATCCTGGCTGACTGGCAGTTCTGGCAGATCCTGGCTGAATGGCGGATCCTGGCTGAATGGCAGATCCTGGCTGACTGGCAGATCCTGGCTGAATGGCGGATCCTGGCTGAATGGCGGATCCTGGCTGACTGGCGGATCCTGGCTGACTGGCGGTTCCGGCAGATCCTGGCTGAATGGCGGATCCTGGCTGACAGGCAGTTCTGGCAGATCCTGGCTGAATGGCAGATCCTGGATGAATGGCAGATCCTGGCTGAATGGCAGATCCTGGCTGACTGGCAGTTCTGGCAGATTCTGGCTAAATGGCGGATCCTGGCTGAATGGCAGATCCTGGCTGACTGGCGGATCCTGGCTGACTGGCGGATCCTGGCTGACTGGCGGATCCTGGCTGAATGGCGGATCCTGGCTGAATGGCAGTTCTGGCAGATCCTGGCTGAAGGGCGGATCCTGGCTGAATGGCAGATCCTGGCTGACTGGCAGATCCTGGCTGAATGGCGGATCCTGGCTGAATGGCAGTTCTGGCAGATCCTGGCTGAAGGGCGGATCCTGGCTGAATGGCAGATCCTGGCTGACTGGCAGATCCTGGCTGAATGGCGGATCCTGGCTGACTGGCGGATCTTGGCTGACTGGCGGTTCCGGCAGATCCTGGCTGAATGGCGGATCCTGGGTGACAGGCAGTTCTGGCAGATCCTGGCAGTTCTGGCAGATCCTGGCTGAATGGCAGATCCTGGCTGAATGGCAGATCCTGGCTGAATCCTGGCTGAATGATCCTGGCTGACTGGCATCCTGGCTGACTCGGATCCTGGCGGATCCTGGCTGACTGGCCCTGGCTGAATGGTAGTGGCGGATCCTGGCTGAATGGCGGATCCTGGCTGAGATTCCTCCTGGCTGAATGGCGGATCCTGGCTGACTGGCTGGATCCTGGCTGAGTTCTGGCAGATCCTGGCTGATCCTGGCAGATCCTGGCTAATGGCGGATCCTGGCTGAATGGCAGATCCTGGCTGACTGATCCTGGCTGACTGGCGGATCCTGGCTGAATGGCGGATCCTGGCTGACTGCGGATCCTGGCTGAATGGCGGATCCTGGCTGAATGGCGGATCCTGGCTGATTGGTAGTTCTTGCGGATCCTGGCTGAATGGCGGATCCTGGCTGACTGGTGGATCTGGAAGATCCTGGCAGACTGGCAGTTCTGGCAGATCCTGGCAGACTGGCGGATCCTGGCTGACTGGCGGATCCTGGCTGACTGGCGGATCTGGCAGATCCTGGCTGAATGTCGGATCTGGCGGCGCTGGGCAGACTGGCGGCGCTGGGCAGACTGGAGGCGCTGGGCAGACTGGTGGCACTGGCGGCACTGGGAGAGTACATTTTCCAGGTGTCCGCCCGGTGTCCTCCGTCGAAATTGGTGCGTCTTTTTCAGCTGCTGGTATTTTTCCATGCGATTCTGAGGGGAAAGCAGGCTTCCACGAACTGCATATCAATGAAGAAATATGTGAAAAAACACCTTGAGGATTGATTCTAAACAACGTTTGCCATGTTTCGGTCGATATTATGTAGTTAATTCGGAAAAAGTTTGACGTTTTGGTGACTGAATTTTCGGTTCGTTTCGGTAGCCAAATGTGATGTACAAAACGGAGCGATTTCTCCTACACAAAGATTCTTTCAGGAAAATCTGAACATTTGCTATGTAACTGAGAGTCTCCTCATTGACAACATCCAAAGCTCTTCAAAGGTAAATTATTTTATTTATTTGGTTATCTGGTTTTTGTGAAAATGTTGCGTGCTAAATGCTACTCAAAATGCTAAGCTAGCTAGCAATACTCTTACACAAATGATTGATTTGCTATGGTTCAAAAGCATATTTTGAAAATCTGAGATGACAGTGTTGTTAAGAAAAGGCTAAGCTTGAGAGCAGGCACATTATTTTCATTTTATTTGCGATTTTCAGAAATCGTTAACGTTGCGTTATGCTAATGAGCCTGAGGCTTTATTCACAATCCCGGATCCGGGATGGGGAGTATCAAGAGGTATTAACAACACTGTCATCTCAGATTTTCAAAATATGCTTTTCAACCATAGCTACACAAGCATTTGTGTAAGAGTATTGATAGCTAGCATAGCATTAAGCCTAGCATTCAGCAGGCAACATTTTCACAAAAACAAGAAAAGCATTCAAATAAAATCATTTACCTTTGAAGAACTTCATATGTTTTCAATGAGGAGACTCTCAGTTAGATAGCAAATGTTCAGTTTTTCCAAAAAGATTATTTGTGTTGGAGAAATTGCTCCGTTTTGTTCATCACGTTTGGCTAAGAAAAACCCCGAAAATTCAGTCATTACAACGCCAAACTTTTTTCCAAATTAACTTCATAATATTGACAGAAACATGGCAAACGTTGTTTAGAATCAATCCTCAAGGTGTTTTTCACATATCTTTTCGATGATAAATAATTTGTGGCAGTTGCCTTTCTCTGAACCAAATGGAAACGTGCATGCAGCTGGAGATTACGCAATAATTTCGACGGAGGACACCAGGCGGGCACCTGGTAAATGTAGTCTCTTATGGTCAATCTTCCAATGATATGCCTACAAATACGTCACAATGCTGCAGACACCTAGGGGAAATGACAGAAAGTGTAGGCTCATTCCTTGTGCATTCACAGCCATATAAGGAGACATTGGAACACAGCGCATTCAAAATCTGGGGCATTTCCTGTATGAAATTTCATCTTGGTTTCGCCTGTAGCATTAGTTCTGGGGCACTCACAGACAATATCTTTGCAGTTTTGGAAACGTCAGAGTGTTTTCTTTCCAAAGCTGTAAATTATATGCATAGTCGAGCATCTTTTCGTGACAAAATATCTTGTTTAAAACGGGAACGTTTTTTTATCCAAAATTAAAAGAGCGCCCCCTATATCGAAGAAGTTAAAGAGTTGTCATGGTCAAAACATATTGATACAAAAGTAGCTAGGTTGGGGAGAAGGCTCTATCAACAAGGCATGTCCTACAGGCCCTATTTTTGTTGCACATGGAATACTGTTCAGTCGTGTGGTCAGGTGCCACGAAGATGGACTTAGGGAAATTGCAATTGGCTCAGAACAGGGCAGCATGGCTGGCCCTTGGATGTACACAGATAGCATTAATAATATGCATGTCAATGTCTCCTGGCTCAAAGTGGAGGAGAGATTGACTTCATCACTATTTTAATTTATGAGAGGTATTGACATGTTGAATGCACCGAGGTGTCTGTTTGAACAACTGGCACGCAGCTTGGACACCCATGCATACCCCACAAGACATGCCAACAGAGGTCTCTTCACAGTCCCCAAGTCCAGAACAGACTATGGGAGGCGCACAGTACTACAAAGAGCCATGACTACATGGAACTCTATTCCATATCAAGTAACTCATGTAAGCAGTAAAATTTGATATAAAAAACAGATACAAATACACCTTATGGAACTGGTGGGGACTGTGAAGCAACACAAACATAGGCACAGACACATGCATACAAACACACAATAACATACGCACTATACACACTACATACACATACATTTTGAGTTGTATATATGTGGTAGTAGATTAGGGGCCTGAGGTCGCACACTTAATATGTTGTCAAATTTGTTGTGAACATATTGTAATATTTAAAAAAAATGTATAACTGCCTTAATTTTGCTGGACCCGAGAAGAGTAGCTTTGGCAGCAGCTAATGGGTATCCATAATAAATGCAAATATGTTACGAATACATTAGATACATGCTTTATCATTTGGACAAATATCCTGCCTCCATTGTGTTGTGTTTTGATGAAAATGTTAGGTCATGTTTGCAGTAACTGCAAAAAGCTACAGTAAAACCATCAATCACATCAGTTACTGCCTTTTACCTTGGTTTCACCAAGCTTTGGGATGCCGCGTCTACAGTTTACCTCAGTATTATTGATTGTTCTTTGCTGATACAAGTATAAAACTACATGAAACTGACAGCCACAGACAAATACATTTATGAACACAAGTTTGTGTAAAAAAAAGTCAGAATGGAAACGTATTCTAGTGGGTGTACCAAGCCTAAATTGCCGTCTAGGGTTAAAGGTCATGTCAGAGGTCAGGGTCAACATGAATAAAACAATACCTCATAGTAAGACAACAGACAACCGCATTTCCAGTGATCTGCCTACAACTCATTTAGCTGAGCAATGAAAAAACGTAATCAATTTTTCTCAGTTACACTCAACGAGCAAGTACTGCCCTTTTACTTGGTAGGGCAGTATAGATGTCTTATTAATGACCATTTCAAACTAAGTATTACAGGACCCAACATAAAGTGTCAATAAATAGGTTATAAACTTTCTGCTGATTCATGACAGTTCTCATGATCCACAGGTTACTGTAGGGTGTGAGAAGTATTTAAATGGGGTTATGGAACTGCAAAACTTACGTGTGTGTGTGTGTACGTGTGTGAGCGTGTGTGTGTGTGTGTGTGTGTGTGTGTGTCAAAGCCCAGATGATTTGGACTAGTCCAACCTGAGACTACCTCACCAGGTATTCCTGTTCTGTTCCCATGCTGGAAACCAGAGCTTGCTTACTACCTGTTACAATGTTGTGGCTGATCTTTCAGCGAGAGAGAGGGTGATTGAGTCAAAGACCTGACTGGACCCAGCACCACATGGTATGGCTTGTTATTGTTGTCAAAGTTCTGACTGGGTCCAGACAGCACCCCATGGTATGGTTTGTTATTGTTGTCAAATACCTGACTGGGTCCAGCACCACATGGTGTGGCTTGTTATTGTCGTCAAAGACCTGACTGGGTCCAGCACCACATGGTATGGCTTGTTATTGTTGTCAAAGACCTGACTGGGTCCAGCACCACATGGTATGGTTTGTTATTGTTGTCAAAGACCTGACTGGGTCCAGCACCACATGGTATGGCTTGTTATTGTTGTCAAAGACCTGACTGGGTCCAGCACCACATGGTATGGCTTGTTATTATTGTCAAAGACCTGACTGGGCCCAGCACCACATGGTATGGCTTGTTATTATTGTCAAAGACCTGACTGGGCCCAGCACCCCATGGTATGGCTTGTTATTGTTGTCAAAGACCTGACTGGGTCCAGCCAGCAACCCACGGTATGGCACATCATATTGTTGTCAAAGACCTGACTGGGTCCAGCCAGCACCCCACAGTATGGCATATCATATTGTTGTCAAAGACCTGACTGGACCCAGCACCACATGGTATGGCTTGTTATTGTTGTCAAAGACCTGACTGGGTCCAGCACCACATGGTATGGGTTGTTATTGTTTTCAAAGTTCTGACTGGGTCCAGCCAGCACCCCATGGTATGGTTTGTTATTGTTGTCAAATACCTGACTGGGTCCAGCACCACATGGTGTGGCTTGTTATTGTCGTCAAAGACCTGACTGGGTCCAGCACCACATGGTATTGTCAGGACCCGGTTTCGAACCTGGGTCTCCGGAGTGAGAAACAGTCACTTAACCAACTGAGCCACGAATAGACAGCAGAACCCAGAAGATGAGGCAGACACAGCAGTACTTAAGACGGTGTATTTAATAAAGAAAAAATCCTAAAATGCAAAAAATGGCAAATCCAAAAGGTGGTAGGAAAAACACAAAAAAGACCTCAAAAGAAACTCACCAAAAAATAAACAAAAACAAAAAACAGAATACCACAAGAACTTCACCCGGAATCGACAAGAGTACACAGAACACTAGGGCAGGGTGCTAACATACAAACACAGAGCACAGAACTGAGGAAACAAAGGGTTTAAATACAATCAGGGGAAAACGAGACACAGGTGCAAATAATAATGGGGATCAAGGGAAAAACATAGGGACAAAAAGCACAATGGGGACATCTACTGACCAAAACCCGGAACAACCCTGGCCAAATCCTGACAGAATCCCCCTAGGAACGGCTCCTGACGTTCCTACCAGCTCTCTCAGGGTGGAGGACCCTGAACTGACGAATGAGGTCAGGGTCCAGGATGTCTTTGGCAGGAACCCAGGAGCGCTCCTCAGGACCGTAGCCTTCCCAGTCCACCAGATACTGCCAGGACCGCTGCACCCGGCGGGAATCCAGTATCCGGTGGACGGTATAAGCCGGCTGGCCTCCAATGACACGAGGCGGAGGGGAGGTCTGTCTGCCGGGACAAGGGGAGAAAACAACAGGTTTTAACAATGACACATGAAATGTGGGATTAATCTTAAGGGATCTGGGTAAGTGTAGGCGATAAGAAACTGGGTTAACTCTCCTGGCAACCTTGAAGGGACCGATGTATTTTTGGGACAGCTTGCGAGACTCCACCCGTAGAGGTAAGTCTCTTGTGGAAAGCCAGACTCTCTGGCCGGGGCGCAGGGTAGGCCCGGGACGGCGACGTCTGTTGGCTTGTTGTTGATACCTCTGTGAGGAACGCATCAGATTAAGACGGGTCTTCCTCCACATAAGCCGACAGCGTCTGACGAACCTCAAGGCTGAAGGCACTCTGACTTCTGCCTCCTGGTCCGGGAACAATGGAGGAGCATAGCCAAACTGACACTCGTGCGGGGACATACCAGTGGAGGAGGAGCGCAAGGTGTTGTGCGCGTATTCGGCCCAAACAATAAAGGATGACCATGTGGACGGGTTGTCACGAGTCATACATCGGAGGGTGGTTTCCAGCTCTTGATTCATCCTCTCTGTTTGGCCGTTGGACTCCGGATGGTACCCTGAAGACAGACTGGCAGAAGCCCCCATGAGTTGGCAGAAGGCCTTCCAAAACCTTGAGGCGAACTGGGGACCTCTGTCAGAAACCACATCTTGAGGAATGCCGAAGACTCGGAACACATGATTAATTACCAACTCAGCCGTTTCCTTGGCAGAAGGTAACTTAGTCAGAGGGATGAACCTGGCCGCCTTTGAAAACCTGTCGATTATGACTAGGATAGTAGTATTGCCATGGGATGGAGGAAGTCCAGTAATAAAGTCCAATGAGATATGGGACCAGGGTCTGTGGGGAACAGGTAAAGGGTGAAGGAGTCCTTGAGGGCGGAGGTGAGAAGATTTGCCCTGGCAGCACACGGGGCAGGCATTGACGAAAGTGGCAACGTCTTCTCTTATGGTAGGCCACCAGAACTTACGCTGGATGAACTCCAAGGTGCGACCTACGCCCGGATGACAGGTGAGGCGAGAGGAGTGCCCCCACAGAAGGACCTGAGTCCTCACTGCCTTGGGGACAAACAACCGATTGGCAGGGCCTCCTTTAGGGTCCGGTTCGCTAGCTTGAGCACGTCTCACGGTATCCTCAACTTGCCACGAGATCGGAGCCACAATCTTAGCAGCAGGAAGGACAGGCATGTCCGTGTCATCTCGAATGGCAGGAGCGTAGACTCGGGACAGGGCATCCGGTTTGAGATTCTTCGACCCGGGCCGATAGGTGAGGATAAACTGGAATCGATTGAAGAAAAGAGACCATCTAGCTTGTCTAGAGTTCAATCGCTTCGCCTGCTGGATATACTCCAGATTTTTGTGGTCCGTAAGCACTTGAAACGGGTGAGAAGCCCCCTCGAGCCAGTGTCTCCATTCCTTCAATGCCATCTTAACCGCTAGGAGTTCACGATCCCCACATCGTAGTTCCTCTCAGTCGGGGTAAGCCGGTGTGAGAAGAAAGCGCACGGATGAAGCTTCTTGTCTTCACCCCTCTGAGACAGGACAGCTCCAACACCAACCTCTGATGCGTCTACCTCCACCACAAATGGTTCATCCGTAGTCGGTAGTATCAGGATGGGAGCAGAGAGGACGCGCTGCTTGAGTCCTTGGAAGGCCGTCTCAGCTTCTCTTCCCCACAAAAACCTTGCATTGCCACCTTTGGTTAAAGCTGAGAGAGGAGCTGCCACCAAACTGAAGTTCTTGATGAACTTGCGGTAAAAGTTTGTGAAGCCCAGGAAACGCTGAACATCCTTAACGGATTTGGGGGTGGGCCAATCCGCTACCGCCCCTACCTTCCTAGGGTCCATTTGGACTCGACCGGGTTCCACTACAAATCCCAGGAATTGTACTCGGGATGAATGGAATTCACATTTTTCCGGCTTAACGTACAGATGGCTGTCCAGGAGGCGTTTGAGTACTTGTCTGACATGCTTAGTGTGTTCTTGAAGGGAGCTCGAAAAGATGAGGATGTCATCCAAGTAAACGAACACAAATATGTTAAGCATATCCCTAAGCACATCGTTTATGAGCGCTTGGAACACCGCTGGGGCGTTGGTCAGGCCGAAGGGCATCACCAAATATTCATAGTGACCAGTAGGCGTGTTGAAAGCGGTCTTCCACTCGTCACCAGGTCTGATCCGCACAAGATGGTATGCGTTCCGCAGGTCAAGCTTAGTGAAAACAACTGCTTCCTGGAGCAGCTCGAAGGCTGTGGCCATAAGGGGTAGCGGGTAACGGTTACGGACGGTTATGTCATTGAGTCCCCGGTAGTCGATGCAAGGACGTAATCCACCATCTTTCTTGGCCACAAAGAAAAACCCTGCTCCCGCCGGGGAGGTTGATGGACGCATGAGGCCTGCTTCCAGAGAGTCCTTGATGTAGGTATCCATAGCAGCTCGTTCGGGTGGAGATAGGGAAAAGATCCGACCCTGGGGGGGCAAGTGCCCGGAAACAGGTCGATGGGGCAATCGTAAGATCTATGGGGTGGTAGCATGGTGGCCCTCTGTTTGCTAAACACCAGTTTGAGGTCATGGTAACACTCGGGAACTCGGGTCAGGTCGATGGATTCTAAAGACTCGGGAGTAGAACTCGGGGAATTCTGGAAAATACAAGTAGCTTGGCACGTAGGACCCCACTGCTTGATAGTGCCCACAGACCAGTCGATGTGAGGGTTATGGCTGTGAAGCCAGGGGTATCCAAGGACGAGAGGGAACTCGGAACAGGAGATCAAATGAAAGTTCATCAATTCCTGGTGTTGTGAAACTGAAAGTCTCAAGGAGGTAGTGACATGAGTGACAAGTCCAGATCCCAAAGGGCTTCCATCCAATGTAGTAACCCTCATGGGGTCACTTAGAGGTTCAGAGGGAACGCCATTCTCCTTCGCCCAGACACCATCCATGAAGTTACCTGCGGCTCCAGAGTCTACCAAGGCTTGAAGGTGAAGCTTGTGGTTGTCCCAGGAGAGGGTGACTGGAATGAGCAGACGGGAGTTGGACGGATGGGAGGAGGTTATGTTTCCCGTTACAGTTCCCCCGGTCTGTACGGGACAGAGCGTTTCCCTGGAGCCCGGGACACGTGGAACGGAAATGGCCCGGTTTGCCGCAATATAGACAGCGTCGCTCCCTCATCCGGCGGTCTCTCTCAGCCTGGGAGATGCGTCCAATCTGCATGGGTTCCGGTGGAGCCAGCGATGATAAAGGTGGGGACTCGGAGCTGGGACTGATAGGGGCTAGAGGTCTACGGTTGAGTTCTCTCTCTCAGACGCTGGTCAATGCGTGAGGCCAACTTGATCAGGGACTCGAGATTGTCCGGTGGTTCCCGAGTGGCCAGTTCATCTTGGATAGTGTCGGAAAGGCCTTTCAGAAAGCACACCGTGAGCGCCTCGTTGTTCCAGCCACTCGCTGCTGCCACCGTGCGGAACTGGATGGCATAGTCCGTCACGCTGCGCCAACCTTGATGGAGAGTCAGGAGCTGTTTGGCTGAGTCAGAACCACTGCTTGGGCCTTGAAACACTCGTTTGAATTCCTCAGCAAAGGCAGAGTAGCTGGCACAGCAGGAACTATGGGCATCCCACACAGCAGTAGCCCAGGCCAGGGCTTTTTCCGACAGCAGGGTGATGATATATGCGATCTTAGACCGGTCGGTGGGAAACGACAAGGGTTGCAGCTCAAAGGAGAGAGAACATTGAGTGAGAAAGCCTTTACAAGCACTTGGATCACCTGAGAACCGTTGGGGAGGTGGAAGACGAGGTTCAGCCAGGGGGTTAACTGCCATGGGTACGTGAACCTGAGGTACTGGGACGGGAACTGTTGCCGGGGTAAGTCGATCAGATATTTGCTTAATGGAAGTCAGCATCTCCGACAGAAGATGAGAATGTCTAGCCATTAAGGCCTCTTGCTGAACCAGGGCGGCTTCGTGGCGTTGGACAGTCTCCTGGTGGTGGGACAACGTGGCAAAAAGGTCCTGGGAACTGGCTGCCTCTGGGTTCATTTTTGGCTCTGTGTTTCTGTCAGGACCCGGTTTCGAACCTGGGTCTCCGGAGTGAGAAACAGTCACTTAACCAACTGAGCCACGAATAGACAGCAGAACCCAGAAGATGAGGCAGACACAGCAGTACTTAAGACGGTGTATTTAATAAAGAAAAAATCCTAAAATGCAAAAAATGGCAAATCCAAAAGGTGGTAGGAAAAACACAAAAAAGACCTCAAAAGAAACTCACCAAAAAATAAACAAAAACAAAAACAGAATACCACAAGAACTTCACCCGGAATCGACAAGAGTACACAGAACACTAGGGCAGGGTGCTAACATACAAACACAGAGCACAGAACTGAGGGAAACAAAGGGTTTAAATACAATCAGGGGAAACGAGACACAGGTGCAAATAATAATGGGGATCAAGGGAAAAACATAGGGACAAAAAGCACAATGGGGACATCTACTGACCAAAACCCGGAACAACCCTGGCCAAATCCTGACAGGTATGGCTTGTTATTGTTGTCAAAGACCTGACTGGGTCCAGCACCACATGGTATGGTTTGTTATTGTTGTCAAAGACCTGACTGGGTCCAGCACCACATGGTATGGCTTGTTATTGTTGTCAAAGACCTGACTGGGTCCAGCACCACATGGTATAGCTTGTTATTATTGTCAAAGACCTGACTGGGCCCAGCACCACATGGTATGGCTTGTTATTATTGTCAAAGACCTGACTGGGTCCAGCACCACATGGTATGGCTTGTTATTGTTGTCAAAGACCTGACTGGGTCCAGCCAGCACCCCATGGTATGGCATATCATATTGTTGTCAAAGACCTGACTGGGTCCAGCCAGCACCCCACAGTATGGCATATCATATTGTTGTCAAAGACCTGACTGGACCCAGCACCACATGGTATGGCTTGTTATTGTTGTCAAAGACCTGACTGGGTCCAGCACCACATGGTATGGGTTGTTATTGTTTTCAAAGTTCTGACTGGGTCCAGCCAGCACCCCATGGTATGGTTTGTTATTGTTGTCAAAGACCTGACTGGGTCCAGCACCACATCGTATGGCTTGTTATTGTTGTCAAAGACCTGACTGGGCCCAGCACCACATGGTATGGCTTGTTATTGTTGTCAAAGACCCGACTGGGTACAGCACCACATGGTATGGCTTGTTATTGTTGTCAAAGACCCGACTGGGTACAGCACCACATGGTATGGCTTGTTATTGTTATCAAAGACCTGACTGGGTCCAGCCAGCACCCCATGGTATGGCACATCATATTGTTGTCAAAGACCTGACTGGGTACAGCACCACATGGTATGGTTTGTTATTGTTGTCAAATACCTGGCTGGGTCCAGCACCACATCGTATGGTTTGTTATTGTTGTCAAATACCTGACTGGGTCCAGCACCACATGGTATGGCTTGTTATTGTTGTCAAAGATCTGACTGGGTCCAGCACCACATGGTATGGCTTGTTATTGTTGTCAAAGACCTGACTGGGTCCAGCACCACATGGTATGGTTTGTTATTGTTGTCAAAGACCTGACTGGGTCCAGCACCACATCGTATGGCTTGTTATTGTTGTCAAAGACCTGACTGGGCCCAGCACCACATGGTATGGCTTGTTATTGTTGTCAAAGACCCGACTGGGTACAGAACCACATGGTATGGCTTGTTATTGTTGTCAAAGACCCGACTGGGTACAGCACCACATGGTATGGCTTGTTATTGTTATCAAAGACCTGACTGGGTCCAGCCATCAACCCATGGTATGGCACATCATATTGTTGTCAAAGACCCGACTGGGTACAGCACCACATGGTGTGGCTTGTTATTGTTGTCAAAGACCCGACTGGGTCCAGCACCACATGGTATGGCATATCATATTGTTGTCAAAGACCTGACTGGGTCCAGCCAGAACCACATGGTATGGCATATCATATTGTTGTCAAAGACCTGACTGGGTCCAGCCAGCAACCCATGGTATGGCACATCATATTGTTGTCAAAGACCTGACTGGGTCCAGCCAGCACCCCACAGTATGGCATATCATATTGTTGTCAAAGACCTGACTGGGTCCAGCCAGCACTCTGCGGTATGGCATATCATATTGTTGTCAAAGACCTGACTGGACCCAGCACCACATGGTATGGCTTGTTATTGTTGTCAAAGACCTGACTGGGTCCAGCACCACATGGTATGGTTTGTTATTGTTGTCAAAGACCTGACTGGGTCCAGCACCACATCGTATGGCTTGTTATTGTTGTCAAAGACCTGACTGGGCCCAGCACCACATGGTATGGCTTGTTATTGTTGTCAAAGACCCGACTGGGTCCTGCACCACATGGTATGGCTTGTTATTGTTGTCAAAGACCCGACTGGGTCCAGCACCACATGATATGGCTTGTTATTGTTATCAAAGACCTGACTGGGTCCAGCCAGCACCCCATGGTATGGCACATCATATTGTTGTCAAAGACCCGACTGGGTACAGCACCACATGGTGTGGCTTGTTATTGTTGTCAAAGACCCGACTGGGTCCAGCACCACATGGTATGGCTTGTTATTGTTGTCATAGACCTGACTGGGTCCAGCCAGCACCACATGGTATGGCTTGTTATTGTTGTCAAAGACCTGACTGGTCCCAGCACCACATAGTATGGCTTGTTATTGTTATCAAAGACCTGACTGGGTCCAGCACCACATGGTATGGCATATCATATTGTTGTCAAAGACCTGACTGGGTCCAGCCAGCACCCCATGGTATGGCATATCATATTGTTGTCAAAGACCTGACTGGGTCCAGCCAGCAACCCACGGTATTGCACATCATATTGTTGTCAAAGACCTGACTGGGTCCAGCCAGCACCCCACAGTATGGCATATCATATTGTTGTCAAAGACCTGACTGAGTCCAGCCAGCACTCCGCGGTATGGCATATCATATTGTTGTCAAAGACCTGACTGGGTCCAGCACCACATGGTATGGCTTGTTATTATTGTCAAAGACCTGACTGGGTCCAGCACCACAGGGTATGGCTTGTTATTGTTGTCAAAGACCTGACTGGGTCCAGCCAGCACCCCATGGTATGACATATCATATTGTTGTCAAAGACCTGACTAGGTCCAGCCAGCAACCCACGGTATGGCACATCATATTGTTGTCAAAGACCCGACTGGGTACAGCACCACATGGTGTGGCTTGTTATTGTTGTCAAAGACCCGACTGGGTCCAGCACCACATGGTATGGCATATCATATTGTTGTCAAAGACCTGACTGGGTCCAGCCAGAACCACATGGTATGGCATATCATATTGTTGTCAAAGACCTGACTGGGTCCAGCCAGCAACCCATGGTATGGCACATCATATTGTTGTCAAAGACCTGACTGGGTCCAGCCAGCACCCCACAGTATGGCATATCATATTGTTGTCAAAGACCTGACTGGGTCCAGCCAGCACTCTGCGGTATGGCATATCATATTGTTGTCAAAGACCTGACTGGACCCAGCACCACATGGTATGGCTTGTTATTGTTGTCAAAGACCTGACTGGGTCCAGCACCACATGGTATGGTTTGTTATTGTTGTCAAAGACCTGACTGGGTCCAGCACCACATCGTATGGCTTGTTATTGTTGTCAAAGACCTGACTGGGCCCAGCACCACATGGTATGGCTTGTTATTGTTGTCAAAGACCCGACTGGGTCCTGCACCACATGGTATGGCTTGTTATTGTTGTCAAAGACCACTGGGTCCAGCACCACATGATATGGCTTGTTATTGTTATCAAAGACCTGACTGGGTCCAGCCAGCACCCCATGGTATGGCACATCATATTGTTGTCAAAGACCCGACTGGGTACAGCACCACATGGTGTGGCTTGTTATTGTTGTCAAAGACCCGACTGGGTCCAGCACCACATGGTATGGCTTGTTATTGTTGTCATAGACCTGACTGGGTCCAGCCAGCACCACATGGTATGGCTTTGTTATTGTTGTCAAAGACCTGACTGGTCCCAGCACCACATAGTATGGCTTGTTATTGTTATCAAAGACCTGACTGGGTCCAGCACCACATGGTATGGCATATCATATTGTTGTCAAAGACCTGACTGGGTCCAGCCAGCACCCCATGGTATGGCATATCATATTGTTGTCAAAGACCTGACTGGGTCCAGCCAGCAACCCACGGTATTGCACATCATATTGTTGTCAAAGACCTGACTGGGTCCAGCCAGCACCCCACAGTATGGCATATCATATTGTTGTCAAAGACCTGACTGAGTCCAGCCAGCACTCCGCGGTATGGCATATCATATTGTTGTCAAAGACCTGACTGGGTCCAGCACCACATGGTATGGCTTGTTATTATTGTCAAAGACCTGACTGGGTCCAGCACCACAGGGTATGGCTTGTTATTGTTGTCAAAGACCTGACTGGGTCCAGCCAGCACCCCATGGTATGACATATCATATTGTTGTCAAAGACCTGACTAGGTCCAGCCAGCAACCCACGGTATGGCACATCATATTGGTGTCAAAGACCTGACTGGGTCCAGCCAGCACCCCACAGTATGGCATATCATATTGTTGTCAAAGACCTGACTGGGTCCAGCACCACATGGTATGGCTTGTTATTGTCAAAGACCCGACTGGGTCCTGCACCACATGGTATGGCTTGTTATTGTTGTCAAAGACCCGACTGGGTCCAGCACCACATGATATGGCTTGTTATTGTTATCAAAGACCTGACTGGGTCCAGCCAGCACCCCATGGTATGGCACATCATATTGTTGTCAAAGACCCGACTGGGTACAGCACCACATGGTGTGGCTTGTTATTGTTGTCAAAGACCCGACTGGGTCCAGCACCACATGGTATGGCTTGTTATTGTTGTCATAGACCTGACTGGGTCCAGCCAGCACCACATGGTATGGCTTGTTATTGTTGTCAAAGACCTGACTGGTCCCAGCACCACATAGTATGGCTTGTTATTGTTATCAAAGACCTGACTGGGTCCAGCACCACATGGTATGGCATATCATATTGTTGTCAAAGACCTGACTGGGTCCAGCCAGCACCCCATGGTATGGCATATCATATTGTTGTCAAAGACCTGACTGGGTCCAGCCAGCAACCCACGGTATTGCACATCATATTGTTGTCAAAGACCTGACTGGGTCCAGCCAGCACCCCACAGTATGGCATATCATATTGTTGTCAAAGACCTGACTGAGTCCAGCCAGCACTCCGCGGTATGGCATATCATATTGTTGTCAAAGACCTGACTGGGTCCAGCACCACATGGTATGGCTTGTTATTATTGTCAAAGACCTGACTGGGTCCAGCACCACAGGGTATGGCTTGTTATTGTTGTCAAAGACCTGACTGGGTCCAGCCAGCACCCCATGGTATGACATATCATATTGTTGTCAAAGACCTGACTAGGTCCAGCCAGCAACCCACGGTATGGCACATCATATTGTTGTCAAAGACCCGACTGGGTACAGCACCACATGGTGTGGCTTGTTATTGTTGTCAAAGACCCGACTGGGTCCAGCACCACATGGTATGGCATATCATATTGTTGTCAAAGACCTGACTGGGTCCAGCCAGAACCACATGGTATGGCATATCATATTGTTGTCAAAGACCTGACTGGGTCCAGCCAGCAACCCATGGTATGGCACATCATATTGTTGTCAAAGACCTGACTGGGTCCAGCCAGCACCCCACAGTATGGCATATCATATTGTTGTCAAAGACCTGACTGGGTCCAGCCAGCACTCTGCGGTATGGCATATCATATTGTTGTCAAAGACCTGACTGGACCCAGCACCACATGGTATGGCTTGTTATTGTTGTCAAAGACCTGACTGGGTCCAGCACCACATGGTATGGTTTGTTATTGTTGTCAAAGACCTGGACTGGGTCCAGCACCACATCGTATGGCTTGTTATTGTTGTCAAAGACCTGACTGGGCCCAGCACCACATGGTATGGCTTGTTATTGTTGTCAAAGACCCGACTGGGTCCTGCACCACATGGTATAGCTTGTTATTGTTGTCAAAGACCCGACTGGGTCCAGCACCACATGATATGGCTTGTTATTGTTATCAAAGACCTGACTGGGTCCAGCCAGCACCCCATGGTATGGCACATCATATTGTTGTCAAAGACCCGACTGGGTACAGCACCACATGGTGTGGCTTGTTATTGTTGTCAAAGACCCGACTGGGTCCAGCACCACATGGTATGGCTTGTTATTGTTGTCATAGACCTGACTGGGTCCAGCCAGCACCACATGGTATGGCTTGTTATTGTTGTCAAAGACCTGACTGGTCCCAGCACCACATAGTATGGCTTGTTATTGTTATCAAAGACCTGACTGGGTCCAGCACCACATGGTATGGCATATCATATTGTTGTCAAAGACCTGACTGGGTCCAGCCAGCACCCCATGGTATGGCATATCATATTGTTGTCAAAGACCTGACTGGGTCCAGCCAGCAACCCACGGTATTGCACATCATATTGTTGTCAAAGACCTGACTGGGTCCAGCCAGCACCCCACAGTATGGCATATCATATTGTTGTCAAAGACCTGACTGAGTCCAGCCAGCACTCCGCGGTATGGCATATCATATTGTTGTCAAAGACCTGACTGGGTCCAGCACCACATGGTATGGCTTGTTATTATTGTCAAAGACCTGACTGGGTCCAGCACCACAGGGTATGGCTTGTTATTGTTGTCAAAGACCTGACTGGGTCCAGCCAGCACCCCATGGTATGACATATCATATTGTTGTCAAAGACCTGACTAGGTCCAGCCAGCAACCCACGGTATGGCACATCATATTGTTGTCAAAGACCCGACTGGGTACAGCACCACATGGTGTGGCTTGTTATTGTTGTCAAAGACCCGACTGGGTCCAGCACCACATGGTATGGCATATCATATTGTTGTCAAAGACCTGACTGGGTCCAGCCAGAACCACATGGTATGGCATATCATATTGTTGTCAAAGACCTGACTGGGTCCAGCCAGCAACCCATGGTATGGCACATCATATTGTTGTCAAAGACCTGACTGGGTCCAGCCAGCACCCCACAGTATGGCATATCATATTGTTGTCAAAGACCTGACTGGGTCCAGCCAGCACTCTGCGGTATGGCATATCATATTGTTGTCAAAGACCTGACTGGACCCAGCACCACATGGTATGGCTTGTTATTGTTGTCAAAGACCTGACTGGGTCCAGCACCACATGGTATGGTTTGTTATTGTTGTCAAAGACCTGACTGGGTCCAGCACCACATCGTATGGCTTGTTATTGTTGTCAAAGACCTGACTGGGCCCAGCACCACATGGTATGGCTTGTTATTGTTGTCAAAGACCCGACTGGGTCCTGCACCACATGGTATGGCTTGTTATTGTTGTCAAAGACCCACTGGGTCCAGCACCACATGATATGGCTTGTTATTGTTATCAAAGACCTGACTGGGTCCAGCCAGCACCCCATGGTATGGCACATCATATTGTTGTCAAAGACCCGACTGGGTACAGCACCACATGGTGTGGCTTGTTATTGTTGTCAAAGACCCGACTGGGTCCAGCACCACATGGTATGGCTTGTTATTGTTGTCATAGACCTGACTGGGTCCAGCCAGCACCACATGGTATGGCTTGTTATTGTTGTCAAAGACCTGACTGGTCCCAGCACCACATAGTATGGCTTGTTATTGTTATCAAAGACCTGACTGGGTCCAGCACCACATGGTATGGCATATCATATTGTTGTCAAAGACCTGACTGGGTCCAGCCAGCACCCCATGGTATGGCATATCATATTGTTGTCAAAGACCTGACTGGGTCCAGCCAGCAACCCACGGTATTGCACATCATATTGTTGTCAAAGACCTGACTGGGTCCAGCCAGCACCCCACAGTATGGCATATCATATTGTTGTCAAAGACCTGACTGAGTCCAGCCAGCACTCGCGGTATGGCATATCATATTGTTGTCAAAGACCTGACTGGGTCCAGCACCACATGGTATGGCTTGTTATTATTGTCAAAGACCTGACTGGGTCCAGCACCACAGGGTATGGCTTGTTATTGTTGTCAAAGACCTGACTGGGTCCAGCCAGCACCCCATGGTATGACATATCATATTGTTGTCAAAGACCTGACTAGGTCCAGCCAGCAACCCACGGTATGGCACATCATATTGGTGTCAAAGACCTGACTGGGTCCAGCCAGCACCCCACAGTATGGCATATCATATTGTTGTCAAAGACCTGACTGGGTCCAGCACCACATGGTATGGCTTGTTATTGTTGTCAAAGACCCGACTGGGTCCTGCACCACATGGTATGGCTTGTTATTGTTGTCAAAGACCCGACTGGGTCCAGCACCACATGATATGGCTTGTTATTGTTATCAAAGACCTGACTGGGTCCAGCCAGCACCCCATGGTATGGCACATCATATTGTTGTCAAAGACCCGACTGGGTACAGCACCACATGGTGTGGCTTGTTATTGTTGTCAAAGACCCGACTGGGTCCAGCACCACATGGTATGGCTTGTTATTGTTGTCATAGACCTGACTGGGTCCAGCCAGCACCACATGGTATGGCTTGTTATTGTTGTCAAAGACCTGACTGGTCCCAGCACCACATAGTATGGCTTGTTATTGTTATCAAAGACCTGACTGGGTCCAGCACCACATGGTATGGCTTGTTATTATTGTCAAAGACCTGACTGGGTCCAGCCAGCACCCCATGGTATGGCATATCATATTGTTGTCAAAGACCTGACTGGGTCCAGCCAGCACCCCACAGTATGGCATATCATATTGTTGTCAAAGACCTGACTGGGTCCAGCCAGCACTCCGCCGTATGGCATATCATATTCTTGTCAAAGACCTGACTGGGTCCAGCACCACATGGTATAGCTTGTTATTGTCGCTCAAAGACCTGACTGGGTCCAGCACCACATGGTATGGCTTGTTATTGTTGTCAAAGTTCTGACTGGGTCCAGCACCACATAGTATGGCTTGTTATTGTTGTCAATGTTCTGACTGGGTCCAGCCAGCACCACATGGTATAGCTTGTTATTGTTGTCAAAGACCTGACTGGGTCCAGCACCACATGGTATGGCTTGTTATTGTTGTCAAAGATCTGACTTGGTCCAGCACCACATGGTATGGCTTGTTATTGTTGTCAAAGACCTGACTGGGTCCAGCACCACATGGTATGGTTTGTTATTGTTGTCAAAGACCTGACTGGGTCCAGCACCACATGGTATGGCTTGTTATTGTTGTCAAAGACCTGACTGGGCCCAGCACCACATGGTATGGCTTGTTATTGTTGTCAAAGACCTGAATGGGTCCAGCACCACATGGTATTGCTTGTTATTGTTGTCAAAGACCTGACTGGGTTCAGCCAGCACCCCATGGTATGGCATATCATATTGTTGTCAAAGACCTGACTGGGTCCAGCCAGCAACCCACGGTATGGCACATCATATTGTTGTCAAAGACCTGACTGGGTCCAGCCAGCACCCCACAGTATGGCATATCATATTGTTGTCAAAGACCTGACTGGGTCCAGCCAGCACTCCGCGGTATGGCATATCATATTGTTGTCAAAGACCTGACTGGACCCAGCACCACATGGTATGGCTTGTTATTGTTGTCAAAGACCTGACTGGGTCCAGCACCACATGGTATGGCTTGTTATTATTGTCAAAGACCTGACTGGGTCCAGCACCACATGGTTTGGCTTGTTATTGTTGTCAAAGTTCTGACTGGGTCCAGCCAGCACCCCATGGTATGGTTTGTTATTGTTGTCAAAGACCTGACTGGGTCCAGCACCACATGGTATGTCTTGTTATTGTCATCAAAGACCTGACTAGGTCCAGCACCACATGGTATGGCTTGTTATTATTGTCAAAGACCTGACTGGGTCCGGCAACACATGGTATGGCTTGTTATTGTTGTCAAAGACCTGACTGGGTCCAGCACCACATGGTATGACTTGTTATTGTTGTCAAAGACCTGACTGGGTCCGGCACCACATGGTATGGCTTGTTATTGTTGTCAAAGACCTGACTGGGTCCAGCACCACATGGTATGGCTTGTTATTGTTGTCAAAGACCTGACTGGGTCCAGCACCACATGGTATGGCTTGTTATTGTTGTCAAAGACCTGACTGGGTCCAGCACCACATGGTATGGCTTGTTATTGTTGTCAAAGACCTGACTGGGTCCAGCACCATATGGTATGGCTTGTTATTGTTGTCAAAGACCTGACTGGGTCCAGCACCACATGGTATGGCTTGTTATTGTTGTCAAAGACCTGACTAGGTCCAGCACCACATGGTATGGCTTGTTATTATTGTCAAAGACCTGACTGGGTCCAGCACCACATGGTATGGCTTGTTATTATTGTCAAAGACCTGACTGGGTCCAGCCAGCACCCCATGGTATGCCATATCATATTGTTGTCAAAGACCTGACTGGGTCCAGCCAGCACCCCACAGTATGGCATATCATATTGTTGTCAAAGACCTGACTGGGTCCAGCCAGCACTCCGCCGTATGGCATATCATATTGTTGTCAAAGACCTGACTGGGTCCAGCACCACATGGTATGTCTTGTTATTGTCATCAAAGACCTGACTAGGTCCAGCACCACATGGTATGGCTTGTTATTATTGTCAAAGACCTGACTGGGTCCGGCAACACATGGTATGGCTTGTTATTGTTGTCAAAGACCTGACTGGGTCCAGCACCACATGGTATGACTTGTTATTGTTGTCAAAGACCTGACTGGGTCCGGCACCACATGGTATGGCTTGTTATTGTTGTCAAAGACCTGACTGGGTCCAGCACCACATGGTATGGCTTGTTATTGTTGTCAAAGACCTGACTGGGTCCAGCACCACATGGTATGGCTTGTTATTGTTGTCAAAGACCTGACTGGGTCCAGCACCACATGGTATGGCTTGTTATTGTTGTCAAAGACCTGACTAGGTCCAGCACCACATGGTATGGCTTGTTATTATTGTCAAAGACCTGACTGGGTCCAGCACCACATGGTATGGCTTGTTATTATTGTCAAAGACCTGACTGGGTCCAGCCAGCACCCCATGGTATGCCATATCATATTGTTGTCAAAGACCTGACTGGGTCCAGCCAGCACCCCACAGTATGGCATATCATATTGTTGTCAAAGACCTGACTGGGTCCAGCCAGCACTCCGCCGTATGGCATATCATATTGTTGTCAAAGACCTGACTGGGTCCAGCACCACATGGTATAGCTTGTTATTGTCGTCAAAGACCTGACTGGGTCCAGCACCACATGGTATGGCTTGTTATTGTTGTCAAAGTTCTGACTGGGTCCAGCACCACATAGTATGGCTTGTTATTGTTGTCAAAGTTCTGACTGGGTCCAGCCAGCACCACATGGTATAGCTTGTTATTGTTGTCAAAGACCTGACTTGGTCCAGCACCACATGGTATGGCTTATTATTGTCGTCAAAGACCTGACTGGGTCCAGCACCACATGGTATGGCTTGTTATTATTGTCAAAGACCTGACTGGGTCCAGCACCACATGGTATGGCTTGTTATTGTCGTCAAAGACCTGACTGGACCCAGCACCACATGGTATGGCTTGTTATTGTTGTCAAAGACCTGACTGGGTCCAGCCAGCACCCCATGATATGATATATCATATTGTTGTCAAAGACCTGACTGGGTCCAGCCGGCAACCCACGGTATGGCATATCATATTGTTGTCAAAGACCTGACTGGGTCCAGCCAGCACCCCACGGTATGGCATATCATATTGCTGTCAAAGACCTGACTGGATACAGCCAGCACCCCACGATATGGCATATCATATTGTTGTCGAAGACCTGACTGGGTTAAAAAACATGAGCTGTTGCACACCCAGAAAAATGTGTTTGTGTGGAGGTGCTGACTAACAGAAAATAAAATATAAACTATCAAAATAAAGACCTGACTGGGTCCAGCACCCCAAGGTATGGCTTGTTATACTGTTGTGGTCATGTTTGTGTACTGAGGAACATGTAACTTAGTTTCAAAAGAAATCCACTTTCAATTGCATTATGTTGGGGGATTTCATCAAGGTAATTGTTGCTTGCCTGGTAAATCTGACTAACATGACTTCTTTAGGGTGTATGTCACCCTTTATAAAGCACATTTGTCGTATTTGACAAAGTGGGTTATGTAACATTTGACTTCTGTGATTACGTTACAGAGTTATGCCACATTTCTGAACCCTTTATATAGCATGACTGTAACGGCGTTCTTCTGTTGAAGGAGGAGCGGACCAAAATGAAGCGTGGTGGTTACTCATGTTTATTGATGAAAAATGACTAGACATGAAATAACTGATACGTACAAAAAACAACAGACGGAAACCTGAAAAACTATACAGCTTATCTGGTGAATATAAACACAGAGACAGGAACAATCACCCACTCAAACACTCAAAGAATATGGCTGCCTAAATATGGTTCCCAATCAGAGACAACGATAATCACCTGACTCTGATTGAGAACAGCCTCAGGCAGCCATAGACTACGCTATACACCCCACAAAACCCCAAGACGAAACACACCACAATAAACCCATGTCACACCCTGGACTGACCCAATAAATGAAGATAAACATAATATATTTTGACCAGGGCGTGACAATGACATACAGTTATAGATGCTTTGTAACACATTTATGTTGTACCTATGTAGGCTTTATTAGCTGAATGTAATTTAAAGAGGGACGAAAATAGGTGCTCATTTATTAAGTGAGGCTTATTTGACAGACGTTTGGTTCATGTTAAGGTTGTTACGAATGTACTGCTATACATGGAACACATCTCCTCAACTTTGAGATTTAAAAAAAATATATGTGACTTGTGTCTGTTGTTCACATGCGTATCTGCCTTCTCTATGTCACCAGGCTGCTCGTTATTGCGCACATCTGTCACCATCGTTATGCGCACCTTGTCATCATGAGACTCATCTGGACTCCATCACTTCCCTGATTACCTTTCCTATATATGTCACTCCCTTTGGTTCCTTCCCCAGGCGTTGTTGTTTCTGTTCCAGTGTTAAGTCTGTAATTTGTTTTTGTTTTTATGGAAGGTCCAGACCAGGAATGGCTGTTATGCTCCTTTCAGCCAGTGCCTCCATTCCTCCAACGCCATCTTCACCGCCAGGAGTTCTCGGTTGTCAACATCATAGTTCCTCTCAGCAGGATTGAGACGATGGGACAGGAAGGCACAGGGATGAAGCTTCTGGTCCTGGAGAGATCCCTGGGACAGGATTGCCCCCACTCCAACATTCGAAGCATCCACTTCTACCACAAATTGATGCGAGGGGTCTGGGTGGATGAGGATGGATGCTGTTGTGAACCGATGGTTCAGGTCCACAAAGGCTTTGTTGACAGCTGGAGACCATTTGAACGGTACCTTGGGGGAGGTGAGTGCCGAGAGGGGGGACGCCAGGGTGCTGTAATCTCGAATGAAACGGTGGTAGAAGTTTGCAAACCCAAGAAACCATTGCAACTGCACCCTGGATGTAGGTTGAGGCCAATCCACCACTGCTTTCACCTTTCCAGGATCCATCTGAACATTACTCTCAGCAATGACATATCCCAGAAAGGCGACTGTAGAGCGGTGGAACTCACACTTCTTGGCTTTCACAAACAATTGGTTCTCCAGGAGGCGCTGAAGGACCTGTCTGACATGGAGTACATGTTCTTGTGCAGATCGGGGAAAAAACAGGATGTTGTCCAGGTAGACAAACACAAATTGGTTTAGCATGTCCCGAAGCACAGCATTGACCAAAGCCTGGAAGACAGCGGAGTCCAAATGGCATGACTTAGTGCTCATAATGTCCACTGGCTGTGTTAAAGGCTGTCTTCCACTCACCCCCCTCACGTACCGAACAAGGTGGTAGGCATTCCAAAGGTCCAACTTGGAAAACATAGTAGCCCCCTGGAGAGGTTAAAACACGGAGGAGAGGTAGGGGGTAACAATTTCAGACAGTGATATCGTTAAGTCCTGGGTAGTCAATGCACGGGCGAAGGGTCTAGTCCTTCTCCCCAAAGACAAACCCTGCACCGGCTGGAGATGCAGAAGGACAGACGGCCCCAGTGGCCAGATTCTCCTCTACCTTCTCCTCCATAGCTTTGGTCTCTGGTCCGGACATAGACTACAACCAACCCTGGGGGGTGTAGTGCCTGGGAGGAGGTCAATGGCACAATCATAAGGACGGTGCGGTATTGTATGGTATGCAGTAGGAATAGCAGAGACATCCACAGTCTTGCTAACATCCTGAGGACAACGACTTGGGGAAGGCTGTGCTGCTTGAAGGCAGTGGGAATGGCAAAAATGACTCCATCCCAGGATGGAGTTTGTGGTCCAGTCAATCACAGGATTGTGTTTTTGTAGCCAGGAAAATCCCAACACAACCGGAAAACATGGGGAGATCTGCCTCTGGAAGCAACGTCAGCACAATAATTGTTTGTCAGGAGCTTCATGGAATGGGTTTCCATGGCCAAACAGCCGCACACAAGCCTAAAATCAACATGCACAATGCCAAGCTGTAACAGTATTTGTCATCTGAAGATGAGGAAGAGGAATCATCGGACCAAAGCGCAGCGTGGTAAGTGTTCATGCTTTTTATTAAAACTGAACACTATAACAAAAATAACAAAGTGAATAACCAAAACCGAAACAGTCCTGTAAGGTGCAAAACACTAAACAGAAAATAACTACCCACAAAAACATGTGGGGAAAAAGCTACCTAAGTATGGTTCCCAATCAGAGACAACGATAGACAGCTGTCCCTGATTGAGAACCATACCCGGCCAAAACAAAGAAATACAAAAACATAGATAAAAGAACATAGAATTTCCACCCAAATCACACCCTGACCAAACCAAAATAGAGACATAAAAAGCTCCTAAGGTTAGGGCGTGATACAAGCATTGGCTGGAGTGGTGTAAAGCTCGGTGCCATTGGACTCTGGAGCAGTGAAACTGTCACGCCCTGACCTTAGAGAGCCTTTTATTTATTTGTTTTTGGTTAGGTCCGGGTGTGATTTGGGTGGACATTCTAGGTGTTCTGTTTCTATGTTTTCTATTTCTTTGTTTTTTTTCCATGTCTGGTTCCCAATCAGAGGCAGCTGTCTATCATTGTCTATCGTTGTGTCTGATTGGGGATCATATATAAGTTGTGATTTTCCATTTGGGTTTTGTGGGGAGTTATTTTCTGTTTAGCTGTTTTGTTGCCTGACAGAACTGTGCGATTCATTTTATTCTACTTTATTTTGTTGCGGTGTACAGCTTATTAAAAATCATGAATGACTACAACGCTGCACCTTGGTCTCGTTCTTCAACCCATGAGACACGTTATAGAAAAGCGTTCTCTAAAGTGATGAATCACACCTCACCATCTGCCAGTCCAACGGAACAATCTGGGTTTGGCGGATGCCAGGAGAACGCTACATGCCCCACTGCATGGTGTCAACTGTAAAGTTTGGTGGGAGAGGAATAATGGTCTGGGGCTGTTTTTCATGGTTTAGGCCCCTTAGTTCCAGTGAAGGAAAATCTTAAAACGAAAGCATACAATGACATTCTAGATGATTCTGTGCTTCCAACTTAGTGGCAACCGTTTGGGGATATCCCTTTCCTGTTTCAGCATGACAATTCCCCTATGCACAAAGCAAGGTCCAAACAGAAATTGTTTTATCAAGATCGGTTTGGAAGAACTTGACTGGCCTGCACAGAGCCCTGACCTAAATCCCATCGAACACCTTTGGGATGAATTGGAACGCTGACTGCGAGCCAGGCCTAATCTCCCGAACTCTCTAATACTCTTGCGACTGAATGGAAGCAAGTCGCAGCAGCAATGTTTCAACATCTAGTGGAAATCCTTTCCCAGAAAGAGTGCAGGCTGTTATAGCAGAAAAGGGGGACCAACTCCATTTTAATGCCCATGATTTTGGAATGATATGTTCGACGAGCAGGTGTCCACATACTTTTGGTCATGTAGTGTATATATACAGAATATTAACAGTATATATTTTGCTTATATACTGTTTATAGTGGACCACACTTTGAGAACCCCTGCCCTATATAGTGCACTACTTTTGGCCAGAGCCCACACGTTGTCACAGGTTCACAGACGGACGGGAGCACTTGCTTAGGATGTAAACAGTTGAAGGCATTCCAATGTGCAACTGACTAGGTATCCGTCTTTCGCCGTTCCCTTTCCCCTTAAACCTCATGTCCTTGTCACATGGCAGTAACATTGCTGACACCACCCAGAGAATGAGTCACTCACTCTGTTTGTCACACTACCAGCCGTGTGAAAACATGGAGAGAAGAAGGAGAGAACTAGCAGGATAACAGGATACTAACAGGAACTAGCAGATGAAGGAATCAGGATGTATAACTATGTGACTGGGACAGAGGTCGTTTTTTAGCATGCAGAAAAGGTTTGGGAAGTGGAATCCAGGTGATCAACTGAAGGAAACAAACCAAAAACAAAATGATAATTTTATGTTTTATTTTTAATTTAGTCCATTGAGATGAGACAAGGAAGAAGAACATCGTCTCTGATGTGGGTTCCATCCCTCCCTCCCACCTCACCTCCCCTCTCCATCACCTATCCTCCTTCTTTCCTCACCTCGCCTAGCCCCACCACGCCCTCTTCCCTCTCTCCTCACCTTTGCCCCGCCTTCTGTCCGTTGCAGTAGACCAGGCCTGCCACCTCCCGTGACTCAACTTTTGCTGACCACCAGCCTCTCTCCCTTCCCTTCCCTGGCCCATGACCTGCCCTCCTCCCTCCGTGCTCTGGAGGAATTCTGCCAGTGGTGTTTTAAAATTCCACTGCCCCATGTGCCCTCAGATTTGGCAGTGCGGTGTTAATGCGAGCTGACACCACAGATTAGCCGCAGACATCAGGAATGCCATGACCCTTTTGTGCCACGTGGATCCCAGCCAAAAAGCCCTGGGTCGGACGGACAGACCACAGCGCAGGAGACTTGGGAAAAAACACAGCCCTGCTTCACCAGACCAGCACCAGGGAGGGGAAGACGAGGATGAATTTACTGCGTCCCAAATCAAATCAAATTGTATTTGTCACATGCATAGAATACAACAGGTGTAGACCTCACAGTGAAATGCTTTCATACAAGTCCTTAACCAACAATGCGGTTTTAAGAAAATAAGTGTTAAGTATAAAATAGATAAGTAAAAAATGTAAAATAACAAATAGTTACAGAGCAGCAGGAAAATAACAGTAGCGAGGCTATAATCAGGGAGTGCAGCTGCAGAACCTTTTGAGGATCTGAGGACCCATGCCAAATATTTTCAGTCTCCTGAGGGGGAATAGGCTTTGTTGTGCCCTCTTCACAACTGTTTTGGTGTGTTCGGGCACTGGTCCAAAGTAGTGCACTAAATAGGGAATAGGGTGCCATTTGGGACACATTTCCGGTGAATGCCAGACTGACCACGCCATCCCCTGGTGAAGTCATTATACAGTCAATATGGTCTCTATACAGGCAGGAGGGAAACTAGGTGACTCCACCTCAGCGGCAGACTCTGTTATTACTGCATAATAACTAGTCAATAACCGGTTAATGAAACTGCGTTTAGTCTGTGTATTATATGTCAGGAGTACTGGCCAAAGAGTATAATTTCAAGATCAAATTCAGGTTCAGGTTAAAGTTCATGTTTTATCTTGTGAAAACACAATCTTCTATCCGACTATGCTTTCTCCCCACATAAACCATGTTGGTATGTGTAGACTTCAGATTGCGCGGATTGGTCTCTAAATGCAGCCATTTCTCCATCTGCATGTTTATCTGCCCAGATTAGTTTGAAAATGAGGTGGAGTAGTGTACCCTGTTCTGTATCTAATCCCTGAGCTGGGGAGGGATGGGGAGGTTTATAGGGGTATGCGATAGCATGAGAACCCCTTCATCGAGGGGCGGGAAACCCCGCTGGGCCTGTAGCATGGAACTCAGACACCTGGCATTTTGTTGGTGGTCAGGGTTGCCATGGTTACTCAGAAGACTTACCTTAGTCCCTCAGCAGGAAGATTCTCGGCTGTAACTGGTGCATGTGACTGGGCGGTATGGGTGGGTTTGTGTGTGGTGTATGCATGTGTGCTTACCCTTGCAAAATAACGAAAGCTATTTACATCTATTCATCAGTTGACTCTCTCAAACAGATGTTTTGTGAATAAGAGTATCTACCTGCAAGAGAAACAGAGCTCACGTCTTCAGTGTTTTATATTATGTTTTCTGTGTAGCAAAACATGGTGGTGGGAGATAGAGGGGGAGACTGCGGAGGAGGAAGAAACTAGGCGGTTTTTAGAGTGGATGAAAGGAGGAGAAAGAGATAAAATAGGAAAAAGAGAGGAAAGGGGAGAGAAAGAGAACTCAAAGTGGGAGAGATGAGGAAATAAGAGAGAGACAGGCTGAGAGGGAGAGATTGAAAAATTACAGAAATGCATATTTCTGTGCAGACAGAAAACCAGGCCAGAGAAGCTGGATGTGGAATGTTCTTTACCAGGCAGCACACAGAAAGACTTCAAGGCAGACACAAAAAACCTCAACAGGCTTTTTATTTTATTTATTTTGTATTTTTGGAGAGGGGGGTGGTGTGCACTCGGTAGTGAGTGTTGCAACCGAGGACAGACTAATTTTATGCCCTACGCACTTCAGCACTTGGCGATCCCATTCTGTGAACTTGTGCAGCCTACCACTTCGTGGCTGAGCCGTTGTTGCTCCTAGACGTTTCCATTTCACAATAACAGCACTGACAGTTGACCAGGGCAGCTCTAGCATGGCAAAAATTTGACAAACTGACTTGTTGGTAATGTGGTCCTGTGTGGCTGAATTGATAGAGCATGGTGCTTGCAATGCCAGGGTTGTGGGTTCAATTCCCACAGGGGACCAGATTTAAACTGTATGCAGTCGCTCTGAATAAGAGCCTCTATCTTTTTGACGACAAAACATATAAATTATTTTCACATGCAGTCCATTCAGAAAGTTCAGACCTCTTGACTTTTTCCCCAATTGTTTTTTCCCTCAAAAACTACACACAATACCCCACAATAAACAAAGCAAACACAGGTTTTTAGTAATGTTTGCAAATGTATTTAAATGACCACATTTACATATGTATTAAGACCCTTTACTCAGTACTTTGTTGAAGCACCATTGGCATCGATTACAGCCTTGGGTCTTCTTGGAAATTACTCTACAAGCTTGGCACACCTGTATTTGGGGAGTTTCTCCCATTCTTCTCTGCAGATCCTCTCAAGCTCTGTCAGGTTGGATGGGGAGCGTTGCTGTATAGCTATTTTCAGGTCTATCCAGAGATGTTTGATCGGGTTCAAGTCCGGGCTCTGGCTGGGCCACTCAAGAGCATTCAGAGACTTGTCCCGAAGCCACTCCTGCGTTGTCTTGGCTGTATGCTTAGGGTTGTTGTCATGTTGGAAGATGAACCGTCGCCCCAATCTGAGATCCTGAGCGCTCTGGAGCAGGTTTTGATCAAGGATCTCAGTACCCAGTACTTGCCGCTGAAAAGCGTCCCCACAGCATGATGCTGCCACAACCATGCTTCACCATAGGGATGGTGCCAGGTTTCCTCCAGATGTGATGCTTCGCATTCAGAGTTCAATCTTGGTTTCCTCAGAGCATGAACTGAGTCCTTTAGGTGCCTTTTGGCAAACTCCAAGCGGGATGTCCTGTGCCTTTTACTGAGGAGTGGTCACTCTATCATAAATGCCTAATTGGTGGCGTGCTGCAGAGATGGTTGTTCTTCTGGAACGTTCTCCCATCTCCACAGAGGAACTCTGGAGCTCTGTCAGAGTGAACATCAGGTTCTTGGTCACCTCCTTGACCAAGGCCCTTCTTCCCTGATTGCTCAGTTTGGCTGGGTGGCCAGCTCTAGGAAGAGTCTTGGTAGTTCCTAACTTATTCCATTTATGATTTGTTGAGGCCACTATGTTCTTGGGAACCTTCAATGCTGCAGACATTTTTTGGTACCCTTCCCCAGACCTGTGCCTCGACACAATCCTGTCTCGACCTCATGGCATGGTTTTTGCTCTTACATCCACTGTCAACTGTGAGACTTTATATAGACAGGTGTGTGCCTTTCCAAATCATGTCCAATCAATTGAATTGCCCACATGACTGATGAGAGAGGAGAGAGCCCTGTAATTTTCAACATAGGTACACTTCAACTATGACAGACAAAATGAGAGAAAAAAATCCAGAAAATAACATTGTAGGATTTTTAATTTATTTATTTGCAAATTATGGTGGAAAATAAGTATATGGTCACCTACAAACCAAACTGCTTACCTATTGCAGATTCAGTCTTCGCAGCCTGGTGCAGGTCTACAATTTTGTTTCTGGTGTCCTTTGACAGCTCTTTGGTCTTGGCCATAGTTGAGTTTGGAGTGTGACTGTTTAAGGTTGTGGACAGGTGTCTTTTATACTGATAACAAGTTCAAACAGGTGCCATTAATACAGGTAACGAGTGGAGGACAGAGGAGCCTCTTAAAGAAGAAGTTACAGGTCTGTCAGAGCCATAAATCTTGCTTGTTTGTAGGTGACCAAATACTTATTTTCCACCAAATAAATTCATTACAAATCCTACAATGTGATTTTCTGGATTTGTTTTCTTCTCATTTTGTCTGTCATAGTTGAAGTGTACCTATGATGAAAATTACAGGCCTCTCTCATCTTTTTAAGTGGGAGAACTTGCACAATTGGTGGCTGACTAAATAATTTTTTGCCCCACTTTCTCTTTTTCATTATGGGGTGTGATGTGTAGATTGATGAGGGGGGGAAATCATGTAATCTATTTTAGAACAAGGCTGTAACGTAACAAAATGTGGAGAAAGGGAAGGAGGCTGAATACTTTCCAAATGCACTGTATGTTGATGCTGTGGTGGCGCTGGAGTTTATGACTATGAAGTTGTATTTCCCTTCGACTTGGCAGCATTTTTCTCTTCTTTACACACACATGCACACACAGGCCCTACAGCAGGGGTGGTACTCAGGTCTCGTCTGTCTGCTGGGCTAGAGGGATTAAGGGGCTCTAAAGGGACATTCCATTCTCTCTCTCTCTTCACTCCCTCTCTCTCCCTCTGTCTCCCCCCTCTCCCTTCCTCTCTCTTTCTCTTTTTCCCTCTCCCTTTCTCTCTCATTTTCTCTTCCCCTCTCTATGAGACTCTTAAAACACACAGCTTTGAAGAGACCCCTTGAACTTGAGCTAAAACTATGTGCTTGATTACCTTGACATATTCCAAGGCAAGACACAGGTGCTTAGTGTATCATTTAGGAAAGAACAATCATTATAGTTTAGGCCGAACACAGTACCGATTCGGAAGTAATAATAAAAACAACAATCACACAGCAAGTAATGTATTATATACAGTACCAGTCAAAAGTTTGGACAGACCTATTTTCTGTATTGTAAAATAATAGTGAAGACATCAAAACTATGAAATAACACATATGGAATCAGCTTTGCACACTCTTGGCATTCTCTCAAACAGCTTCACCTGGAATGATGGTTATGGTAGTTATGGTTGAACATCTTTAATAAAGATGATAACGTGAACAATATACATATACAAAATAAGAAAACGTGGAAAACCCAAAACAGTCCTAACTGGTGCAAAACACAGAGACAGGAAACAATCACCCACCAAATACCCAAAGAATATGGCTGCCTAAATATGGTTCCAAATCAGAGACAACTATAAACACCTGCCTCTGATTGAGAACCACTCTAGGCAACCATAGACTTACCTAGAATACTACACTGAACACAACCCCATCAATCTACAAAACCCCTAGACAAGACAAACACATAATCACCCATGTGACACCCTGGCCTAACCACAATAATAAAGAAAACACAGAATTCTTAGGCCAGGGCGTGACAACAGGTGTCTTTTATACAGGTAACAAGTTCAAACAGGTGCAGTTAATACAGGTAATGAGTGGAGAACAGGAGGAATTCTTAAAGAAAAACTAACAGGTCTGTGAGAGCCAGAATTCTTACTGGTTGGAAGGTGATCAAATACTTATGTCATGCAATAAAATGCAAATTAATTACTTAAAAATCATACAATGTGATTTTCTGGATTTTTGTTCACGATTCCGGCTCTCACAGTTGAAGTGTACCTATGATAAAAATTACAGACCTCTACATGCTTTGTATGTAGCAAAACCTCCAAAATCGGCAGTGTATCAAATACTTGTTCTCCCCACTGTAGGTGTTCCTTTGTCCAGGTGGGAAAGGGCAGTGTGAAGTGCAATAGAGATTGCATCATCTGTGGATCTGTTTGGGCGGTATGCAAATTGAATGGGTCTAGGGTTTCTGGGATAATGGTGTTGATGTGAGCCATTATCAGCCTTTCAATGCACTGAGGACCAGACTGAGTACATTCCAGACCATGTAATAATGTTATTTAGTCTACCCTGTTTAAGTCTACCCTTTTATCTTTGTAAAACCCAGGTTACCTGGGGTCCTTCCACTGTGCCCTGCTGAAAAATACCCAAAGTGGATGCATTTTAGATCCACAGGCATTAAGGAGGCATCATTGTCCATAAACAATACACTCTCCTGTCTCTAATCACTAGGTTGCATACTTCTACTTCTGCCTGGTTCAGCCTAGTTATCTTATTCCTGTTCTCTATTAGAGCAATGCCAAACTAGGCAGAACTAGAAGTATGCAATTTACAGAATTGAGGTGGTTCCATCCCATAGTAGGGGACTGGCATTAGATGGTTAGTTCTGTGAATCAGACAGTGACTAGACCTTTCTGCACAAAAATCAAATCAACATTTTGAAATGCAAAGGAATGGCATTATTTACATACAGTACAGTATCAGTAACAGTGTCACTGTCAGAGAGGGCATTCCCGTTTTGAAAGGGTAATGGAGTGACATCAAACTAAGGTGTGCCTGTCCATTTGACTGTGTGATTAGGCTTCAGACATGCTAGCTTAGTGTGTTTTGATGTGGTAGAGCAGTCACTCCAATTAAGACCTGAAAAACCTGAAACCAAATGGGGAGGGTGATTAGTGTCGGTGGCGGCTCCGGTGCAGGTCGTAGCCACTGCCCAGACCCCGGATCCGGCCATGGCGCTGGGCTGAATGCCGTGCCTGGACTGGGCATCGGCGCAGAGGAAGGCTCCTGCCCTTGAGTGGGACTGGACACAGTGCTTGGATTGGGCATCAGCGCAGAGGAAGGCTCCTGCCCTGGAGTGGGACTGGACACAGTGCTTGGATTGAGCATCAGCGCAGAGGGAGGCTCCGGCCATGGAGCTGGGCTGGACACAATGCCTGGACTGGGTATCGATGCAAAGGAGGGCTCCGGCCGTAGAGCTGGGCTGGACTCTGTGCCTGGACACAGTGCTTGGACTGGGCATCAGCGCAAAGGAAGGCTTCAGCCATGGAGCTGGACTGGACGCCGTGCCTGGACTGGCCACCAGGGCAGAGGAATGCTCCCTGGAGCAGGACTGGACGCCTTGCATGGAAGCTCCGGACCGTCGCTGGAGGTTGAGACCGTTGACCATCGATGGAGGTTCCGGACCGTTGACCGGCGCTGGAGGTTCCGGATTGTGTACAGTCGCTGGAGGTTTCCGGACTGTGGACCGTCGCTGGAGGTTCCAGACTGTGACATGTCGCCGGAAGCTCTGGACTGTGAACCGTCTCCGGAAGCTCTGGACTGTGAACTGTCGCCGGAAGCTCTGGACTGGGAACCATCGCCGGAAGCTCTGGACTGGGAACCGTCGGCGGAAGCTCTGGACTGGGAACCGTTGCCGGAAGCTCTGGACTGTGAACCGTCTCCGGAAGCTCTGGACTGTGAATGCTCACTGGAGGCCTAGTGCGTGGAGCTGGGACAGGTGGCACCGGACTGGTGACACACACTTCAGGGCGAGTGCGGGGAGATGGCACAGGACGTACCGGAATGGGGAGGAGCACTTGAAGCCCGACTCCCTGACGGTCTCTGGCTCTTCCCACGGCTCAGCAGCCAGCTCCATGTGCCCCACCCCAAAAGAACCTTGGGATTTCTTTGGCAGCGGACTGACGACACTCTCCTCATGGCGAGTGCGAGGAACCGGCACAGGACATACTGGGCTAAGGAGGTGCACTGGAGATCTGGTGTGTGGAGCTGGCACAGATGGCACCGGACTGATGACCCACTCTTCAGCCCGCCTGCGCTGCAGCATACTCCTTGCTAACCCCTCTCCCTGGTATCCTTCCTCACATTGTTCCATCGACTCTACTTATTTTCCACCATAATTTGCAAATAAATTCGTTAAAAATCCTACAGTGTAATTTTCTGGATTTCTTTTTCTTATTTTGACTGTCATAGTTGAAGTGTACCTATGCTGAAAATTACAGGCCTCTCTCATCTTTTTAAGTGGGAGAACATGCACAATTGGTGGCTGACTAAATACTTTTTTGCCCCACTGTATTAGGTTATTTTCTGCTCATGCATTCTCATTTCAACACCAAACCCACCACTGGTTGGCATGGTCAAAGAGCACTACTTTCATGTCATCTTACCAATGAACCGGTTACAATACAAGTGGCAATTCTATTTAGCAAACTCCAGACATTTACATTTGTAAATAGAGCCCTTGGTCACGCACACCAGTCGTGGGTTTCGCATTGAAATTATAATGTTTTGGTTTCCTGACCACTGGTCTGATACTTAAAAGGTGCAATAAGTAAAATCACTCCGCCATTTCCTAGTTGCTAAAATTCAATTTGTTTGCCTAGTTTTAGTTTGTGACAAAGCAAGTAGATGTTCTCTAAAGAATCATTGTACCAACTAAACCACTCTCTTTTCCACAACCATTTTCAGCTGTTTGAAGCTGGTGTACAAAACTGAAAGTAAAAGACAAAATAAAACCTCTATGTGAATTTGGTTAGGTCGCACCAAAACATTACATATTGCAGTTTTAATAACAAGTATTTAACAAGTTTACCAACTTCTTAGTTTTGTCCTCAATCTACTTTTTTCATTCAACTTTTTCACCCCAGATGCTTTATCTGAACATGGATCTGCAGGACCTCCTGCGGCCCGAAAAACCTAAGTAACATTATGCCTTCTCCTTGTAGTTGCTGTACTCATAATATACAGGAGAGCTATCACCTTATGGTAAGGATAGCCGAGTTGCAAGCCCGTCTTCAGACGCAATCTTTAGGCAAGGGCAATTTAAGTGCCACCAGTAAATACAGGTAATAGTGTTAATCCCCCTGCATAGTTGCCATAGCCTGTCACGTTCTGAACTTTAATTCCTTTGTTTTGTCTTTATTTAGTATGGTCAGGGCGTGAGTTGTGGTGGGCAGTCTGTGTTTTTCTATGTTGAGGTTTTGAGTTCAGCCTAGTATGGTTCTCAATCAGAGGCAGGTGTCGTTAGTTGTCTCTGATTGAGAATCATACTTAGGTAGCCTGGGTTTCACTTTTGGTTTGTGGGTGTTTGTTTCCGTGTGAGTGTTTGGGACACACAGTACTGTTTCGATTTTCGTTTTGTTCACATCGTTTATTGTTTTGTATTTCAGTGTTCAGGTCATTTTGAATAAATCATCATGAACACTTACCACGCTGCGCTTTGGTCCGATCCTTCTTCCACCTCTGAATGCTGTTACAGAAACACCCACCAACCAAGGACCAAGCAGCGTAGTAACAGGCAGCAGCAGAGGCAGCGATACCTGGAGAGATGGACTTGGGAGGAGATTCTGGACGGCAAAGGACCCTGGACTCAGGGGAATATCGCCGTCCCAAAGCAGAGCTGGAGGCAGCGAAAGCAGAGTGGCACCGGTATGAGGAGGCAGCACTGCAGCGCAGCTGGAAGCCTGATGCAGCTGGAAGCCTGAGATGCAGCCCCAAAAATGTTTTGGGGGAAGCACACGGGGAGTATGGCGAAGCCAGATAGGAGACCTGCACCAACTTCCCGTGTTTACCGGAGACCGAGAGGGACCGGGCAGGCACCGTGTTATACGGTGGAGCGCATGATGTCCAGGGTGCGGGTGCATAGCCCGATGCGGTACATTCCAGCTATTCATATCGGCGGGCTAGAGTGGGCATCAAGCCAGGTGCCATGAAGCCAGCTCTACGCATCTGGTCTCCAGTGCGTCTCCTCGGGCCGGCGTTCATGGCACCAGCCTTACGCATGGTGTCCCCGGTTCGCCAGCACAGCCCAGTGCGGGCACAGAACGAGCAGTATGTCTGGTGGTATTGTCATGCTGGATGGTCATGTCAGGATGAGCCTGCAGGAAGGGTACCACACGAGGGAGAAAGATGTCTTCCCTGTACAGCACAGCGTTGAGATTTCCTGCAATGACAACAAGCTCAGTCCGATGATGCTGTGACACACCTCCCCAGACCATGACGGACCCTCCACCTCTAATTCGATTTCACTCCAGAGTACAGGCCTCGGTGTAAAGCTCTTTTCTTCAACAATAAACGCGAATCCGACCATCACCCCTGGTGAGACAAAACCAAAAAGCCAGTCCTGTCTGGTCCAGTGATGGTGGGTTTGTGCCCATAGGCAACGTTGCCAGTGATGTCTGGTGAGGACCTGCCTGACAACAGGCCTACAAGCCCTCAGTCCAGCCTCTCTCAGCCTATTGCGGACAGTCTGAGCTCTGATGGAGGGATTGTGCGTTCCTGGTGTAACTCGGGCAGTTGTTGTTGCCATCCTGTACCTGTCCCGCTGATGTGATGTTCGGATGTACCGATCCTGTGCAGGTGTTGTTACACGTGGTCTGCCACTGCGAGGACGATCAGCTGTCTATCCTGTCTCCCTGTAGCGCTGTCTTAGGCGTCTCACAATACGGACAGGTGCATGTTCATTGATTGTTTATGGTTCATTGAACAATCATGAGAAACAGTGTTTAAACCCTTTGCAATAAAGATTGGTGAAGTTATTTGGATCCTTACAAATTATTTTTGAAAGACAGGGTCCTGAAAAAGGGACGTTTCATTTTTTTGATGAGTCTATTCATGCCTTTTAAGTTTCTCAATGTTCTGGTTTATCAAGAGCATTTTATACATACAAATGTTTACATTTTGATCAATAATAAACTTAGAACCTACAGTAAACCTGCACCGCTCTGATTCAGAGGGATTGGGTTAAATGTGGAAGAAACATTTCAGTTGAATGCATTCAAATGTACAACTGACTAGGTATCCCCCTTTCCCTTTCTAACCAAAGAAGTCATAAAAATTGTTTATTCATAGTTGCAGTTTCCTAGTATAGCCACAAGAGGCCATCCCACCCTCACTTATCATGCAAAAAATAACTATGATAAGAAATAGCACTTGAATCAACCAAAAAGTCAACCCACTTTGGCTAATAGTATTCTGGCGTCAATGGACTGCCATCCCTAATTTATTCTACACATTGTATTTCATTAAACACTTTTGTGATTAGGTGTAAATTTGGTCCAAATAAGCATTCAGAAACATTCTGTGTTAAAATGTAGTTACCGTTTTAAGAAATTCCTCTCTGTATACAATCTTTGAAGGCACATACAACCACATACATAAAAGTCACTGATGCACAGCATTAAGGTTAACAATATTCTAAAATGCCCTGCATTAAACGAATGTCACCATAATGCAAGGGTTAGAGCTATGCGGGATCCTACCCTAAACCCTAAACTAGGGGCATCAATCTCATTCCATGGAGAGTCTAAGTGTCTGCTTGTTTTTGTTTTTTCCTTTCAATTAAGCTGTAGACACCCAGGTGAGGGGAGTTCCTTACTAATTAGTTACCATAATTAATCAATAAAGTACAATGGAGGAAAGAAAACCCTCAGACACTCGGCACTTGTGGAATGAATTTGACACGTGCCCTAAACCTTAATCACTACCCTTATCCTAACCTTAACCATGAACAGAAACCTTACAAAACCCTAACCTTTTGAAATGTCCACTTCAATGGGATAGGGACGTCCCAAGTACCCCTGTTTGCATTGACCACAATGCAAGCGACACTCGGAAGAATTTAGTAAATCGGTTGCCGGTAGTGACGTTGTTCCACTTCCAGAGAGGACTTCTGCATTGTTTTGATTCTGAGATCCCAATCGCCAGCAAATTTCTGGATTTTTAACCAAAAAGAATAAGTTACAGGTTAGTGTACTCCATTGTGAACAAATTATTAAATAAAGTGAAAAACACAGACCTGTTTCACTATTGTCGGAAAAACCAAAACCATTTTAACCAGCTAAGTAGCGAGCTAGCTAAGATGCATGCTAGCTAACGTTAAAATAGAATTAGGACATGTAACGTTATATCTTCCCAGAAGGAACTTCAGCTGTGGTAAGTCAGATAAGATAAAGATATATAACTAGTAAAGTATAGTTACCTAGCTACCTGCCTTGCAGGCCAGAGACTAGTCAGCTAGCTAGTGCTTGGCAAGCTATTAAACATATTGTCTAGTCAGACCATTACCACGGACCTCTAACGTTCAGCCTGCTGCACAGACCCTATGGACGATCTA